>NC_092334.1:284596250-285201875 GCF_046630445.1 Rutidosis leptorrhynchoides | reverse complement strand
TTATGAGGTAGTTTCCACTTTCTATTATTATTATTATTATTATTATTATTATTATTATTATTATTATTATTATTATTATTATTATTATTATTATTATTATTATTATTATTATTATTATTATTATTAATATTATTATTAATATTATTGTTATTTGTTGTTGTTATTATTATTATTGATTATTATGGATATTAATTATTATCATTATGGATTTAATTGTTATTAGTATTATCAATAGATATTGTAATTATTAACAACATTATTATCATTATTGTTATGTAAACGTAAATACTATGATTAATTATCATTTTTGTTATTAAGTAACATCTTTATGTATTGTTAATGTTGATATAAGTATTATTATGATTAGGCCTAATATTATAATTGTTATTATGAAAATAATACAAACTATTATTATTAGGATTAATATTAGTATTAGTATCATTGTAGAATCATTATTATTATTATTATTATTATTATTATTAATAAAATTATTATTTTTAAGATTACCATTAATAATAAGATTGTTATAGTTATTATTATTAAGTATTATGTACTAATGTCAAAAATTATTATTTTCACTACCATTATTATTAAATTATTCATTCTATTAAAAACTACTGATATCATCATTATTATGAGATTGATTATTGAAAACTACCATTAATATAGTTATTAATAGAACTATATAAAAAAAATATTATCATTTTATTAATATTAGCACTAACACTATTATTATTTCAATATTTACTTTAGTATTATTAAAGTACCATTTTAACTAACAAATATATATATATATATATATATAAATATATATATATATTTATTACATATAACATAACGAAACTTAATGTTTTTATATAAAATGAATATAAGTTATTAATATAAAAATTGTATCAATAATAATAATATATATATCTTTGTTCAACTACAAGTATATGTTTTAATATATATATACAAATGATATAGGTTCGTGAATCCGAGGACAACCCTGCATTGTTCAATTGTTCAATATAGTCATATGTATTTTTACTACAAAATACATTAGGTGAGTTTCATTATTCCCTTTTTACTCATTACATTTTTGGGCTGAGAATACATGCAAATTCTTTATTAACTGTTTTACAATATTTATATGCGTGAGTTTCATTACTCCCCTTTTAAATGCTTTTGCAATATATATTTTTGGAACTGAGAATGCATGCATTTTTTTAAATGTTTTACGAAATAGACACAAGTAATCGAAACTACATTATATGGTTGAATGATTGAAATCGAATATGCCCCTTTTTATTAAGTCTGGTAATCTAAGAATTAGGGAACAGACACCCTAATTGACGCGAACTCTAAAGATAGATCTATCGGGCCCAACAAGCCCCATCCAAAGTACCGGATGCTTTAGTACTTCGAAATTTATATCATGTTCGAAGGAGGATCCCGGAATGATGGGGATATTCTTATATGCATATTGTGAATGTCGGTTACCAGGTGTTCAATCCATATGAATGATATTTTTGTCTCTATGCATGGGACGTATGTTTACAAGAAATGGAAATATGAAATCTTGTGGTCTATTAAAATTTATTAAATGATTATTTATGTTAAACTAATGAACTCACCAACCTTTATGAAAGATATTACTTGGAGTCATTCATGACATATTTCAAAAGACGTTGCATTCGAGTCGTCAAGTTCATCAAGATTATTATTTAGCTAATTATAATTAGATATGTTATGAAATGGTATGCATATCGTCAATTTTCGATGTAAGGAAGTTTGTCTTTTCAAAACGAATGCAATGTTTGTAAAATCTATCATATAGAGGTCAAGTACCTCGCGAAGTAACCAACTATTGTGAATCGTTTGTAATCGATG
The DNA here is from genome assembly GCF_046630445.1 of Rutidosis leptorrhynchoides. NCBI lineage: Eukaryota > Viridiplantae > Streptophyta > Magnoliopsida > Asterales > Asteraceae > Rutidosis > Rutidosis leptorrhynchoides. The sequence goes on along the minus strand of NC_092334.1, from coordinate 285,200,003 downwards.
TGGACTTTGTCTGGATGTATTAGGACGGGTCCTTTCAGTTGGTATCAGAGCGTTGGTCTTAGCGAACCAGGTCTTGCATTAGTGTGTCTAACTGATAGTTGTTAAGGTGCATTAGTGAGTCTGGACTTCGACCGTGTCTGCATGTCAAAAGTTTTGCTTATCATTTTTTCGAAAATCATCTGTTATTCATCCTTAGGAAATTACCTGCTTATCATTCTTAGTCTAGAAACGTTTTACTGCATTGACTGCATGAATAGTGTATAGACAAAATTCATATCTTAGCGTATCTGTTACTGTAACTTTTCCTGACAATTTCCGTAGATTCCTCCGTTACTTATGGGATTTTAGTATTATATATGCATATGTAAATTATGTATTGCAGGGTACTAATCTACATCCTATAATCTATTTCCTATTGAAAATCCTGTATCTGATCGTACGAGATGAATCCTTCAACCAGTTCGAGTCCCTCAGATTCCGATAGCTATTTCGATAGTTATTCCGACAGCTATTCTGATATAGATGTTCACCTAAGCTCCAAAAGCAGCGTCACCAGAATGAATCAACCAATTCATCTAATGGGTTCGTAGTTGACCTAACCAATGGAGACGCGAAGAAGCTATCCCTTCCACCAACCGAATTCACCTATTGGAAAAGAACCTGACGCACTTACCGGCGAACCAATCCGAAACACTATTTTCATCATCATTTCCCGAATATCTCGCCATGATTATATAATATCTCAAAATTCAAAACCTTATTCATCCGCTCATTCCGACCGACAATCATCCCGGAGTAATACAAGAAGTCAACGAACTTCACGCCCGAGTAATCAATTTGGAGAATATGGTGCAAAATGTACCAGCTTCAGCAACATCACCGACACCAACAGTACCATCAGTAACAGCACCAGTACCATCAAGAATTCATGTCTCAACAACTCATTCTGTACCTCGAGTATAAACATCGTACTATGTATCGTTCTATCTATTTTATCTTCGTTCAACATAACGATTATGTAATCTCTAATGTTTTAGAGATTATATATTCTTGTTCTAACGGTAAATCAAATGAGATTAATATCATATTAACTCATTAAATCAATGATTACATCTGAAGAGGATATATATGTAAGTATATTTTCATAAAGATTGTAATTAAAAATTCTTTCGTACAAACTGTTAATGGTGAAAATATTTTAACGGGTAGGTAATACCCGAGGAATATTTAAATTTCACATTAATAAGTTAAACTGTACATTCTTCGAATCTGATTCAACAATCATTTACTATCATATTTACATCCACCGATATACAAATCCGTTCACCACAGAATAACCATATTCATCCAATTTCAAATTTGGATTTTGATTTACCAGAATCCAACAAGTGGCATAATGAAGAAATAATGGACACAATAAAATTTGATTAGAAACAGACTAATTAACAATATGAAATTTTGTTAAGAAACCACGCTAACAAGATCCTAGCTAACTGTTCCTAGCTAACTGTTCCTAGCTAACTGGTTACATTTTATTTATCGCAATTTAATTATCGCAATTTACATTCTCGCAATTTTATTTATCGTCATTTAAATTCTGTTATTTATTTTACGCACTTTATTTATCGTCATTCTGTTATTTACGCATTTTAAATATCGGGACACGTATACAATGTTTTGACATATCATATCGACCCATCTATATATAATATATATATACTTTGAGTTGTGATCGAGTCTGATGTAGCGACCCCGACAAATCGTCAAGTGACGGCGTCGGCTACGTGGGTCCCATTACCTGATTATAAATCTTTTAGATAACTTTTGACCAAAATATGTCGCCTTCATTTCAAAATAAAGATTGTTTCAAAGTTTACAAGAATTGTTCAACCAATAGTTAAGTTACAACGTTATAATACGAATGAAGTCTAGGCGGCACGGTTTAAAGTAAAGTCAAAAGATGCTCCATGAAATGCACGTATACTCGACATCCAATGCAAGTATCAAATAATGAGCGGAAGCATATATCACCTAAGTTCAAGGATCTGAGAAAAACATAGAAAATCTGTCAACGAAAACGTTGGTGAAATCATAGGTTTAAATAAGTAAATGAGTAAAAGCAAGCTGAACCACAAGAGTTGCAATATTGATAAAGTCATAGTACATTCTAAAAGTTAATATTCACGAGCACCCAATTATCAAAGCTTAACGTTCCGTCCGTTGAATACCCCATCAATTAGTGCTAGAACAACACTGTTCCCGAAAATATATTTCATTCGTAAACGGTAGCGAACCGTTTGAATGAGGGTTTGTCAAACCCATATGGCCATATAACATAAGTTCTCGCTTACACCATCTGATGTAACTAATGATAATCGGATTGAGGATTTTCGTTCTAAACTCGTATGTAGAATGTTTGTTTTCCCGTTCTTGTGTTCACTTAGTTCAAAAGAATCGTTTATGTTTTCTCATCCCAAAAGTAAGTTCAAAAGAGTAAAAAAATTGGGACTATGATCTCACCTTGTATGCACGAACCAAAAAGTACTTCGACAAGTAACGTGTGCAAAGAACAATGCTAGTCTTGACCTAAACAAATAGGTTGTATCAATAACGATAGTCACGAAGGGTAAAGATGTTCAATTAGTCCTATGGCTCAATACGACTCGATTATGTAGCATGTGCAATCAAATTGTCAAGTTTCATGCAAGGTACAAGTATATAAACAAGTTAGGAGGGTTGCATAATCATTTGGTTAAGTTTGACAAAAAGTCAAACTTTGGTCGGTCAAAGTCAACAAAAAGTCAACACGTTCGGGTCGGGTCTCGGACAAATTTTCTATGCTAGTTATTCATATATAAGCATTTTAAAACAAGTTACATGTAAATTGGGGGTCTAGAACATGCCAAACATTTTTCGTCAAAAGGTCAAGCAAACAGCCAGTTTTAGGCAAACGGGACGGCGTCCCAAATGGCTAGACGGCGTCTCGATTAAAAGAGTGGGACGGCGTCCCCAATTCCTAGAAGACGTCTAGGTTAGAAAAGTGGGACGTCATCCTTGGTATCTGGACGGCGTCCTGAGGTGTTTCCAGGCCCTGGTCGCTGAAACTCCTAAGTGCACGAATCAAAACTCAACCCAACACAATTTACAAACCGCAAACATTCAAGGCATGCATTTTATATCACCGGAAAGGTATTTTGACAAGGAACGCAACTATGCACTTTTTATCAATCAAACTTTCATTTACAACAACCAAAAACAGCAATCAATGCTCCTCATTCAATGCATACAAGTCATAAACGCCATTTAATGATTCGATAGCCAAATTACATGAACAATATGCCGTTTCGAAGGTAATTAAGCATACAACACAACCTAACACTTACAATTAACATTTCATGTCATTTAATGCATCAAAAATCCATTCCTAGTTCATGAAACCTTAACCAAAAATCACCAAATTTCATAATCAAGTTTAAGAGGTTTCTTAGATCAATCTTTACATCCAAATGAAGCTAATGATACTAGTAACACTTTTAAAACATGCACATTAACAATCTAATAACATTTGATCATCCAAAATCAAGGATTTAGCAAGTAATTTTCATAATGAACTAGTTACATCAAAATATCAAAAACGAGCATACAAATCACATAAACAAACTAGACTCGAGCCATAGACACTAATTAACAACCTTATAACTTAAAAATCTCAAGAACACAAGAATTAGTGATTTTAGAAAGTTACCCAAAATTGATGAAATCGGTATGGAAACGAAGAGGAGATCACGAGGAGTTCAAATATGCAATTTGTTTTGATCGAATCCTTCTTGAACGAATTTAGATGATGATTGAAGGTTTGAGGGTTTTGAGAGAAAAGGTGAAGTAGTAGAATGAATGAGATGAATGAATGGATGAGAATAAGGGTTGACTCTTTGACCTAGTCAAATGTTTCAACCTTTGGCAAGTTTGGTCCCTCAACTTTAAACCGGGTGCGGGAATTACCTAAACGAGATAATTCAACGCATATTAACGGAATGTGTTATAAACATATAACGGAACTTAAATAGTTAAACGGAAAAGTAAACGGAAAAAGGCGGGATGTTACATTACCTACACCTTAAAAGAAATTTCGTCCCGAAATTTAAGTAGGCGTAGTAGTCGTTGTTTCTTCCTCGAGATCTTGCGTTTCCGAATTCACGAATAGATGAGGATACTTCCTTTGCATTTGATCTTGTCTTTCCCAAGTAAACTCGGGTCCCCTTTTGGCGTTCCAACGGACTTTAACAATCGGGATTCGGCTTTGTTTCAATGTCTTGACGGAGGTGTCCACAATTTCAACCGGTTCCTCCACGAAATGAAGTTTGTCATCAATGGTAAGCTCCTCGAGAGGAACGACGATATCGGGTTCGGCAAGACACTTTTTCAAGTTGGATACATGGAAAGTAGGATGAACGGAGCTCAATTGAGGCGGAAGATCTAAACGATAAGCAACGGTTCCAATACGCTCCAAAATTTCGAAAGGACCAATATACCGCGGATTTAGCTTCCCGCGTTTCCCAAAACGGATTACACCCTTCCAAGGTGCGACTTTTAACATTACTCGGTCACCGACTTGAAATTCAAGATCGTTGCGTCGTTTGTCGGTATAGCTCTTTTGACGACTTCGGGCCGTCCTAAGCCTATCTCGGATTTGAATGATTTTCTCGGTGGTTTCGTGAATGAGTTCGGGTCCGGTGATTTGCACGTCGCCTACCTCGGCCCAACAAAGAGGTGAACGACATTTGCGGCCATATAGCGCTTCAAAAGGTGCGGCTTTAATACTCGCGTGATAACTATTGTTATAAGAGAACTCGGCAAGAGGTAAGTGCTTGTCCCAAGCTTTTCCGAAATCAACCACGCAAGCTCGTAACATGTCTTCTAAGGTTTGAATTATACGTTCGCTTTGTCCATCGGTTTGAGGATGATATGCAGTGCTCATGTCTAAACGCGTTCCCAACGCTTCTTGCAATGTACGCCAAAATCTAGAAACGAAACGGCCATCTCGGTCGGAGATAATCGATAAAGGTACACCGTGTCGGGCTACGATCTCCTTAATGTAAAGTTGTGCAAGTTTCTCCATTTTGTCTGTTTCTTTCATGGCAAGGAAGTGTGCGGATTTGGTGAGACGGTCAACAATAACCCAAATGGTATCATAACCGCCCGTCGTTTTTGGTAGCTTGGTGATAAAATCCATCGTTATCCTTTCCCACTTCCATTGCGGGATCTCGGGTTATTGAAGTAATCCGGACGGTATTTGGTGTTCGGCTTTGACTTTGGAACATGTCAAACACTTGGAAACATAAGTAGCTACGCCCCTTTTGATGTTCGGCCACCAATATAGTTGTTTAAGGTCGTGGTACATCTTATTGGCACCGGGGTGAATCGAGTATCGTGACTTATGGGCTTCATCTAAAATAAGGCTTCGTAGGTCCCCATAACTAGGCACCCAAATCCTTCCGGCGTAATATCGGAGTCCGGTCTCCCTAATTTCGAATCGAGAGACGTGAATGTTTAAGAGCTCGTGTGAAAGGTTTTCATCCTTGAGAGCCTCATCTTGGGCTACCCGAATTTGGCTATTAAGGTTGGTGTGAATGGTGATGTTTAAAGCTCGGACACGAAGAGGCACCGCTCTTTCTTTTCGACTTAAGGCATCGGCTACTACGTTTGCCTTCCCGGGGTGGTAACGAAGCTCGCAATTATAATCGTTCAAGGTTTCAATCCACCTTCGTTGTCTCATGTTTAGTTGCTTTTGATCGAAGATATGTTGGAGACTTTTGTGATCGGTAAAGATAGTACTCTTGGTACCAAGAAGATGATGTCTCCATAGCTTAAGTGCAAAGATGACGGCACCGAGTTCAAGATCATGTGTCGTGTAGTTTCGTTCGTGAACTTTGAGTTGTCGAGAGGTATAAGCGATGACTTTCTTTCGTTGCATTAATACGCATCCATAACCGTTTTTCGAGGCATCACAATATACAACAAAATCATCATTGCCTTCGGGAAGTGACAAGATAGGAGCGGTGGTTAGCTTAGTTTTCAAGATTTGAAAAGCGGTTTCTTGTTCGGGTGTCCAAACGAATTTTCGTTCCTTGTGAGTTAACGCGGTTAAAGGACGAGCGATTAGGGAGAAATCCTTGATGAATTTACGATAGTATCCGGCGAGACCCAAGAATTGACGAATTTGAGTAGGAGTAGTAGGAGTCTCCCATTTACTAATGGCTTCGATTTTTGCGGGATCGACTTTAATGCCTTGATCACTTACAACATGACCAAGAAATTGAACTTCCTTTAACCAAAATTCACACTTGGAGAACTTGGCATATAGTTGCTCTTTTCTCAAGAGCTCGAGCACGAGTCGGAGATGTTCTTTGTGTTCCTCTTCGTTTTTAGAATAGATCAAAATATCATCGATGAACACGATAACGAATTTGTCGAGGTAAGGTTTGCACACGCGGTTCATGAGATCCATGAACACCGCCGGTGCGTTAGTGAGACCGAAAGGCATGACAAGGAATTCATAACTACCGTAACGAGTCCGGAAAGCGGTTTTGGAGACATCTTCCCCCTTAACCCTTAATTGATGATAACCCGAGCGGAGATCGATTTTTGAGTATACACGAGAACCTTGTAGTTGATCAAAAAGGTCATCAATGCGAGGAAGAGGATATCGGTTCTTAGCCGTCAATTTGTTTAGTTCACGATAATCAATGCACATTCGTAGGGATCCGTCTTTCTTCTTGACGAACAAAATCGGAGCGCCCCATGGTGAATGGCTAGGTTGAATGAAACCACGGTCAAGTAACTCTTGGATTTGACTTTGTAATTCTTGTAATTCGGATGGAGCGAGTCTATACGGTGCACGCGCTACGGGTGCGGCTCCTGGAATAAGATCGATTTGAAATTCAACCGGTCGATGAGGTGGAAGACCCGGCAATTCAACGGGAAATACATCGGAATAGTCACTAACAATTGGCACATCATCGATATGCTTATCATCGGACTCGACTTTCTTAACGTGGGCAAGGATCGCAAAACAACCCTTACGGAGCAGTTTTCTAACTTTAAGGCACGAAACGAGGTTGAGTCTGGTGCAACTCTTATCGCCATAGACAATCAATGGTTCACCATTCTCGATAGGAATTCGGATTGCGTGAAGATCGCAAAGAATGTGAGATTTATTTTTGACCATCCAATTCATACCGATTATTACATCAAAACTCCCTAATTCCATGGGTATCAAGTCAATTTCAAATTCCTTACCCAAAATGTTCAAAGTACACCCCCGGTAATATGTGTCGGCACTTAAGAGTTTTCCGTCGGCCACTTCGATGGAATAAATAGTATCTAAAGGGTGTGGTGGAGTGCAAAGGGTAGGAGCCAAAGTCTTAGACACAAAACATTTATCGGCACCCGAATCGAATAAGCAAGTAACATAAGAGTTGTTGAGAAGAAACGTACCCGTGACTAGTTCATTGTCATCTCGGGCTTCCTCGGTGTTGATGTTAAAGGCTCGACCTCGGTTGTTGGGGTTGGCTTTCTTTTTCGGGCATTCGTTCTTATAATGGCCCGTTTGGCCACATTCGTAACAAGTGACCGTTTTTGGAGGATTGGGCCCCTTTCGAGCAACGGGGGCGGTGCTTGTGCAATTGTTGGCCCTATGACCAACTCCTTGGCAACGGTGACAAATTAGCTTGTTACATTCGCCGTAATGATGTTTGTGGCACTTGTTGCACAAAGGTAAGTTTCCGACATAACCCTTCTTGCCGTCGTTGTTGAAGGGCTTTTTGGTGAAGGTGTTGTTGTTGTAGTTAGTTGATGGAGTGGCTTCCCATTTCCTTTTGTTGCCACCCGACTTGTCCTCGGCCTTAGGAGCCGGTACTACGATTTCGTCAACCGTTTCAATTAATTGGCGAGCCATGTTCATAGCGGCTTGATGAGTAGTGGGTTTGGATGACATCACCCCTTGTTTGATGCTTTTTGGAAGACCGAGCATGTAGAGCTCAATCCTTTGAGATTCGGGGTTAACAAGATTAGGACACATCAAGGATAGTTCGGCGAAGCGTTGATTATAAGCTTTAAGATCGTTTCCGACCGCTTTCAAAGCTCTTAGTTCTTCCTCAAGCTTTCGGGTTTCTTCGCGCGGAAAATATTCAACAATCATCTTTTCCTTTAGATCGGCCCAAGAGAGGGCATGAGCTTCATCGGTACCCACCGATTGAACATAGGTGTTCCACCATGTTAGAGCAATTCCGGAGAAAGTGTGGGTGGAGTATTTGACCTTGTCTTGATCCCGACAACCGCTTATGCTAAAGACGGCCTCGGTTTGTTCAAACCAGCGAGTAAGCACAACCGGTCCCCCGGTTCCATCATAAGTGTGAGGTTTGCACCCCATGAAAGCTTTGTAGGAGCACCCTTCGCTAGAGTTTCCGGCTCCTTGGTTATTGTTGTTGTGGTTGGTGTTATTGTTGTTGTTAGACGAGTGACCGGCCATGGCCGCATTTACGGCGGTAGCTATCATCCGTTCGAGAGCTTGTTCGGGAGTTTCATTGCGGCGTACACGACGAGGATCCATTGTTCCTTCAAAACAAAAGAATACCGTTGGTTAGTATTCTAAATAATACTAACCGTGATATGGAATAAAGATAGAGAGAAAATTATCCTTGACCCGCCTTAAATTCTTTATGTCATAGTGTCGGTATGCTCATATGAGTCACCGTAATATAATTTCCGGGAATTATATTACCCTAATTCATATGTGCATTCGACATTACTTCATATAGTCAAGGTGGCGTGTCAATTAAATTATATAACGCAAGATTTAGATAGAATAAGAGTAGATATGAGTAGAAGAGTTAGAGTATAAATGCACAATTTGTCAAGTAATTCCTATGTCAAGTCTATATGCCGGTTGTAGTCTAGATTCACCTATGTACCCTATGACTCAGGGTGGACACAAATGAACTCTAAATCCCTACAACCAAGGCTCTGATACCACTTGTAGCGACCCCGACAAATCGTCAAGTGACGGTGTCGGCTACGTGGGTCCCATTACCTGATTATAAATCTTTTAGATAACTTTTGACCAAAATATGTCGCCTTCATTTCAAAATAAAGATTGTTTCAAAGTTTACAAGAATTGTTCAACCAATAGTTAAGTTACAACGTTATAATACGAATGAAGTCTAGGCGGCACGGTTTAAAGTAAAGTCAAAAGATGCTCCATGAAATGCACGTATACTCGACATCCAATGCAAGTATCAAATAATGAGCGGAAGCATATATCACCTAAGTTCAAGGATCTGAGAAAAACATAGAAAATATGTCAACGAAAACGTTGGTGAAATCATAGGTTTAAATAAGTAAATGAGTAAAAGCAAGCTGAACCACAAGAGTTGCAATATTGATAAAGTCATAGTACATTCTAAAAGTTAATATTCACGAGCACCCAATTATCAAAGCTTAACGTTCCGTCCGTTGAATACCCCATCAATTAGTGCTAGAACAACACTGTTCCCGAAAATATATTTCATTCGTAAACGGTAGCGAACCGTTTGAATGAGGGTTTGTCAAACCCATATGGCCATATAACATAAGTTCTCGCTTACACCATCTGATGTAACTAATGATAATCAGATTGAGGATTTTCGTTCTAAACTCGTATGTAGAATGTTTGTTTTCCCGTTCTTGTGTTCACTTAGTTCAAAAGAATCGTTTATGTTTTCTCATCCCAAAAGTAAGTTCAAAAGAGTAAAAAAATTGGGACTATGATCTCACCTTGTATGCACGAACCAAAAAGTACTTCGACAAGTAACGTGTGCAAAGAACAATGCTAGTCTTGACCTAAACAAATAGGTTGTATCAATAACGATAGTCACGAAGGGTAAAGATGTTCAATTAGTCCTATGGCTCAATACGACTCGATTATGTAGCATGTGCAATCAAATTGTCAAGTTTCATGCAATGTACAAGTATATAAACAAGTTAGGAGGGTTGCATAATCATTTGGTTAAGTTTGACAAAAAGTCAAACTTTGGTCGGTCAAAGTCAACAAAAAGTCAACACGTTCGGGTCGGGTCTCGGACAAATTTTCTATGCTAGTTATTCATATATAAGCATTTTAAAACAAGTTACATGTAAATTGGGGGTCTAGAACATGCCAAACATTTTTTGTCAAAAGGTTAAGCAAACAGCCAGTTTTAGGCAAACGGGACGGCGTCCCAAATGGCTAGACGGCGTCTCGATTAAAAGAGTGGGACGGCGTCCCCAATTCCTAGACGACGTCTAGGTTAGAAAAGTGGGACGTCGTCCTGGGTATCTGGACGGCGTCCTGAGGTGTTTCCAGGCCCTGGTCGCTGAAACTCCTAAGTGCACGAATCAAAACTCAACCCAACACAATTTACAAACCGCAAACATTCAAGGCATGCATTTTATATCACCGGAAAGGTATTTTGACAAGGAACGCAACTATGCACTTTTTATCAATCAAACTTTCATTTACAACAACCAAAAACCGCAATCAATGCTCCTCATTCAATGCATACAAGTCATAAACGCCATTTAATGATTCGATAGCCAAATTACATGAACAATATGCCGTTTCGAAGGTAATTAAGCATACAACACAACCTAACACTTACAATTAACATTTCATGTCATTTAATGCATCAAAAATCCATTCCTAGTTCATGAAACCCTAACCAAAAATCACCAAATTTCATAATCAAGTTTAAGAGGTTTCTTAGATCAATCTTTACATCCAAATGAAGCTAATGATACTAGTAACACTTTTAAAACATGCACATTAACAATCTAATAACATTTGATCATCCAAAATCAAGGATTTAGCAAGTAATTTTCATAATGAACTAGTTACATCAAAATATCAAAAACGAGCATACAAATCACATAAACAAACTAGACTCGAGCCATAGACACTAATTAACAACCTTATAACTTAAAAATCTCAAGAACACAAGAATTAGTGATTTTAGAAAGTTACCCAAAATTGATGAAATCGGTATGGAAACGAAGAGGAGATCACGAGGAGTTCAAATATGCAATTTGTTTTGATCGAATCCTTCTTGAACGAATTTAGATGATGATTGAAGGTTTGAGGGTTTTGAGAGAAAAGGTGAAGTAGTAGAATGAATGAGATGAATGAATGGATGAGAATAAGGGTTGACTCTTTGACCTAGTCAAATGTTTCAACCTTTGGCAAGTTTGGTCCCTCAACTTTAAACCGGGTGCGGGAATTACCTAAACGAGATAATTCAACGCATATTAACGGAATGTGTTATAAACATATAACGGAACTTAAATAGTTAAACGGAAAAGTAAACGGAAAAAGGCGGGATGTTACATCTGAGACATGTACACGGGTCACGATATTTATTAATTAATTAGAACATTATATATTAAACTATATATAAATTATTTAACTGTTAACTGTGGACTATCGACTGTGGACTAATAACATTGGACAATTAAAATGAACTAAAATATTGATTAAAACATATGAAACTAAACAATTCTTCAAGTCTGCCACTTGATTTCATCTTAAACCTCAATTGTATCTTCACGATTACATTCTGCGTTCAAAACTTTCATGATTCTTGAAAACACCTCAATCGAGAGGATGAACCAACCGCACTTCATTTACTGAAGGAAAGAGTTATGCATATAATTATGCACCTGAGAAACTCTCGGCAACTGAGTAAAAGTTTAACACGTAGCCGCGTCAGATCCTTTGGCATTTATTAGCAAAAAAATAACTTTGTGATCCCTCTTTAAGGTAGCCAATTTTGTCACAGCTCCAGCAAGTCAACTTCGAATTTTCATTCGAAGTAGCCTTACTATAAATCCTGATATATACGATTACCCTTTTGATACCGGAGAATTCTTTTATATTCCACCATATTACCAGCAGACGTACCAGCAACCTTGTTGCTTCTTGGTTTAAATCTCTCTGACAAATCATTATATTTATTCAATGAAACCCTATCATATACTCATCCTCATCTTGTAACGAGAACTGCCATAACAATTACCGAGAATCAGCAATCAGTACTTTGAAAACTCACAGCATATCTACATCAACAGTTATATGTACGACATTTATCTCTTAGAATTATGATCTCTTATTCTGAAATTCTGAAAAGCACTTAGTCACAAATCAATACGCTGAATGTTGAAAAACCTGAATGAAGCAGCAGAAACCATAGACAACCGTAAAATGACCTTAATCATCGAAAGTTTGATGATAAAGAATAGTATGTTGGAAAAGCTCAGAAAAGTTGGAACTGGAAAACGGATTGAGCTAACCATGAAGAAGACCAAGGACAAATACATGGACCAAACCCTATATTCAAAGAATCCAGGTAATTCTAGATCCGATGAAACCTTCAAAGAATATCTTGCTCCGATGTCATGATAAAATCTTGCGGAAAATCTTTCTCCATCAACCATCGAACTTAGAAATTTCAAAATATCATCATCAATATCTTCGATATTTCTGAGGATATTTTCATAAATATTCTCGTCCGAAATTATATACCTCCTCATGCTTCCTGTGTATCGTTATATTGAAAACATTCAATAGAAATTTAGTACTGAAAAGCGGATTATGCGCAACTATGAAGGAAGCCGTGGACAAATCACAAAGAATAAGTTTGACTTAAAAGAATCCAAATGATTCTATTTCTGATGAAGTCTTTAGCAAATACCTTGCTTCCGAATCTAAACCCTTACGGATAAATCTTCTTCATCATCCATCGATATTAGAAATTCCAAGATATCATCGTATCTTTCGTTATAAATATCCTCCATATTTCTGAAGATATTTTCATAACTATTCTTATCTGAAATCATTAATCTCTTCCTGATATCAGTGTTACATCATATAGAAACTGTTAGTTTCTATATTCTGTAAACTTTCGAGCTTAAAAATATGAATGTTATTGGAGTAATGTTGGGAACTGATGCATGAAGCAGTATAATATAATGACACTTGATCAACGTGATTATATTACAGTAAGTCATGCTGAGTTTCTAAATGGAACGTGATGATTCACAGATCATAACGTCATCATGTGCCATGTTACATAACTCTTTCATCCTACTTAACTCCGGAACAAATCAAGAAAATGTATTCTTGATGGTTCTATCTTCCGTGATGTTGATAAATTTGAAAATCAAATCTTGCTATCACGTTCCTTCCTGCTTAGAACATTATAATCATTCGAGACTCTATATCTACAAATTCTGGACCATTAACCGCTTGACTGGAAGTCGGGAAGAGAAAATAAAAGCATAGAGCTTTGAAATATAAGGGAGAATATAAAGCCGATAACAAGACATAAATTACAAACCGTGTATATCAATGTTTATCGCAACATAAAGACACGGGAGAATTAAAAACATTATAATCTCGAGGGCGAAGTAGAAGAAAACAGATTCCTCTGGTGAAAGTTGGAAAAGGAGAATGATTGTTGCGATAATAAGGATGAGGACAAGGATCAGAACTAGATTTAGCATTTTCAGAATCTTTTGGATGTATGAAATAAGAAGGAAAGTATGGGAAGGGTGAGAATAATGGAACGGAAGAGTTTAATTTATAACGGAAATATCAGACAGAGAAATGAGGCAGATCACCGTATTTAATTATAGAGATCCTAAATTCCTTAAATCTCGAAGAATCAAATCTTTTGGATTTCGAAGATTTTCTTTAAATTCTTTGAATTCCGTAATTCAAACCAGACTACGTCAAAAGTTAAGACGCACCTTGTTTTCTAAAAAAAAAAATTCAACCATGATTAGTCAAAAGTTATGATGAAACATGACATTCTCATATCATTAAATAGTGATAGCTTCATTCGTACTCTTCGAGTAATCGAATTATTTTATCCACATTGTTCAATGATGATAAAAACTCTACTTATCAACTCATATTCCTCATGGAAACATTTTTATTGTTAGCCATGACCACCACACTCAAATTTTGGGACGAAATTTCTTTAACGGGTAGGTACTGTGACGACCCGGAAATTTTCGACTAAAGTTAAACTTAGTCTTTAAATGATCTCGACACGATAAGCAAAGTGTATTTAATTTAATCTCAATAGTTGTGAACTATATTCATGAAATCATTTGACCTTTGTCTATTCCCGACGATTCACGAACAATTGTTTGTAGATAAATAAATATATAAATATAAATGTAAGTAGTGAAAATAATAAAAATACAATTTAATCACTAGAACTAAAAACATAAAATAGCATACAAGATAAAGGTTGATATTAAAAATGAAACTATATATATATTTTGCGATATATTTTAAATGTTTAGATAATACTTATTCAATAAAAGTTAATATATATATATATATATATATATATATATATATATATATATATATATATATATATATATATATATATATATATATATATATATATTACATAAGTAATGATACATATATATATAATACAAATATAAATATAGTCTATATAATAATATTGTTACCACTTCCAATAATGATATCAATATCAATGTTATTAATAATTTATAGATATGAACTTAATATATATATATTGATAAAGTATTATTATTATAGATATAGAATTTGATACATTTAACTTAGTATATCTTAAATGTTACTTGTATTATCATTAGATATTATTATCATTAAAAGTCATTATTTATATTATTATCACTAATAATATTATCAATATCATTTTTATTTTATTTATTATTTCTATTATCATTATTTTTAATAATAGTGATATCAGTATAATTATTATTAATAAAATTACTATTATTATTAATATTATTTGATAAGTTTATCATTAATATTATTATATTTTATTATTGCTATTATTATGAATATTATCAATATTATTATTAGTTATACACTTAATAATTATCAATATTAATTAAAATTGAACTGTAAAGATCAATTATAGATATTACAATCAGATAAATTCAAAATATAAAATCAAGGAATCATTTTTTTATGTTAGCTTTCACAATCAAGGTGTGTATTTTTTCTTTGCTCTTGTTTTCCTGTCCAACTCCCGTCCAAATTCTGTTAGATGTCGAATCTTTCCACTAAATAACAATTGAAGTTTACTGCTCTAATTATTGGATAACATCATCCTTATTGATTATATTATACGCGTATGTGCAACTCATTCAGAAGGAAAAAACAAAATATTTTTTTTATAAAACCATCTACTCTCTGTCGCCATAGCTTTTGTGTGACATCTCAAATTCAAATCAATTTTAAAAATCCAAGAATGCAGATGTGTTAGGATTCATATAGATGAACTATCTGCAAAATTTCTGATTTTAACTCTTCCAATCGAGTAAGAATTTGCGAGTCAAAGTTTTTGAGCAAAAAGTCAACCTTGATGTTCATCATTAAAATTCAAGTTCAAAATGAAATTTCCATTTAAATTAAGGATATCTAAGGTTTCTAAAAGTGATTTCCAACATAATTTATGTTATAATGATTACCTGAAACGAGCTTGAATTCACAATCAATTTTTTTTTCTTATTTCCATAACAGCGACCGAAGGCTGCTGGGTTTTTTTTTATATATATATTTTTTTATTTTTGTTAATTGATATCACAAATGTACATCGTTTATGTGTTACATCATATAATTAGTGAAGATTAAGAATTAAGTTGAGAGTTGAATGGAAACTGAAAGTTAGAAGGAAGAAGAAGATGGGAAGTATGTAATACGGGTTAAATATAAAACAGTTTGGTAATATTTCGGATAAAAGGGCAACAGCCCAATGGTTAAGGGTGTTAGCGGTGAGCGGAAGGTCTAGGGTTCGAGTCTTGCAGCGGCCATATTTTTTAAAAAGGGCTTTATGAGGTAGTTTCCACTTTCTATAATTATTATTATTATTATTATTATTATTATTATTATTATTATTATTATTATTATTATTATTATTATTATTATTATTATTATTAATATTATTATTAATATTATTGTTATTTGTTGTTGTTATTATTATTATTGATTATTATGGATATTAATTATTATCATTATGGATTTAATTGTTATTAGTATTATCAATAGATATTGTAATTATTAACAACATTATTATCATTATTGTTATGTAAACGTAAATACTATGATTAATTATCATTTTTGTTATTAAGTAACATCTCTATGTATTGTTAATGTTGATATAAGTATTATTATGATTAGGCCTAATATTATAATTGTTATTATGAAAATAATACAAACTATTATTATTAGGATTAATATTAGTATTAGTATCATTGTAGAATCATTATTATTATTATTATTATTAATAAAATTATTATTTTTAAGATTACCATTAATAATAAGATTGTTATAGTTATTATTATTAAGTATTATGTACTAATGTCAAAAATTATTATTTTCACTACCATTATTATTAAATTATTCATTCTATTAAAAACTACTGATATCATCATTATTATGAGATTGATTATTGAAAACTACCATTAATATAGTTATTAATAGAACTATAAAAAAAAAATATATTATCATTTTATTAATATTAGCACTAACACTATTATTATTTCAATATTTACTTTAGTATTATTAATGTAACATCCCGCCTTTTTCCGTTTACTTTTCCGTTTAACTATTTAAGTTCCGTTATATGTTTATAACACATTCCGTTAATATGCGTTGAATTATCTCGTTTAGGTAATTCCCGCACCCGGTTTAAAGTTGAGGGACCAAACTTGCCAAAGGTTGAAACATTTGACTAGGTCAAAGAGTCAACCCTTATTCTCATCCATTCATTCATCTCTTTCATTCTACTACTTCACCTTTTCTCTCAAAACCCTCAAACCTTCAATCACCATCCAAATTCGTTCAAGAAGGATTCGATCAAAACAAATTGCATATTTGAACTCCTCGTGATCTCCTCTTCGTTTCCATACCGATTTCATCAATTTTGGGTAACTTTCTAAAATCACTAATTCTTGTGTTCTTGAGATTTTTAAGTTATAAGGTTGTTAATTAGTGTCTATGGCTCGAGTCTAGTTTGTTTATGTGATTTGTATGCTCGTTTTTGATATTTTGATGTAACTAGTTCATTATGAAAATTACTTGCTAAATCCTTGATTTTGGATGATCAAATGTTATTAGATTGTTAATGTGCATGTTTTAAAAGTGTTACTAGTATCATTAGCTTCATTTGGATGTAAAGATTGATCTAAGAAACCTCTTAAACTTGATTATGAAATTTGGTGATTTTTGGTTAGGGTTTCATGAACTAGGAATGGATTTTTGATGCATTAAATGACATGAAATGTTAATTGTAAGTGTTAGGTTGTGTTGTATGCTTAATTACCTTCGAAACGGCATATTGTTCATGTAATTTGGCTATCGAATCATTAAATGGCGTTTATGACTTGTATGCATTGAATGAGGAGCATTGATTGCGGTTTTTGGTTGTTGTAAATGAAAGTTTGATTGATAAAAAGTGCATAGTTGTGTTCCTTGTCAAAATACCTTTCCGGTGATATAAAATGCATGCCTTGAATGTTTGCGGTTTGTAAATTGTGTCGGGTTGAGTTTTGATTCGTGCACTTAGGAGTTTCAGCAACCAGGGCCTGGAAACACCTCAGGACGCTGTCCAGATACCCAGGACGACGTCACACTTTTCTAACCTAGACGCCGTCTAGTAATTGGGGACGCCGTCCCACTCCTTTAATCAAGACGCCGTCTAGCCATTTGGGACGCCGTCCCGTTTGCCTAAAACTGGCTGTTTGCTTGACCTTTTGACGAAAAATGTTTGGCATGTTCTAGACCACCAATTTACATGTAACTTGTTTTAAAATGCTTATATATGAATAACTAGCATAGAAAATTTGTCCGAGACCCGACCCGAACGTGTTGACTTTTTGTTGACTTTGACCGACCAAAGTTTGACTTTTTGTCAAACTTAACCAAAGGATTATGCAACCCTCCTAACTTGTTTATATACTTGTACCTTGCATGAAACTTGACAATTTGATTGCACATGCTACATAATCGAGTCGTATTGAGCCATAGGACTAATTGAACATCTTTACCCTTCGTGACTATCGTTATTGATACAACCTATTTGTTTAGGTCAAGACTAGCATTGTTCTTTGCACACGTTACTTGTCGAAGTACTTTTTGGTTCGTGCATACAAGGTGAGATCATAGTCCCAATTTTTTTTACTCTTTTGAACTTACTTTTGGGATGAGAAAACATAAACGATTCTTTTGAACTAAGTGAACACAAGAACGGGAAAACAAACATTCTACATACGAGTTTAGAACGAAAATCCTCAATCCGATTATCATTAGTTACATCAGATGGTGTAAGCGAGAACTTATGTTATATGGCCATATGGGTTTGACAAACCCTCATTCAAACGGTTCGCTACCGTTTACGAATGAAATATATTTTCGGGAACAGTGTTGTTCTAGCACTAATTGATGGGGTATTCAACGGACGGAACGTTAAGCTTTGATAATTGGGTGCTCGTGAATATTAACTTTTAGAATGTACTATGACTTTATCAATATTGCAACTCTTGTGGTTCAGCTTGCTTTTACTCATTTACTTATTTAAACCTATGATTTCACCAACGTTTTCGTTGACAGATTTTCTATGTTTTTCTCAGATCCTTGAACTTAGGTGATATATGCTTCCGCTCATTATTTGATACTTGCATTGGATGTCGAGTATACGTGCATTTCATGGAGCATCTTTTGACTTTACTTTAAACCGTGCCGCCTAGACTTCATTCGTATTATAACGTTGTAACTTAACTATTGGTTGAACAATTCTTGTAAACTTTGAAACAATCTTTATTTTGAAATGAAGGCGACATATTTTGGTCAAAAGTTATCTAAAAGACTTATAATCAGGTAATGGGACCCACGTAGCCGACGCCGTCACTTGACGATTTGTCGGGGTCGCTACAAGTGGTATCAGAGCCTTGGTTGTAGGGATTTAGAGTTCATTTGTGTCCACCCTGAGTCATAGGGTACATAGGTGAATCTAGACTACAACCGGCATATAGACTTGACATAGGAATTACTTGACAAATTGTGCATTTATACTCTAACTCTTCTACTCATATCTACTCTTATTCTATCTAAATCTTGCGTTATATAATTTAATTGACACGCCACCTTGACTATATGAAGTAATGTCGAATGCACATATGAATTAGGGTAATATAATTCCCGGAAATCATATTACGGTGACTCATATGAACATACCGACACTATGACATAAAGAATTTAAGGCGGGTCAAGGATAATTTTCTCTCTATCTTTATTCCATATCATGGTTAGTATTATTTAGAATACTAACCAACGGTATTCTTTTGTTTTGAAGGAACAATGGCTCCTCGTCGTGTACGCCGCAATGAAACTCCCGAACAAGCTCTCGAACGGATGATAGCTACCGCCGTAAATGCGGCCATGGCCGGTCACTCGTCTAACAACAACAATAACACCAACCACAACAACAATAACCAAGGAGCCGGTAACTCTAGCGAAGGGTGCTCCTACAAAGCTTTCATGGGGTGCAAACCTCACACTTATGATGGAACTGGGGGACCGGTTGTGCTTACTCGCTGGTTTGAACAAACCGAGGCCGTCTTTAGCATAAGCGGTTGTCGGGATCAAGACAAGGTCAAATACTCCACCCACACTTTCTCCGGAATTGCTCTAACATGGTGGAACACCTATGTTCAATCGGTGGGTACCGATGAAGCTCATGCCCTCTCTTGGGCCGATCTAAAGGAAAAGATGATTGTTGAATATGTTCCGCGCGAAGAAACCCGAAAGCTTGAGGAAGAACTAAGAGCTTTGAAAGCGGTCGGAAACGATCTTAAAGCTTATAATCAACGCTTCGCCGAACTATCCTTGATGTGTCCTAATCTTGTTAACCCCGAATCTCAAAGGATTGAGCTCTACATGCTCGGTCTTCCAAAAAGCATCAAACAAGGGGTGATGTCATCCAAACCCACTACTCATCAAGCCGCTATGAACATGGCTCGCCAATTAATTGAAACGGTTGACGAAATCGTAGTACCGGCTCCTAAGGCCGAGGACAAGTCGGGTGGCAACAAAAGGAAATGGGAAGCCACTCCATCAACTAACTACAACAACAACACCTTCACCAAAAAGCCCTTCAACAACGACGGCAAGAAGGGTTATGTCGGAAACTTACCTTTGTGCAACAAGTGCCACAAACATCATTACGGCGAATGTAACAAGCTAATTTGTCACCGTTTCCAAGGAGTTGGTCATAGGGCCAACAATTGCACAAGCACCGCCCCCGTTGCTCGAAAGGGGCCCAATCCTCCAAAAACGGTCACTTGTTACGAATGTGGCCAAACGGGCCATTATAAGAACGAATGCCCGAAAAAGAAAGCCAACCCCAACAACCGAGGTCGAGCCTTTAACATCAACACCGAGGAAGCCCGAGATGACAATGAACTAGTCACGGGTACGTTTCTTCTCAACAACTCTTATGTTACTTGCTTATTCGATTCGGGTGCCGATAAATGTTTTGTGTCTAAGACTTTGGCTCCTACCCTTTGCACTCCACCACACCCTTTAGATACTATTTATTCCATCGAAGTGGCCGACGGAAAACTCTTAAGTGCCGACACATATTACCGGGGGTGTACTTTGAACATTTTGGGTAAGGAATTTGAAATTGACTTGATACCCATGGAATTAGGGAGTTTTGATGTAATAATCGGTATGAATTGGATGGTCAAAAATAAATCTCACATTCTTTGCGATCTTCACGCAATCTGAATTCCTATCGAGAATGGTGAACCATTGATTGTCTATGGCGATAAGAGTTGCACCAGACTCAACCTCGTTTCGTGCCTTAAAGTTAGAAAACTGCTCCGTAAGGGTTGTTTTGCGATCCTTGCCCACGTTAATAAAGTCGAGTCCGATGATAAGCATATCGATGATGTGCCAATTGTTAGTGACTATTCCGATGTATTTCCCGATGAATTGCCGGGTCTTCCACCTCATCGACCGGTTGAATTTCAAATCGATCTTATTCCAGGAGCCGCACCCGTAGCGCGTGCACCGTATAGACTCGCTCCATCCGAATTACAAGAATTACAAAGTCAAATCCAAGAGTTACTTGACCGTGGTTTCATTCAACCTAGCCATTCACCATGGGGCGCTCCGATTTTGTTCGTCAAGAAGAAAGACGGATCCCTACGAATGTGCATTGATTATCGTGAACTAAACAAATTGACGGTTAAGAACCGATATCCTCTTCCTCGCATTGATGACCTTTTTGATCAACTACAAGGTTCTCGTGTATACTCAAAAATCGATCTCCGCTCGGGTTATCATCAATTAAGGGTTAAGGGGGAAGATGTCTCCAAAACCGCTTTCCGGACTCGTTACGGTAGTTATGAATTCCTTGTCATGCCTTTTGGTCTCACTAACGCACCGGCGGTGTTCATGGATCTCATGAACCGCGTGTGCAAACCTTACCTCGACAAATTCGTTATCGTGTTCATCGATGATATTTTGATCTATTCTAAAAACGAAGAGGAACACAAAGAACATCTCCGACTCGTGCT
This sequence comes from Rutidosis leptorrhynchoides, assembly GCF_046630445.1. Lineage (NCBI taxonomy): Eukaryota > Viridiplantae > Streptophyta > Magnoliopsida > Asterales > Asteraceae > Rutidosis > Rutidosis leptorrhynchoides. The sequence goes on along the minus strand of NC_092334.1, from coordinate 285,178,340 downwards.
CGAGCTCTTGAGAAAAGAGCAACTATATGCCAAGTTCTCCAAGTGTGAATTTTGGTTAAAGGAAGTTCAATTTCTTGGTCATGTTGTAAGTGATCAAGGCATTAAAGTCGATCCCGCAAAAATCGAAGCCATTAGTAAATGGGAGACTCCTACTACTCCTACTCAAATTCGTCAATTCTTGGGTCTCGCCGGATACTATCGTAAATTCATCAAGGATTTCTCCCTAATCGCTCGTCCTTTAACCGCGTTAACTCACAAGGAACGAAAATTCGTTTGGACACCCGAACAAGAAACCGCTTTTCAAATCTTGAAAACTAAGCTAACCACCGCTCCTATCTTGTCACTTCCCGAAGGCAATGATGATTTTGTTGTATATTGTGATGCCTCGAAAAACGGTTATGGATGCGTATTAATGCAACGAAAGAAAGTCATCGCTTATGCCTCTCGACAACTCAAAGTTCACGAACGAAACTACACGACACATGATCTTGAACTCGGTGCCGTCATCTTTGCACTTAAGCTATGGAGACATCATCTTCTTGGTACCAAGAGTACTATCTTTACCGATCACAAAAGTCTCCAACATATCTTCGATCAAAAGCAACTAAACATGAGACAACGAAGGTGGATTGAAACCTTGAACGATTATAATTGCGAGCTTCGTTACCACCCCGGGAAGGCAAACGTAGTAGCCGATGCCTTAAGTCAAAAAGAAAGAGCGGTGCCTCTTCGTGTCCGAGCTTTAAACATCACCATTCACACCAACCTTAATAGCCAAATTCGGGTAGCCCAAGATGAGGCTCTCAAGGATGAAAACCTTTCACACGAGCTCTTAAACATTCACGTCTCTCGATTCGAAATTAGGGAGACCGGACTCCGATATTACGCCGGAAGGATTTGGGTGCCTAGTTATGGGGACCTACGAAGCCTTATTTTAGATGAAGCCCATAAGTCACGATACTCGATTCACCCCGGTGCCAATAAGATGTACCACGACCTTAAACAACTATATTGGTGGCCGAACATCAAAAGGGACGTAGCTACTTATGTTTCCAAGTGTTTGACATGTTCCAAAGTCAAAGCCGAACACCAAAGACCGTCCGGATTACTTCAACAACCCGAGATCCCGCAATGGAAGTGGGAAAGGATAACGATGGATTTTATCACCAAGCTACCAAAAACGACGGGCGGTTATGATACCATTTGGGTTATTGTTGACCGTCTCACCAAATCCGCACACTTCCTTGCTATGAAAGAAACAGACAAAATGGAGAAACTTGCACAACTTTACATTAAGGAGATCGTAGCCCGACACGGTGTACCTTTATCGATTATCTCCGACCGAGATGGCCGTTTCGTTTCTAGATTTTGGCGTACATTGCAAGAAGCGTTGGGAACGCGTTTAGACATGAGCACTGCATATCATCCTCAAACCGATGGACAAAGCGAACGTACAATTCAAACCTTAGAAGACATGTTACGAGCTTGCGTGGTTGATTTCGGAAAAGCTTGGGACAAGCACTTACCTCTCGCCGAGTTCTCTTATAACAATAGTTATCACGCGAGTATTAAAGCCGCACCTTTTGAAGCGCTATTTGGCCGCAAATGTCGTTCACCTCTTTGTTGGGCCGAGGTAGGCGACGTGCAAATCACCGGACCCGAACTCATTCACGAAACCACCGAGAAAATCATTCAAATCCGAGATAGGCTTAGGACGGCCCGAAGTCGTCAAAAGAGCTATACCGACAAACGACGCAACGATCTTGAATTTCAAGTCGGTGACCGAGTAATGTTAAAAGTCGCACCTTGGAAGGGTGTAATCCGTTTTGGGAAACGCGGGAAGCTAAATCCGCGGTATATTGGTCCTTTCGAAATTTTGGAGCGTATTGGAACCGTTGCTTATCGTTTAGATCTTCCGCCTCAATTGAGCTCCGTTCATCCTACTTTCCATGTATCCAACTTGAAAAAGTGTCTTGCCGAACCCGATATCGTCATTCCTCTCGAGGAGCTTACCATTGATGACAAACTTCATTTCGTGGAGGAACCGGTTGAAATTGTGGACACCTCCGTCAAGACATTGAAACAAAGCCGAATCCCGATTGTTAAAGTCCGTTGGAACGCCAAAAGGGGACCCGAGTTTACTTGGGAAAGACAAGATCAAATGCAAAGGAAGTATCCTCATCTATTCGTGAATTCGGAAACGCAAGATCTCGAGGAAGAAACAACGACTACTACGCCTACTTAAATTTCGGGACGAAATTTCTTTTAAGGTGTAGGTAATGTAACATCCCGCCTTTTTCCATTTACTTTTCCGTTTAACTATTTAAGTTCCGTTATATGTTTATAACACATTCCGTTAATATGCGTTGAATTATCTCGTTTAGGTAATTCCCGCACCCGGTTTAAAGTTGAGGGACCAAACTTGCCAAAGGTTGAAACATTTGACTAGGTCAAAGAGTCAACCCTTATTCTCATCCATTCATTCATCTCTTTCATTCTACTACTTCACCTTTTCTCTCAAAACCCTCAAACCTTCAATCATCATCCAAATTCGTTCAAGAAGGATTCGATCAAAACAAATTGCATATTTGAACTCCTCGTGATCTCCTCTTCGTTTCCATACCGATTTCATCAATTTTGGGTAACTTTCTAAAATCACTAATTCTTGTGTTCTTGAGATTTTTAAATTATAAGGTTGTTAATTAGTGTCTATGGCTCGAGTCTAGTTTGTTTATGTGATTTGTATGCTCGTTTTTGATATTTTGATGTAACTAGTTCATTATGAAAATTACTTGCTAAATCCTTGATTTTGGATGATCAAATGTTATTAGATTGTTAATGTGCATGTTTTAAAAGTGTTACTAGTATCATTAGCTTCATTTGGATGTAAAGATTGATCTAAGAAACCTCTTAAACTTGATTATGAAATTTGGTGATTTTTGGTTAGGGTTTCATGAACTAGGAATGGATTTTTGATGCATTAAATGACATGAAATGTTAATTGTAAGTGTTAGGTTGTGTTGTATGCTTAATTACCTTCGAAACGGCATATTGTTCATGTAATTTGGCTATCGAATCATTAAATGGCGTTTATGACTTGTATGCATTGAATGAGGAGCATTGATTGCGGTTTTTGGTTGTTGTAAATGAAAGTTTGATTGATGAAAAGTGCATAGTTGCGTTCCTTGTCAAAATACCTTTCCGGTGATATAAAATGCATGCCTTGAATGTTTGCGGTTTGTAAATTGTGTCGGGTTGAGTTTTGATTCGTGCACTTAGGAGTTTCAGCAACCAGGGCCTGGAAACACCTCAGGACGCCGTCCAGATACCCAGGACGACGTCCCACTTTTCTAACCTAGACGCCGTCTAGGTATTGGGGACGCCGTCCCACTCCTTTAATCGAGACGCCGTCTAGCCATTTGGGACGCCGTCCCGTTTGCCTAAAACTGGCTGTTTGCTTGACCTTTTGACGAAAAATGTTTGGCATGTTCTAGACCCCCAATTTACATGTAACTTGTTTTAAAATGCTTATATATGAATAACTAGCATAGAAAATTTGTCCGAGACCCGACCCGAACGTGTTGACTTTTTGTTGACTTTGACCGACCAAAGTTTGACTTTTTGTCAAACTTAACCAAATGATTATGCAACCCTCCTAACTTGTTTATATACTTGTACCTTGCATGAAACTTGACAATTTGATTGCACATGCTACATAATCGAGTCGTATTGAGCCATAGGACTAATTGAACATCTTTACCCTTCGTGACTATCGTTATTGATACAACCTATTTGTTTAGGTCAAGACTAGCATTGTTCTTTGCACACGTTACTTGTCGAAGTACTTTTTGGTTCGTGCATACAAGGTGAGATCATAGTCCCAATTTTTTTTACTCTTTTGAACTTACTTTTGGGATGAGAAAACATAAACGATTCTTTTGAACTAAGTGAACACAAGAACGGGAAAACAAACATTCTACATACGAGTTTAGAACGAAAATCCTCAATCCGATTATCATTAGTTACATCAGATGGTGTAAGCGAGAACTTATGTTATATGGCCATATGGGTTTGACAAACCCTCATTCAAACGGTTCGCTACCGTTTACGAATGAAATATATTTTCGGGAACAGTGTTGTTCTAGCACTAATTGATGGGGTATTCAACGGACGGAACGTTAAGCTTTGATAATTGGGTGCTCGTGAATATTAACTTTTAGAATGTACTATGACTTTATCAATATTGCAACTCTTGTGGTTCAGCTTGCTTTTACTCATTTACTTATTTAAACCTATGATTTCACCAACGTTTTCGTTGACAGATTTTCTATGTTTTTCTCAGATCCTTGAACTTAGGTGATATATGCTTCCGCTCATTATTTGATACTTGCATTGGATGTCGAGTATACGTGCATTTCATGGAGCATCTTTTGACTTTACTTTAAACCGTGCCGCCTAGACTTCATTCGTATTATAACGTTGTAACTTAACTATTGGTTGAACAATTCTTGTAAACTTTGAAACAATCTTTATTTTGAAATGAAGGCGACATATTTTGGTCAAAAGTTATCTAAAAGACTTATAATCAGGTAATGGGACCCACGTAGCCGACGCCGTCACTTGACGATTTGTCGGGGTCGCTACAATTAAAGTACCATTTTAACTAACAAATATATATATATATAAATATATATATATATAAATATATTTATTACATATAACATAACGAAACTTAATGTTTTTATATAAAATGAATATAAGTTATTAATATAAAAATTGTATCACTAATAATAATATATATATATATATATCTTTGTTCAACTACAAGTATATGTTTTAATATATATACAAATGATATAGGTTCGTGAATCCGAGGACAACCCTGCATTGTTCAATTGTTCAATATAGTCATATGTATTTTTACTACAAAATACATTAGGTGAGTTTCATTATTCCCTTTTTACTCATTACATTTTTGGGCTGAGAATACATGCAAATGCTTTATTAACTGTTTTACAATATTTATATGCGTGAGTTTCATTACTCCCCTTTAAATTCTTTTGCAATATATATTTTTGGAACTGAGAATGCATGCGTTTTTATAAATATTTTACGAAATAGACACAAGTAATCGAAACTACATTATATGGTTGAATGATCGAAATCGAATATGCCCCTTTTTATTAAGTCTGGTAATCTAAGAATTAGGGAACAGACACCCTAATTGACGCGAACTCTAAAGATAGATCTATCGGGCCCAACAAGCCCCATCCAAAGTACCGGATGCTTTAGTACTTCGAAATTTATATCATGTTCAAAGCATGATCCCGGAATGATGGGGATATTCTTATATGCATATTGTGAATGTCGGTTACCAGGTGTTCAATCTATATGAATGATATTTTTGTCTCTATGCATGGGACGTATGTTTACAAGAAATGGAAATATGAAATCTTGTGGTCTATTAAAATTTATGAAATGATTATTTATGTTAAACTAATGAACTCACCAACCTTTTGGTTGACACTTTAAAGCATGTTTATTCTCAGGTATGAAAGAAATCTTCCACTGTGCATTTGCTCACTTTAAAGATATTACTTGGAGTCATTCATGACATATTTCAAAAGACGTTGCATTCGAGTCGTCAAGTTCATCAAGATTATTATTTAGCTAATTATAATTAGATATGTTATGAAATGGTATGCATATCGTCAATTTTCGATGTAAGGAAGTTTGTCTTTTCAAAACGAATGCAATGTTTGTAAAATCTATCATATAGAGGTCAAGTACCTCGCGAAGTAACCAACTATTGTGAATCGTTTGTAATCGATGTGGACTTTGTCCGGATGGATTAGGACGGGTCCTTTCAGTTAAAATACCTAATGAGATACATACTTATAATAAAATCATGTTAACTATATATATAACCATATATATGTCATCGTATAGTTTTTACAAGTTTTAACGTTCGTGAATCACCGGTCAACTTGGGTGGTCAATTTTCTATATGAAACCTATTTCAATTAATCAAGTCTTAACAAGTTTGATTGCTTAACATGTTGGAAACACTTAATCATGTAAATAACAATTTCATTTAATATATATATAAACATGGAAAAGTTCGGGTCACTACACCGCGGGCTAACACTAGTTTTGAAGGTTGAGAATTTTGATGGTTTCAGACATCTGAGTTAGTGTTAAGCCGCGCAGCGGCTAGAGGAGTCGCGCCGCGGGCTAAAGCATGACAGGACACCTGTGCTGATTTTAAGTGTAGGCTCGATCAAAACTTCAAACAAACGTAAATTATGAACCGTAAACATTCAAAACACGTATCTTATATCGTTGGAAAGGTAATTTAAAGAGGAATACAACTAAACACATTTCATCAAACAAAAACATCAATTTCAATAACCAATTTCTCATCAAGTGATCATTAAAAGTCCATTTTCAAGTTTCAAGTTCACAAAATGCATTTTAAGTTTCGGGAATCCAATTCACACATATGATATGCCGTTTAGAAGGTAATGAAACATACATTACAACTACACACTTACAATTAACATTTCATGGCATCCAAAACATCAAAAGTTCGTTTTAGGCTTATCAAACCCTAACCAAAATTCACAAAAATCAATAATCATGTATTTGAAGTTTTCTTAATCAACCTACGCATCAAAACGAAGCTAGAGATACTAGTAACACAATTAAAACATGAACTTAAACAATTTAACAACATTAACTCATCCAAAATTAAAGATTAAGCATACCCATTTTCAAGTTCATGCTAGTTACTCCAAAACAACAAATCGAGCATATAAATCATATATTCATGTTAGACTTGAGCCATAGACACTAATTAACAACTTTATAAATCAAAAACATCAAGAACACAAAATCTAGTGATTTTAGAAAGTTACCCAAATGAGATGAAATTGGTATCAAGTTGTAGAGGATGAAGAGAGGATTCTAAATATGTAATTTGTTTTGATGTTAACTCCCAAAGCCGAATTTAGATGATGAATTCTTGTTTTGGTGTTTGAGAGAGTTTTGGAGGAAGTATTTAGAAAATGGAAAAAGAAAAGAGAAAGAGATGAATGGTGGAAAATGGTGGGAGGTGGTTGACTTAGTCAACCACTAGTCATCTTTTTGGTTAAATGGCAAAACTAGTCCCTCAAGTTTGTAGTCGGGTGCAGGAATTAGCCGAACGAATATTTTGAATTACACGACAGTACGGGATACGTTATAATCCAATAACGAAAATATTAAGAATGTTAGCTAACGGAGGATACGAATCTAGATACGAAGGATATTATTAAAATAAAAAGACGGGCGTTAAAATAATTTAACGGAAAAATGCGGGATGTTACATTACCCACACCTTAAAAGAAATTTCGTCCCGAAATTTAGTTGGAAGTAATAGTCGATGTCTCTTCCTTGAGACCTTGCGTTGTCAATGCTATGAATAAGTGAAGATACGTCCTTGGGCATTCCCATCAATTTTGACAGTCGAGATTTCAGTTTGTATTAAGACTTGGTTTTACGATCCACAATTTCAACCAGTTTCCCATGAAGGGGAGTTTGCCATAAATAGTAAGTTTATCTAGGAGAATAGCACGTTCCCGTCCCGTAGGACACGTCTCTAAGTTTGTAGCATGGAACGTAGGGTAAACGGAAACTTAATTGAGTCGGAAGTTCTAAACGGTTGGAGCGGTTCCAATACGCCCCAAGGTTTCAAAAGGATTAATATATCGCGGTTTTAACTTTCCCTGATTCCCGAAATGGATTACACCTTCCCAAGGTGCGGGTTCTCAATATTACACGGTTACTGACTTGGGATTCGAGAGGTTTACATCGAGTATCGGTATAGCCCTTTTGGCGACTACGGGTCGTCTTGAGTCCTTCTCGGACTTGAACGATCTTGACTGTTGTTTCTTGTATGAGTTCGGATCTGGTGATTTGCTTGCCACATGCTTTGGTCCAACGAATAGGTGTTTGACATTTGCGGTCATATAGGGTTTCGGGAGTGCGACTATAATACACGAATGGTAACTACCGTAGTAAGAGGAATCAACTAAAAGCGACAATACGAGTTGGTAATCTTTCTCTCCAAGATTTGAATCGTGTGTTTGCTTGTTTCGTCAGTTTGTGGATGATACGCGGTACTCATGTTTAAACGTGTCCCTAAGGCTTCTTGTAACACTAGAAGTGAAACGAGTATTTCGATCCGAGGTAGTTGACAATGGTACACCGTGTGGGAGTAGAATTTCTTAAGATATGTTCGAACAAGTTGGTTAGGGTTCGAAAATGTTGATTGGGACAAGTTTTTATTTCTCAAGGACTCCCGCGCCGCGGAAGATTTATCGATTTTTGAAAACGTTCGCTACAGCAAGTTTCTTATCGAGTTCTGGAAAATGTTCGTTAGGACTATTCACCCTTATGGCGAATACCGGTGTAACGTGATGAGTCTCTCCCTCCATGGGGAAATTTAGAATAAAAGATTTCCTTATACGAAAGTACGAGCGAAAAATATAGGAGTGAAATGAGGACTTAGAACAGGATGAGTTCACACCTTGAGGTAACCATGTCGCGCACTTAGTGGTCGAATGTTGAGGCCTGGTGAGATAACGAGATAGTACACGTAGTTGTATGATAAGTCAAAGAAGAGTGAAGTATCCTTGGATTGGGTGTTATCTTAAGTTCCAGTAATATCAGGCGGAAAATGGTGAAATAACAGAGCTATGTAACGTGGCACGTGTTGACGAGAAAGTTGATCGGGTCCATGATTAAGTATTCAGATTTTTCGAGCAAATTAACGAATTTCAGTTTCCTTAATTTCGAGTCGAGAGAGTATGCCTTTCGGGCGTTCAAGTAGAAATATTTCCATATTTGAGTTCCAGTGTGCTAAACGAATTTAGCTAGTAAGGTTTGTGTGAATGATCACGTTCAAAGTTCGGACACAGAGAGGTTTAATTCTTCCCTTAGTGAGTTAACGAGGTTAAAGGACGAGCAACACGAGAAAAGTCGGAAATGAATTTTTTTGTAACAACTGGCGAGGTCTAAGATTTTACGAATACAAGTCAGAGTCATGAGTGTAGTGACCCGAACTTTTCCATGTTTATATATATTAATTGAGATTGATATTTACATGATTAAATGTTTCCAACATGTTAAGCAATCAAACTTGTTAAGACTTGATTAATTGAAATATGTTTCATATAGACAATTGACCACCCAAGTTGACCGGTGATTCACGAACGTTAAAACTTGTAAAAACTATACGATGACATATATATGGTTATATATATAGTTAACATGTTTTTATTATAAGTATGTATCTCATTAGGTATTTTAACAATGAGTTATATACATAAAAATGAGACTATTAATTTAAGAAACTCGAAAACGATATATATAACGATTATCGTTATAACAACGTCTTACTAGGTACATATGAATCATATTAAGATATTGATACACTTGGTTAATTATGTTAAATGATAAGTAAATATATTATTAAGTGTATTAACAATGAAATACATATGTAAAAATAAGACTACTAACTTAATGATTTCGAAACGAGACATATATGTAACGATTATCGTTGTAACGACATTTAACTGTATATACATCATACTGAGATATATTATATATCATAATATCATGATAATATAACAATTTAATATCTCATTTGTTATAATAAACAATGGGTTAACAACATTCAACAAGATCGTTAACCTAAAGGTTTCAAAACAATATTTACATGTAACGACTAACGATGACTTAACGACTCAGTTAAAATGTATATACATGTAGTGTTTTAATATGTATTCATACACTTTTGAAAGACTTCAAGACACTTATCAAAATACTTCTACTTAACAAAAATGCTTACAATTACATCCTCGTTCAGTTTCATCAACAATTCTACTCGTATGCACCCGTATTCGTACTCGTACAATACACAGCTTTTAGATGTATGTACTATTGGTATATACACTCCAATGATCAGCTCTTAGCAGCCCTTGTGAGTCACCTAACACATGTGGGAACCATCATTTGGCAACTAGCATGAAATATCTCATAAAATTACAAAAATATGAGTAATCATTCATGACTTATTTACATGAAAACAAAATTACATATCCTTTATATCTAATCCATACAACAACGACCAAAAACACCTACAAACACTTTCATTCTTCAATTTTATTCATCTAATTGATCTCTCTCAAGTTCTATCTTCAAGTTCTAAGTGTTCTTCATAAATTTCAAAAGTTCTAGTTTCATAAAATCAAGAATACTTTCAAGTTTGCTAGCTCACTTCCAATCTTGTAAGGTGATCATCCAACCTCAAGAAATCTTTGTTTCTTACAGTAGGTTATCATTCTAATATAAGGTAATAATCATATTCAAACTTTGGTTCAATTTCTATAACTATAACAATCTTATTTCAAGTGATGATCTTACTTGAACTTGTTTTCGTGTCATGATTCTGCTTCAAGAACTTCGAGCCATCCAAGGATCCATTGAAGCTAGATCCATTTTTCTCTTTTCCAGTAGGTTTATCCAAGGAACTTAAGGTAGTAATGATGTTCATAACATCATTCGATTCATACATATAAAGCTATCTTATTCGAAGGTTTAAACTTGTAATCACTAGAACATAGTTTAGTTAATTCTAAACTTGTTCGCAAACAAAAGTTAATCCTTCTAACTTGACTTTTAAAATCAACTAAACACATGTTCTATATCTATATGATATGCTAACTTAATGATTTAAAACCTGGAAACACGAAAAACACCGTAAAACCGGATTTACGCCGTCGTAGTAACACCGCCGGCTGTTTTGGGTTAGTTAATTAAAAACTATGATAAACTTTGATTTAAAAGTTGTTATTCTGGGAAAATGATTTTTATTATGAACATGAAACTATATCCAAAAATTATGGTTAAACTCAAAGTGGAAGTATGTTTTCTAAAATGGTCATCTAGACGTCGTTCTTTCGACTGAAATGACTAACTTTACAAAAACGACTTGTAACTTATTTTTCCGACTATAAACCTATACTTTTCTGTTTAGATTCATAAAATAGAGTTCAATATGAAACCATAGCAATTTGATTCACTCAAAACGGATTTAAAATGAAGAAGTTATGTGTAAAACAAGATTGGATAATTTTTCTCATTTTAGCTACGTGAAAATTGGTAACAAATCTATTCCAACCATAACTTAATCAACTTGTATTGTATATTATGTAATCTTGAGATACCATAGACACGTATACAATGTTTCGACCTATCATGTCGACACATCTATATATATTTCGGAACAACCATAGACACTCTATATGTGAATGTTGGAGTTAGCTATACAGGGTTGAGGTTGATTCCAAAATATATATAGTTTGAGTTGTGATCAATACTGAGATACGTATACACTGGGTCGTGGATTGATTCAAGATAATATTTATCGATTTATTTCTGTACATCTAACTGTGGACAACTAGTTGTAGGTTACTAACGAGGACAGCTGACTTAATAAACTTAAAACATCAAAATATATTAAAAGTGTTGTAAATATATTTTGAACATACTTTGATATATATGTATATATTGTTATAGGTTCGTGAATCAACCAGTGGCCAAGTCTTACTTCCCGACGAAGTAAAAATCTGTGAAAGTGAGTTATAGTCCCACTTTTAAAATCTAATATTTTTGGGATGAGAATACATGCAGGTTTTATAAATGATTTACAAAATAGACACAAGTACGTGAAACTACATTCTATGGTTGAATTATCGAAATCGAATATGCCCCTTTTTATTAAGTCTGGTAATCTAAGAATTAGGGAACAGACACCCTAATTGATGCGAATCCTAAAGATAGATCTATTGGGCCTAACAAACCCCATCCAAAGTACCGGATGCTTTAGTACTTCGAAATTTATATCATATCCGAAGGGTGTCCCGGAATGATGGGGATATTCTTATATATGCATCTTGTTAATGTCGGTTACCAGGTGTTCACCATATGAATGATTTTTATCTCTATGTATGGGATGTGTATTGAAATATGAAATCTTGTGGTCTATTATTATGATTTGATATATATAGGTTAAACCTATAACTCACCAACATTTTTGTTGACGTTTTAAGCATGTTTATTCTCAGGTGATTATTAAGAGCTTCCGCTGTCGCATACTTAAATAAGGACGAGAATTGGAGTCCATGCTTGTATGATATTGTGTAAAAACTGCATTCAAGAAACTTATTTTGTTGTAACATATTTGTATTGTAAACAATTATGTAATGGTCGTGTGTAAACAGGATATTTTAGATTATCATTATTTGATAATCTACGTAAAGCTTTTTAAACCTTTATTGATGAAATAAAGGTTATGGTTTGTTTTAAAATGAATGCAGTCTTTGAAAAACGTCTCATATAGAGGTCAAAACCTCGCAACGAAATTAATTAATATGGAACGTTTTTAATCAATAAGAACGGGACATTTCAATGAGGGTTTCCCGATTACGTGTGGTTCCGATTGTGAAACGTATTGAAATACTTTGACCACTAACAACATGGTCAAAAGATTGGACTTCGTTTAACCAAAATTCTCACTTGGAGAATTCGGCGTAGAGTTGCTCTTTTCTCAAGAGTTCGAGCGTAAGACGGAGATGTTGTTCATTTTCTTCTTTACTTGAATAGGTTTAGACATCATCTATAAACACGATAACAGATTCATCTAGATAAGTTTACAAACGCTGTTCAGGAGGCTTATGAATACTGGCGGAGGCCTAGATAATCGATCGGTACTAAAAGAAGTTTACAACTATCGTAGCGAGTTCTAAAAGTAGGTTAGGAGACATCTTCTCCCTGATCTCTCAATTGATAATAATCAGAACAGAGGTTGATTTGGAATATACGCGAGATTCATGTAAATAATCATGAGGTCATGGATACGAGGAAGAGGGTATCGGTTTCCAACCGAAAATTACTTAGTTCACAATAATCTATACATAATTGTAGGGAAACAATTTCTCCTTAACGAATAGGTTTTGAGCTCCTTAGTTCTATAGGTGTCAAGTCAAAATTCAAATTATCCCCACAATAAGTTTAACGTATATCCTCCGATAAAATTTATAGGTACTCAATATTTTTCCGTTGGTCACTTGAATTGCCTAAATAGTATCAAGGGGAAAAGGTGGAGTGCAAAGAGTACGAGTCAAAGCCTTGGTTATAAAACATCTAATGGTAACCGAATCGAATAAGTATGAAATATGCGGGTTGTTGTGAAGAAATATACCCGTGACTAGTCCATCGTCGTCTCGGGCATCCTAGGTGTCGATGTTGAAAGTTCAACGGCGTGCGTTGGGGTTGGCTTTCTTCTTTGGGCACGCATTCCTAAAATGACCCGTTTGGCCACATGCGTAGCAAGTGACCGACTTTTGTGTGTTGGGTCCCTTTTGTGTGACGGGGGTGGCACTTCCACAATGTTTGGCCATATGACCCCTTCCTTGGCATCGGCGGCAAATTAGCTTGCCACATTCACCAAAGTGATGTTTGTGGCACTTGTTACAATAAGGTAGGTACCCGGCGTAACCTTTCTTGCCGTCGGGGGTGAAGGACTTCTTGGTGAAGTTGTTGTTGTAGTTACTCGATGGAGAGCTTCCCATTTTCTTTTGATGTTACCCGGTTGGTCCTCGGCCGTTGGTGCCGGCGCTTCAATTTTCTCCACCGTTTTTATATATTGGCGGGCCATCGTTAAAGCCTCTTGTAGGTTGGCGGGTTTAGATGACATTACCCCGTGTTGAATGCTCTTAGGAAGGCCATCCATGTAAAGTTCAACTCTTAGGGAATCGGGAGTCATGAGGTTCGGACAACTTAAGGCTAGTTCGGCAAACCGTTGATTATAAGCTTCGAGGTCATTCCCGACCGTTTTTAAATTTCTTAGCCCCTGTTCGAGCCTTCAAGTCTCGTCGTGAGGGAAGTATTCGGTGATCATTTTTTCTCTTAATTCGGTCCAGGAGAGTGTGTGGGCTTCATCGATACCCACCGATTGTACGTACTTGTTCCACCATGAAAGAGCGATGTCGGGCAAAGTGAGGGTGGAAAACTTGACCTTATCTTGGTCCCGACAACCGCTTATGCTAAAAACGGATTCCGTTTGATCAAACCATCGGGTGAGAGCAACCGGTCCCCCGGTTCCATCGAAAGTGGGAGGATTGTACTTCATGAAGTTTTTGTAGGAGCAACCTTCGTTTGAATTACCGGGCCCACGATTGTTGTTGTCGTTGGAGAAGTGATTGGCCACGGCCGCACCTACGACGGTGGTTATCATTCTTTGAAAAGCTTGTTCTAGAGTTTCGGAAGAAGTATTGTGTTGACCTTGGTGAGCCATTGTTCCTTCATGACACAAGAATATCGTTTATTAGTATTCTTAACAATACTAATCGTGATATGGAATAATGATGAAGAGAAAATTTTCCTTGACTCGCCTTAAATTCTTTATGTCACAATGTCGGAACGTTCATATGAGTCACTGTAATATAATCCCGGCAATTATATTACCCTAATTCATATGTGCATTCGACATTATTTCACAAAGTCAAGGTGGCGCGTCAATCAAATTAAACAACGTGAGATCAAGATGAAGCAAGAGTTAAATATGAGTAGAAACGTTCGAGCATAAATGCACAAATAGTCAAGTAATTCCTACTTCAAGTCTATATGCCGGTTGTAGTCTAGATTCACTAATGTACCCTATGACTCGGGGTTGACACCAATGAACTCTAAATCCCTACAACCAAGGCTCTGATACCATCTGTAGCGACCTGACCAAATCGTCATTGACAGCGCCGACTACTTAGGTCCCATTGCATGGTCGTAAGTCTTTAAAATGACGTTTGACCAAAACATGTCGCCTTCATTTCTTAAATAAAGATTGTTCCCAAGTTTACAATAATTGTTCAACCAAAAGTTTCGTTACAAAGTTATAAGTACAAATGAAATCTAGGCGACACAGTTTTAAATAAAGTCAATAGACACTCCATGTATGCACATATACTCGACATCCAATGCAAGTATCAAATAATGAGCGGGAGCATGTTTCACATATCGTTCAAAGACCTGAGAAAAACATAGAAATCTGTCAACGAAAACGTTGGTGAAATCATAGGTTTAAATAAGTAAGTGAGTAAAAGTAAGTCAAACCACAAGATTTTCAACATTGATAAAATAGTAATACATTCTAAAAGTTTATATTCATGAGCACCCAATTATCAAGGCTTAACATTCCGTCCGTTGATACCCCATTAATAGTGCTAGAACAACACTGTTTCCCGAAAATATATTTCATCCGTAGACGGTAGCGAACCGTCCTAGATAAGGGTTTGTCAAACCCATATGGCCATACAACATAAGTTCATGCCTACACTTACACACTGCAAGAGTAACTAATGATAATCAAATTGAGGATTTCGTTCTAAACTCGTATGTAGAATGTTTGTTTTCCTCTACTTGTGTTCACTTAGTTTAAAAGTAATGTTTATGTTTTCTCATCCCAAATGTAAGTTCAAAAGAGTAAAAGTGGGACTATGATCTCACCTTGAGTGCAAGAGTGTAGCAGTACTTCAGCAAGTAAAAGTGCAAAGAACAATGCTAGTCTTGACCTAAACAAATAGGTTGTATCAATAATGGTAAACACGGTTGGTCAAAGATGTTCAATTAATCCTATGGCTCGTTACGACTCAATTATATAGCATGTGAATCACGTTGTCAAGTTTCATGCATAATACAAGTATAAAAGCAATTTAGAACGATTGCATACGTATTTGGTTAAGTTTGACTAAAAGTCAAACTTGGTCAAAGTCAAATTCAACGAAAAAGTCAACGTGTTTGGGTCGGGTCTCGGACAATTTTTATAAGTTTAGAAATCATATATAAGCATGGTGGCCAAGTTTCATAGTTAGAATTCAAATGAAAGTTGAAAAGTGAATAACCATCTGCCCACGTTTTAAGCCGCGCCGCGGCTGGAAGACCCGCGCCGCGGGCTAACACTAGTTTTGAAGGTCGAGCATTTTGATGGTTTCAGACATCTGAGTTAGTGTTAAGCCGCGCCGTGGCTAGAGGAGTCGCGCCGCGGGCTAAAGCATGACAGGACACCTGTGCTGATTTTAAGTGTAGGCTCGATCAAAACTTCAAACAAACGTAACTTATGAACCGTAAACATTCAAAACACGTATCTTATATCGTTGGAAAGGTAATTTAAAGAAGAATACAACTAAACGCATTTCATCAAACAAAAACATCAATTTCAATAACCGATTTCTCGTCAAGTGATCATTAAAAGTCCATTTTCAAGTTTCAAGTTCACAAAATGCATTTTAAGTTTCGGGAATCCAATTCACACATATGATATGCCGTTTTGAAGGTAATGAAACGTACATTACAACTACACACTTACAATTAACATTTCATGGCATTCAAAACATCAAAAGTTCGTTTTAGGCTTATCAAACCCTAACCAAAAATCACAAAAATCAATAATCATGTATTTGAAGTTTTCTTAATCAACCTATGCATCAAAACGAAGCTAGTGATACTAGTAACACAATTAAAACATGAACTTAAACAATTTAACAACATTAACTCATCCAAAATCAAAGATTAAGCATACCCATTTTCAAGTTCATGCTAGTTACTCCAAAACAACAAATCGAGCATATAAATCATATATTCATGTTAGACTTGAGCCATAGACACTAATTAACAACTTTATAAATCAAAAACATCAAGAACACAAAATCTAGTGATTTTAGAAAGTTACCCAAATGAGATGAAATTGGTATCAAGTTGTAGAGGATGAAGAGAGGATTCCAAATATGTAATTTTTTTTGATGTTAGCTCCCAAATCCGAATTTAGATGATGAATTCTTGTTTTGGTGTTTGAGAGAGTTTTGGAGGAAGTATTTAGAAAGTGGAAAAAGAAAAGAGAAAGAGATGAATGGTGGAAAATGGTGGGAGGTGGTTGACTTATTCAACCTCTAGTCATCTTTTTGGTTAAATGGCAAAACTAGTCCCTCAAGTTTGTAGTCGGGTGCGAGAATTAGTCAAACGAATATTTTGAATTACACGAGAGTACGGGATACGTTATAATCCAATAACAAAAATATTAAGAATGTTAGCTAACGGAGGATACGAATCTAGATACGAAGGATATTATTAAAATAAAAAGACGGGCGTTAAAATAATTTAACGGAAAAATACTTGATGTGACAAAAGATTGCAAGATAACATGAGGATTTGAGTTATAAGAGCCAAAATCCAAAAACAAATGAAGATGATGATGATTACGGTTTTGAAAGAAGAAAAAGAAGAGAGAAAAGTGTTTAAACCTTCAAGTTCTTCAAGAAAAGTTGAGAGAAAAGTTAGAGAGAAATTTGAGAGAAAAGAAGTGTGTATTTTTGAAATGAAATGAGAGTGTTTGAAATGAAATGGTTATGTGGTGGGTGCCCTTGAAGGCTGACAGTTCATGGGGTGGTGGGGGGACCATTTGCTTGCTATTGGGTGGTAGTACATGGTGGTGGATGTACATGTTGAGTGGCATGGAACAAAATGCTAAAACATGTAAGTAGTAGTACCAAGCATGCTTAACTTTGTCTTACACTCTAATTGGGTTTTGTATTATGCTTCATGGTCTAATTTAGTCCATTAACTAGTCCATTTAGTGAGTCCATCAAGTAAGTAGGTTGGGCCTTGGAAGTCCACTAAGGTGAAGTCCATTAAGGTAACTAGTAAGCATTAGTAACCACTAAGCATAATTAAATAAGCCTTTAAGCTAAGTAACTGTTATAATAAATAACAATTAAGTTTACTAATGGTGTATCCTAGGAGATACATGCATAAAAGCATCATTTTTATACAGAAAACTCGATCAGAGAACACAAAAGATAACTAAATTTGGCAGTTTTCAGAGTTTGCCGCCCAGCGTCTAACAGGCCGCCCAGCGTCAAGCGTAAGCCCTGCATGCAGCTTCTATGCATAAGACCTTTAACTCAGCACGTGAACGGCACACAGCCACGTCAGCACACGCCACCGACATTCCGGATACTTTACGTAATAGAACCATTCAGTGACACGTGTATCCCATGAATTTCGGACTTTCTACGCCTATAAATAGACCCCCTGGGTCACCACATTTCACATC
Source organism: Rutidosis leptorrhynchoides (assembly GCF_046630445.1). NCBI lineage: Eukaryota > Viridiplantae > Streptophyta > Magnoliopsida > Asterales > Asteraceae > Rutidosis > Rutidosis leptorrhynchoides. The sequence goes on along the minus strand of NC_092334.1, from coordinate 285,160,132 downwards.
ATTCTAATCTGAACTTCAGTCAGAGAGAAGTACACTTTCTCTCTCACACAGTTCTTTCTCACTCTAAACATACATTACCCGCTTAGCAGTAGTGCGCTAGACGGATCATTACAGTTTGATCCACAGATTGATTGAGGCCACCCCACGGATCTTATATCTGTGTTCCGGGTCTGCAGAGATTATTTCTCAAGGGCAAACAACAATCAACATTTTACGCCATACGCTGAGCAGCTAATTTTCTGTACTAGTACCTTACAGCCGCTATACGGAAAATCGTACTAACAGATGGCGCCATCTGTTAGTACGATTTTCACCCCTCCCCTCCACCGCCGATGGAAGAGTGTCAGGGACCACAAAGTGACAAATGGTGTGATTTCCATGAAGCATATGGGCATGACACTGATAATTGCAAGTCACGGATGAGAGAGATCATTGCAAAGATCAAAGCTGGAGAATTAAATTTTTTTTACCAGGAAAAAACTATCGAAGAAATGATCCAAACAAACGTTTTGCTTGGCAGGGAAAAATGTGTCACGGTGGACGGCGTGACAGGAACAGAAGAGAATAAAGGAATGATGAAAGGGATCCAACCCCTGAAATGCACATCAAGGTTATATGGAATGAGACAGAGGAAAATGAAATAGACGGAGAACGTAGGACGGAGACCTAGATGTATGCTCCAATCATATTTCATACCATTCCAAATTGGCGTCTGCCAGAAGAGCCTATGGTCATCTCAGCTATAATTGCAAACAGAAACATCAATCGAATTTATACTGACACAGGTAGTGAGGCAGATATTTTATATTTACATTGTTTCAAAAGTTATTCATTCAGCGGAAAGGATAGGCTTCGCTACACGACTGTGAAAATTGCTGGCATTACGGGAGAATCAGTGAAGGCAGTTGGTAAAGTGAAGCTGGATGTAACATTGGGAACACACCCTTTAGTCCGAACAAAAATTGTGGACTTTACAGTTCTTGCTGGCAGATCAAGATTCAATGCATTGTTCGGTAGGCGAACTCTTCGCAAATTTGGAGAAATTACTTCCACACCACATGCAGAAATACGATTCCCAACACCAAATTGTGTAACAGGAGTACACTCTGAGTATGTGGGGCCTGTAGAAGAAAGATCAGTTGTTTATGAAGCTCCAGGAAATTTTGTCAGGAAGGAATCATCGAGGCAGTTGTTCAGTAGAAATGATGTAAATGGGTATTTCAAACCACCCAAAATATGGGAACACTAACAGCAAGATGCAGAACGTTGAACGGATGACAGTATAATAACATGAATTTTACAGAACAGTTTTTATCTTATTTCTAATTTCCATCAGTTCAGACAATAACACAATACACTTTTTGTAATTTTCTGATTGGGACTTGATCACCCCATACGAAGATATTACACAAAAATGTTGTATGAGTGACAGTGTTATCAATGAAATTTTAAATTTTTCTTACGCACAGCGTTACGCGTTACTAATGTAAAGCATAGCATTCATTCCTACCCACATAAGGCAAGGAATTTTTATGCCCCCGATGGTAGAGGCTCTTGTGTCAACATTATAGGCACAAGGGATCGGCTAGCGTAAAGTGTTTACTTCGCAAGAGGGCACCGAGGCAAAACTAAAGATCTCATAATGTCATGACATACATAATGGTTTATCACAACGGCATAAATCCATATATATCTTGAAAACAGAAAAAATTGAAATACAAGTGTATTTTGTAAGCCACACAAAACCTAAGAGCATCACGCTAAACGGAACACGTTAATTCCATAAAAAAAATTTCTTTAACAGACTTATCAATATTTATAACATAGCATAATTGTGATGACCCGGGAATTTCTGACCAAATTTAAACTTAATCTTATATGATTTAGACACGTTAAACAAAGTCTATAATGTTAAGTCTCAAAATTTTTTGGAATAATGTTTATGTATTCAACTACCCTTTGACTGTGCTCGACGATTCATGAACAATGGTTTGTAAATAACTAATTAAATAGATATAAATAAAAATATATAAATAAATAAATATATATATATATTTATAAATGTAAGTATTAGAAATTATAAAAAGTTATTAATTCAAAACTTAAAATGTAAAATACTATACAAAAATATAGTTGTTATAATAATATAGTTATTACTTCCAAAATTAATATCAAGACTAGTGTTAGTTAAATATAAAATTTACATATACAACTGGATATATATAATTTGATATAATAATATTATTATTAATATTATGGTTATTATTAGTAATATTAGTATTATTATAATCAATATATTTGTTATTAGTAATATTATTGTTATACATTTTATGGTAATTATTATCATTATCATTATTAATATTATTGTTATAAATTTGTCTTCTTTTAATATTAAGTGTAATTATAATCTATAGAAATAAATAAATATAAGAGATACAAACTCAGAGAGACATAAAAACAAATAGATATATACAGAAGTATATATTAGGAAATCAGTACTATTATTCAGTACAATCATTAAGAATCATTATTGTTACTATATATTATTATTATTATTAACATTATGATTATGATTATTAACATTATCAATGTTATTAATAGTATTATTATCATTATTATTATATATATAAATAATAATACTATTACTAATATGATTATATTTATAAATTATAAATAGAAAGTACACTTATAGATATATATAAAAACGTGTATGTTCAACTTCCTATCCCTATCAATTGTTTATTTTTTTCTGTCCTTTTTCTTTCTACCCGTGAGAGTTGGTCGATTTAATCAACATTATAATACAAACTGCAATCAAATCTCGTTATTACGTCAATCATTCAGAATCATCTCTAAAACCACTACAGCATTTCGAATTTAATTATAGATGAAGAACAAAGAGAAACCGAAACCTAGCTGGGTTTTCTATTGTTCGAACATACAACTACAATATCTTCTTATTTTCTATTTTGGCTAGAAGAACACCCACCTGTGTTTCTGTTTACTATGCAACGAATATGATGAAGACCCATGAAGAAACTGTTGCTACAACTTTGCTGTTTGATTATTTTTCTTTTATGTAAAACGCAACCCACCAAACCACTAGCAAAAGCTGCTAAATTGTTGCTGCAATCCGTTGATCAAACCAACTCACAATCCGCCACCTTACCTTACACCTACTACAATTACAGCTCGAATTCGGTTTTCCAAATGGCAATCCTAATATACTACACACGTTTCTTTTTCTTTTGAGGGCCGACAACAAGTAAATAAAATAACCCACTTGGATGAGATTTATTATTCGTATTTGCTGTAATTATATGTAGGGCCTTGGTGGATTAAAAAGTATAATGAAAAGTTGGATATGTTCATGACTAGTGGGTCGATAATATATTACCTTCTTTTTGTGGTGGAGGAAACCGAATATATGTGGAGCCAATCTCGGATCCTTTGTGTACGTAAAACCCTACATATTTGTTTTGTCTATTATATTACTCATGAAGTTTGACTAATAATTGTGTAGGATGTCATAAAATCGATTTGTTTATGACATAAATAATGATTGATGATGTCGTGATATTGATGGAGTTGTTAAATAAGGTTAGATATTCGATTATGATAATTGATTAGGCGATGATGATGATGATTATCATGATGATAGGTGGTGAGCGAAATAGAGGAGATTGAATGGAGATCGAGATGTTGATATATGGTAGGGATCGTGAATGATTTTAATGATGATGATGTTGTGCGTGTAGATGATAATGATAATTAGGATTGATGATATTAAGAAGATGAAACCGTATGGGTTATTTTTTTTATATACAGCGGTAGTATTTTTTTTTTCCTGATTTCTAATTCACAAACCCATTAAATAAGGATTGGGTTTGATTTAGTTGTTGGGTTTAATTTAGTTGTAGGGCCAAACATTGTTGTTGGGTCGTATAAGCAGATTGGGCTGAGGTTGAAGTTGGACGGGACATCACTGTAAAAATGGGGTAAATAAACTGAATCAGGAAGTAAAACATAAATGTATCACGCAGTCCATTGGTTTGGGTGGGTGTTTGTTGAGCGGAAGGTCACGGGTTCGAGCCCGGCAGTCGCTATTTTTTTTTTAAAGCTTAAAGGTAGCCTATTTTGCTTATTATTATTATTATTATTATTATTATTATTATTATTATTATTATTATTATTATTATTATTATTATTATTATTATTATTATTATTATTATTATTATTATTATTATTGTTATTGTTATTGTTATTATTATTATTATTATTATTAATATATTTTTTATTAAAAGTATTCTTATTGTTAAAAATATCATTATTAGAAAAATTATCATATTTACTAAATTTGTCACTTGATTTTCATTAACCCTATCATTATTATTATATATCACTATTAATATTCTTATTATTAATACAACAAACATTATTTATCTAAAATATATTTACTACATACCTATACTAATATTACATAGTTTTGTATTTTTTTAAACAAAATATTATTTCTATTAAGTAATACATAATATATAAATATCTTATACAATATAGATAGTAATATGATTATACATGTAAAAATTAATCTTAATACATCATAAACATAGTTAATTAATACTACGTGTTAATATATATACTTGATATAGGTTCGTGAATCCGAGACCAACCTTGCATTGTTTAGTTGTTCAATGTCGTCATATGTATTTTTACTACAAAATAAAATACGGTGAGTTTCATTTAATCCCTTTTACTCTTTACATTTTTGGGGCTGAGAATACAAGCAAATGTTTTATTAACTGTTTTACAATAATTATATCCGTGAGTTTCATTTGCCTTTTTACCCTTTATATTTTTGGGCTGAGAATACATGCGAATTTTTATAAATGTTTTACGAAATAGACACAAGTAATCGAAATTACATTATATGGTTGAATGATCGAAGCTGAATATGCCCCTTTTTAGCTTGGTAGCCTAAGAATTTGGGAACAGACCCCCAAATTGACGCGAATCCTAAAGATAGATCTATCGGGCCCAACAAGCCCCATTCTGGAATTTGGAATGCTTTAGTACTTCGAAATTTATATCATGTCCGATGGAGGATCTCGGAATGATGTGGATATTCTTATATACATATTGTGAATGTCGGTTACCAGGTGTTCAATCCATATGAATGATATTTTTGTCTCTATGCATGGGACGTATGTTTATGAGAAATGGAAATATGAAATCTTGTGGTCTATTAAAATTATGAAATGATTATTTATGTTAAACTAATGAACTCACCAACCTTTTGGTTGACACTTTAAAGCATGTTTATTCTCAGGTATGAAAGAAATCTTCTGCTGTGCATTAGCTCATATTAGAGACATTACTTGGAGTCATTCATGGCATATTTCAAAGGACGTTGCATTCGAGTCGTTAAGTTCATCAAGATTATTATTAAGTCAATTATAGGTAGATGTATTATGAAATGGTATGCATGCCGTCAACTTTCGATGTAATGAAAGATTGTCTTTTCAAAAACGAATGCAATGTTTGTAAAATGTATCATATAGAGGTCAAGTACCTCGCGATGTAATCAACTGTTGTGAATCATTTATAATCGATATGGACTTCGTCCGGATGGATTAGGACGGGTCTTGACAGTTGGTATCAGAGCAGAGGTCTTAGCGAACCAGGTCTGCATTAGTGTGTCTAACTGATAAGTCGTTAGGATGCAATAGTGAGTCTGGACTTCGACCGTGTCTGCATGTCAAAAGTTTTGCTTATCATTTCTAGTCGAAAATCATCTGCTTATCATCCTTAGGAAATTACCTGTTTATCATTCTTAGTCTAGACATGTCTTACTGCCTCTATTGCATAGACAGTGTATAGATAAATTCATATCTTAACGTATCTTTTATTGTTACCTTTGCCTGACAGCTTCCGTAGATTCCTCCGTAATTTATAGGATTTTAGTATTATATATGCATATGTAAATTATGTATTGCAGGGTACTAATCTACATCCTATAATCTATTGCTTATCGAAAATCCTTCACCTGATCATACGAGATGAATCCCTCAACCATTTCGAGTCTCTTAGACTTCGATAGCTATTCCGATAGTTATTCCGATAACTATTCCGACATAGATATTCACCTAAGCTCCGAAGCGGTGTCACCAGGATGAATCAACCAATCATCCATCACCAATTCATCTGATGGGTTCGTAGTCGACTTAATTAATGGAAACGCGTAGAAGGTAATCCCTTCCACTAACCGAATTCACCTCTTGACAATGAACCTGAAGCGTTTACCGGCGAACCCATCCGAAACACCATTTTCAGTCTCAATTCCAGGGTAACTCGACAAGATTATATTCTATCCACAATTCTGAACCTTATTCATCCGCTCGTTCCGACCGACAATCATCCTGGAGTAATAAGTCAACGAACTTCGCGCTCGAATAATCAATTCGGAGAATATGGTGCAAAACGTACCAGCTTCAGCAACACCACCGGCACCAACAGTACCATCAGTAACAGCACCAGTACCATCAATAATCCATGTCTCAACATCTCATTCTGTACCTCGAGCATAACCATCGTTCTACATGACGTTCTATATTATTTATCTTCGTTCGAAATGGTGATTATGTAATCTCTAATATTTTAGTGATTATATATTCTTGTTCTAACGGTAAATCAAATGAGTTTAATATCATATTAACTCATTAAATCCATGATTATATCTGAAGAAAGTATATATGTAAATATATTTTCATAAAGATTGTAATTAAAAATTCTTTTATACAAACTGTTAATGGTGAAAATATTTTAACGGGTAGGTAATACCCGAGGAATATTTAAATTTCACATTAATAAGTTACACTATATATTCTTCGAAGCTGATTCAACAGTCGTTTACTATCCTACTTACATTCACCGATATACGAATCCGTTCACCACAGAATAACCATTTTCGTTCAAATTCAATTTCATATTTGTATTTTGACTTACCAGAATCCAACAAGTGGCATAATGAAGAAATAATGAACACAATAAAAATTGATTAGAAACAGACTAATTAACAATATGAAATTTTGTTAAGAGAACACGCTAACAAGATCCTAGCTAACCGTTCCTAGCTAACTGATTAAATTTTATTTATAGCAGTTTATTTATCGCAATTTAATTATCGCAATTTATATTCTCGCAATTTTATTTATCGTCATTTAATTTCTGTTATTTACTTTACGCACTTTATTTATCGTCATTCTGTTATTTATGCATTTTAAATATCGGGACACGTATATAATGTTTTGACATATCATATTGACCCATCTATATATATATATATATATATATATATATATATATATATATATATATATATATATATATATATATATATATATATATAGTTTGAGTTGTGATCGAGTCTGAGACGTATACGGGTCACGAAACGTATTAATTAATTCGAATATTGTATATTAAACTATATATGAATTATTGGACTGTTATTGTGGACTATCGACTGTGGACTAATGACATTGGACAAATAAAATGAATTAAAATATTGGTTATAACATATGAAACTAAATAATTCTTCAAGTTTGCCACTTGATCTCATCTTAAACCTCATTGTATCTTGACGATTACAATCTGCGTCCAAACCTTTCGTAATTCTTGCAAACACCTCAATCGAGAAGATGAACCAACCGCATTTCATCTACGGAAGAAAAGATTGATGCATATAACTTATCACCTGAGGAACTCTCGGCAACTGAGTAAACGTTTAAAACGTAGCTATGTTAATTTCTTAGTGTTATTATTACCCAAAATAACTTTGCAACTCTTTTTCAAATTAGCCAATTTTATCACAGCTTCAGCAAATCAACTTCAACTTCCATTCGAATTAGCCTTTTTATAACCTCGATATATAAGTTTGCCTGTCGTCATCGTTACCGGAGAACTGTTTATATTTCACCACATTAGCAGTAAAATTACCAGCAACTTCAGTGAATTTGAACTTTCCGAAAAATCATTATATTCATTGAAACACAATCTTGTATTCATCTATACCCTGTAACAATAATTGCAATACCAATTACCGAGAATCAACTATCAGTATTTCGAATCTCGTAGCATTCCTACATCAATAGTTATATGTATACATATAACAATTATCTCCTAGAATTACGATCTTCAATTCTGAAATTGTGAAAAGGCACCCAGTTTATGAATTGATACTCTGAATGTTGAAAAAGATGAATGAAGTAGCAGAAACTGTAGGCAACCGTAAACGACCTTAGTCATCGGAAGTTTGATGATAAAGAATAGTATGTTGGAAAAGCTCAGAAATGTTGGAACTGGAAAACGGATTGAGCTAACCATGAAGGAGACCAAGGACAAATACAAGAACCATACCCTATATTCAAAGAATCCAGATAATTCTGAATTCGTTGAAATCTTTAGAGAATATCTTGCTCTGGGTTCATGTTAAAATTTTGTGGAAAATTTTTCTTCATCAACCATCGAACTTAGAAATTCCAAAATATCATCATCAATATCTTCGATATTTCTGAGGATATTTTCATAAATATTCTCGTTCAAAATTATATACCTCTTTGTGCTTCCTGTGCATCATTATAATGGAAACATTCAATAGAAAATTAGTACCGAAAAGCAGATTATGCTAGACTATGAAGAAAGCCGTGGACAAATCACAAAGAATAAGTTTGACTTCAAAGAATCAGAATGATTCAATGTCTGCTAAGGTCTTTAGTGAATATCTTGCTCATTAATCTAAACCCTTGCAGACAATAGTTTGTATCATCCTCTGATCTTAGATATTTCGAGATATTATCGTATCTTTCATTATAAATATCCTCCATATTTCTGGAGATATTTTTATAACTATTCTTACCTGAAATCATTAATCTCTTCGTACTACCAGTGTTACATCATATAGCAATTGTTAGTTTCTATATTCTGTAAACTTTCGAGCTTAAAAAAAAAATGAAAGTTATTGAAGTAATGTTGGGAACTGATGCATGAGTAAGTATAATATAATGAAACTTGATCAACGTGATTATATTACAGTAAGTCATGATGAGTTTCTAATGGAACGTGATGATTCACAGAACATACCATCATCATGTGCCATGTTACATAACTCTTTCATTCTACTTAACTCTAGAACAAATCAAGAAAATGTATTATTGATGGTTCTATCTTCCGTGATGTTGATAAATTTAAAAAAAAAAAAATCAAATCGTGCTATCATATTCCTTCCTGCTTAGAACGTTATAATCATTCGAAACTCTATATCTACAAATTCTGGACCATTACAAGAGATGTAAAATTGTAAGAAGAAGAAGAAACGAAGGGACAAAGCTTCGAAATATAAATTGGAGTATAAATCGCAGCAAATAAGGGGGGAAGTATTAACTAGGGATGACAATGATTATAGAAAACAGAAGCAATGACTTCAAGGTATAAGGGAAGATATAAAGCCCGATAACAACACATAAATTACAAATCGTGTATATCAATGTTTATAGCAACATAAAGACACGGGAGGATTAAAAGCTCTAGCACCCCAAGATAATAGTAGAAGTAAATAGATTTTTCTGGTGGAAGATTGAAAAGAAGGATGACAGAAATGATAATTAGGAAAATATCAAGGATTAGAACTGGATTAAGCATTTTCACAATCCTTTGGATGTACGAACTAAGAAGGAAAGTATTGGAATGGTGAAAATAATGGAACGGAAGAAATTCATTTATAATGGAAATACCTGACAGAGCAATCGAGACAAATGATCACATTTAATTAAAAAGATCTTAATTTCCATAAATCCCGAAGAATCAAATCTTTAGATTTCGAAGATTTTCTTTAAATTTCTTGAATTCCGGAATTCAATCCTGACTACGTCAAAAGCTAAATCCTTACTCCTTTATTTCATTCTTTTCTAATAACTTCACTCGTACTCTCCGAGTAATTGAATTATCTTATCTGTATTACTAAACAGTAATAAAACTCAATTTACCAACTCATATTCGTCATGAAAACATTTTTATTGTTAGCCATGATCACCTCACTCAAATTTCGGGACGAAATTTCTTTAACGGGTAGGTACTGTGATGACCCGGGAATTTCTGACCAAATTTAAACTTAATCTTATATGATTTAGACACGATAAGCAAAGTCTATAATGTTAAGTCTCAAAAAATTTTGGAATAATGTTTATGTATTCAACTACCCTTTGACTGTGCTCGACGATTCACGAACAATGGTTTGTAAACAACTAATTAAATAGATATAAATAAAAATATATAAATAAATAAATAAATATATATATATATATATTTATAAATGTAAGTATTAGAAATTATAAAAAGTTATTAATTCAAAACTTAAAATGTAAAATACTATACAAAAATATAGTTGTTATAATAATATAGTTATTACTTCCAATATTAATATCAAGACTAGTGTTAGTTAAATATAAAATTTACATATACGAACTGGATATATATAATTTGATATAATAATATTATTATTAATATTATGGTTATTATTAGTAATATTAGTATTATTATAATCAATATATTTGTTATTAGTAATATTATTGTTATACATTTTATGGTAATTATTATCATTATCATTATTAATATTATTGTTATAAATTTGTCTTCTTTTAATATTAAGTGTAATTATAATCTATAGAAATAAATAAATGTAAGAGATACAAACTCAGAGAGACATAAAAACAAATAGATATATACAGAAGTATATATTAGGAAATCAGTACTATTATTCAGTACAATCATTAAGAATCATTATTGTTACTATATATTATTATTATTATTAACATTATGATTATGATTATTAACATTATCAATGTTATTAATAGTATTATTATCATTATTATTATATATATAAATAATAATACTATTACTAATATGATTATATTTATAAATTATAAATAGAAAGTACACTTATAGATATATATAAAAACGTGTATGTTCAACTTCCTATCCCTATCAATTGGTTATTTTTTTCTGTCCTTTTTCTTTCTACCCGTGAGAGTTGGTCGATTTAATCAACACTATAATACAAACTGCAATCAAATCTCGTTATTACGTCAATCATTCAGAATCATCTCTAAAACCACTACAGCATTTCGAATTTAATTATAGATGAAGAACAAAGAGAAACCGAAACCTAGCTGGGTTTTCTATTTTTCGAACATACAACTACAATATCTTCTTATTTTCTGTTTTGGCTAGAAGAACACCCACCTGTGTTTCTGTTTACTATGCAACAAATATGATGAAGACCCATGAAGAAACTGTTGCTACAACTTTGCTGTTTGATTATTTTTCTTTTATGTAAAATGCAACCCACCAAACCACTAGCAAAAGCTGCTAAATTGTTGCTGCAATCCGTTGATCAAACCAACTCACAATCCGCCACCTTACCTTACACCTACTACAATTACAGCTCGAATTCGGTTTTCCAAATGGCAATCCTAATATACTACACACGTTTCTTTTTCTTTTGAGGGCTGACAACAAGTAAATAAAACAACCCACTTGGATGAGATTTATTATTCGTATTTGCTGTAATTATATGTAGGGCCTTGGTGGATTAAAAAGTATAATGAAAAGTTGGATATGTTCATGACTAGTGGGTCGATAATATATTACCTTCTTTTTGTGGTGGAGGAAACCGAATATATGTGGAGCCAATCTCGGATCCTTTGTGTACGTAAAACCCTACATATTTGTTTTGTCTATTATATTACTCAAGAAGTTTGACTAATAATTGTGTAGGATGTCATAAAATCGATTTGTTTATGACATAAATAATGATTGATGATGTCGTGATATTGATGGAGTTGTTAAATAAGGTTAGATATTCGATTATGATAATTGATTAGGCGATGATGATGATGATTATCATGATGATAGGTGGTGAGCGAAATATAGGAGATTGAATGGAGATCAAGATGTTGATATATGGTAGGGATCGTGAATGATTTTAATGATGATGATGCTGTGCGTGTAGATGATAATGATAATTAGGATTGATGATATTAAGAAGATGAAACCGTATGGGTTATTTTTTTTATATACAGCGGTATTATTTTTTTTTCTTCCTGATTTCTAATTCACAAACCCATTAAATAAGGATTGGGTTTGATTTAGTTGTTGTGTTTAATTTAGTTATAGGGCCAAACATTGTTGTTGTGTCGTATAAGCAGATTGGGCCGAGGTTGAAGTTGGAAGGGACATCACTGTAAAAATGCGGTAAATAAACTGAATCAGGAAGTAAAACAGAAATGTATCACGTAGTCCATTGGTTTGGGTGGGTGTTTATTGAGCGGAAGGTCACGGGTTCGAGCCCGGCGGTCGCTATTTTTTTTTAAAGCTTAAAGGTAGCCTATTTTGCTTATTATTATTATTATTATTATTATTATTATTATTATTATTATTATTATTATTATTATTATTATTATTATTATTATTATTATTATTGTTATTGTTATTATTATTATTATTATTATTATTATTATTATTATTATTATTATTATTATTATTATTATTATATATTTTTTATTAAAAGTATTCTTATTGTTAAAAATATCATTATTAGAAAAATTATCATATTTACTAAATTTATCACTTGATTTTCATTAACCCTATCATTATTATTATATATCACTATTAATATTCTTATTATTAATACAACAAACATTATTTATCTAAAATATATTTACTACATACCTATACTAATATTACATAGTTTTGTATTTTTTTAAACAAAATATTATTTCTATTAAGTAATACATAATATATAAATATCTTATACAATATAGATAGTAATATGATTATACATGTAAAAATTAATCTTAATACATCATAAACATAGTTAATTAATACTACGTGTTAATATATATACTTGATATAGGTTCGTGAATCCGAGACCAACCTTGCATTGTTTAGTTGTTCAATGTCGTCATATGTATTTTTACTACAAAATACAATACGGTGAGTTTCATTTAATCCCTTTTACTCTTTACATTTTTGGGGCTGAGAATACAAGCAAATGTTTTATTAACTGTTTTACAATAATTATATGCGTGAGTTTCATTTGCCTTTTTACCCTTTATATTTTTGGGCTGAGAATACATGCGAATTTTTATAAATGTTTTACGAAATAGACACAAGTAATCGAAATTACATTATATGGTTGAATGATCGAAGCCGAATATGCCCCTTTTTAGCTTGGTAGCCTAAGAATTTAGGAACAGACCCCCAAATTGACGCGAATCCTAAATATAGATCTATCGGGCCCAACAAGCCCCATTCTGGAATTTGGAATGCTTTAGTACTTCGAAATTTATATCATGTCTGATGGTGGATCCCGGAATGATGGGGATATTCTTATATACATATTGTGAATGTTGGTTACCAGGTGTTCAATCCATATGAATGATATTTTTGTCTCTATGCATGGGACGTATGTTTATGAGAAATGGAAATATGAAATCTTGTGGTCTATTAAAATTATGAAATGATTATTTATGTTAAACTAATGAACTCACCAACCTTTTGGTTGACACTTTAAAGCATGTTTATTCTCAGGTATGAAAGAAATCTTCCGCTGTGCATTAGCTCATATTAGAGACATTACTTGGAGTCATTCATGGCATATTTCAAAGGACGTTGCATTCGAGTCGTTGAGTTCATCAAGATTATTATTAAGTCAATTATAGGTAGATGTATTATGAAATGGTATGCATGCCGTCAACTTTCGATGTAATGAAAGATTGTCTTTTCAAAAACGAATGCAATGTTTGTAAAATGTATCATATAGAGGTCAAGTACCTCGCGATGTAATCAACTGTTGTGAATCGTTTATAATCGATATGGACTTCGTCCGGATGGATTAGGACGGGTCTTGACAATAATAGCATTATGATTCATTCATATCCTACTTCACAAAGTAGTTTGAGAGTTCTCAAAACCTCTTTACAAAACATATGCTTTGATACATAATGGAAAACGGATAAATTGTTCGATATATTCATTACATCAATAACAACGTTCTACATAACTTGTTTTGACTAAATGGAAATACAAAACAGATGTACAATTTTAATAGCCTATATACATAATACCATTTATGTAGCAGTACACCTCTGATTCATAAAGAGGAATTATGCATTACGGAAAGCGGATGATGGATGACAGTTCAATTCATGTACAAATTCAAAAATCAGTTTAAGACAAAAATCATTTCATATGATATATGCAAATCTAAGCTTTTGAACAAGCTTGTAAAGGTTAAACCATATAGCAGTGATGCGTCAATCATGGAAAGCAACAAAAATACCAACATTAACCAAAAAGGCTGGATATATACATAATATCAGTATAAAGATGCTACACATTGTTATTACAGATTAGTTATCTTTTCAAATAGGCACATTCAAGATGTCCTTAACAGACACATCTTCCCTAGCACATAATTCCTCTAAAGAGTTAATCTTCAGAGAGGTAACTTCATTGATGGCTACTTGCAGCTTGGCATTAGCATCAGGTTTGATATGTTTTGAGATTGCAGTTGGTAAAGGGTCAAGTCTTACAGGAAGAGCATTCAAAATTTCCACCATAATATCTGAAAGGTCACTCTCCGTAGATGCCTCCAGATATCTATGAAAAGTCTGATCAACAAGAGGAGAGCTCAACACCCTCTGCACAAGAGCAGGAATCCCATTCTTTAAATCAATAAAATTCTTCTCTGAAGCAGCAATAGTTTTTTTATCTGCACGACACTTTTCTTGTTCAACTAACTTTTTCAACTTTTCAACTTCCTTTAATAATTCATCCTTCTCCTCCATCACTTTCTCTTTTTCAGTCCTTTCAGCAACACATTTTTTCTCAATTGATTGGAGTGCCTCTTCCTTCTTTTGAGCCAAGTCAACTGCTGTTTTCCACTTCAGATTAACATCTTTTAGCTTAACTTCCATCCTTTTCAATTTGCTGGCATTCTGGAGAGCATTATCAACAAGAGTTGATTGAGCCTCTTGCATTTTCAGACCATGAAGAACATGCTGATTCAGAAGCACCAGTGATGCAGTAGTTGATTGGGAACTTTGTTTAAGGGTCATTGCAGATAAGGATGTCAAAAGATCAGCAATCATATTTCCCTACAAAAATAAACTACATATTCAGAAATCACAAACAATATAGTCAATACAAATAGATTTTCATGAGTCAACTGGTGAAATGTACCTTCAGAAAATTAACAAAGCTGTCAGATTTGTTAACGGGATCTTCCACAAAGCTTCTTAAGCCGGCTAGAGGGACAACGGGAGGCGGCTGAGAAGATGATGAACACTGTGTTGCACCTATTTTTATGGAAGTTATTGGATTGGTGAACGGAGGAGTTTTGACAATGTTATCCTCATCGGTTCCTTCATTCTCTCCTTCTTCATCATTATCATCTTCAGCATTAGCAGCTTTACCACTCTTATCACTACTAGCAGTAGTTTCATCACCACCTGTTGACAAAGTTGGTTCTGCATTGAAGATAACCAACTTTCCAGAATAAGCATTAACATATATTATACATATTATGTCAAAGCAGAAGACAATATTGAAAACATACTCCTTTTCTTTGCTTGTTGAGAAGCATTGCCAGTTGCACGCTTCCATAGACGCTTTGTGTGTTTCCCAGTTTTCTTGGCGGTAGGCGGTTTTGGATTAGTCTTAGTAATCTCCACATCAGATGAAGAGGGCTGTGCAGTATCATCATTACCGCCTTCCATAGGCCGTTCAGGGCTATTTAGTTGCTCTTCAAAAATAGTGTCTTTCACTTTATCGGCCTCAAGTTCAGCAGCAGTCTTTGGCCGTTCAGTAACAGTAAGAGAATCCAGATTGGCCTTCTTAAATACTTTAAAGACCTGCATCTCTTCTTCTGCAAAAACCAGACACATTAAATGCATAACAGTAAGAATGCATTCTACAATGACATAGTGCAAATAAGGCATATTTATAAATTGCCTACCACAGCCTTTCCAGTACTGCACTGGTACATATCCAGCACGCCAATTATCACTCATCCCACAACGCGCTAAAATGACTTCGTTATCAGCATATGAACGTTGTGGTAGTTCCAACCATTTCCACTCTTCAACAGTTGTTCTCTAATCATCAGAAAAAATAATTAATTTACTTATTCCTATTTTAGTTTTCCTCCACTTTTGAATGTTTGCCCAATTGTCCTGTATAACTCTTTCGTTAACAAAAAAGAATGGTTCTTTCCATCTTTTCAAGGAGGTTTCTTTTGTTCGGGTAAAGGCCTTATTAACTTTATAATCAAAAGTGTACCAGCATTTGCTCACCAATCGAGTTCTAAACAACTCGTGAAAAACGTTTATACTTGGAATTTTCCCAACAGCATTATAGTACAATTCAAAAAGCACAATTTTTTGCAAACCAAGTGGGTGAATTTGACTAAGGCCGATCCTATATTGAGATAGAAGTTCTTGCAAGAAAGCGGTGGGAGGAATACGAAGGTTACCTATTGTAAGTTGGAGCTTATACAGTGTAATCATCTTTTTCAGTTGTTTGTTTGCCCTATCATCAGGAGAAGGAACCATGGGGTTCAACAATCTAAGGTTCCTATGATCTATACATAGTCTATCTATTTCGGCTTCAGTGATACTCGACGAAATAGTGCTCACATCTCGGTTATCTCTTTGAGATGAGGTGCTGCTGGATTCAGCCATGGTAGTGGAAAAATAAAAAGGAGAAGAAGACGAGTAATGAATAATTGTACTAACCTCGCACTTAATAGCTTTGCTAAAACGATTAATACAACTGATGGATGACAAATGGATGAGATTGAGACACGTGTATGGATCAGATTAAATGAACAAAACAATTTGAATTTTGAAAATAAATCAACACGATTTTGGGGGCAAATTCATAATTAGATATGTGATGCCAGAGCAGAAAACAGACGGCTATAGCAGTTTTGTGTCTTCGAGGACATAGGCATCTTTTATTTTTTAGTTTAATGACTTTATTTTTTACAAAAATAAAGACATTAAACTGGGGAGAACTTAATGGTGTATCCTAGGAGATACACGCATAAAAGAATCATTTTCATACAGAAAACTCGATCAGAGAACACAAAAGATAACTAAATTTGGCAGTTTTCAGAGTATGCCGCCCAGCGTCTAACAGGCCGCCCAGCGTCAAACGTAAGCCCTGCAGGAAGCTTCTATGCATAAGCCCTTTAACTCAGCGTGTGAACGGCACGCAGCCACGTCAGCACACGCCACCGACATTTCGAATACTTCACGTAACAGAACCATTCAGTGATTGACACGTGTATCTCGTGAATTTTAGACATTCTACGCCTATAAATAGACCCCATGGGTCACCACATTTCACATCATTCTAATCTGAACTTCAGTCAGAGAGAAGTACACTTTCTCTCTCACACAGTTCTTTCTCACTCTAAACATACATTAGCCGCTTAGCAGCAGTGTGCTAGACGGATCATTAGAGTTTGATCCAAAGATTGATTGAGGCCACCCCACAGATCTTACATCTGTGTTCCGGGTCTGTGCAGCTAATTTTTTGTACTAGTACCTTACAGCCACTATACAGAAAATCATACTAACATTTACGTAGTCATAATATCCCAATTATGACAAATGTTTGCCGTGTACCAAGTACGTATATCGTTTAAAGCGATAAGTGACACTAACGGTCGTAAAAGCAATCAAGGATCATGTGAAGTAACTAAATACTTAAAAACACATTGTAAGGAATTAACGAAGGTAATTAACATAATTAATAATCCCAGAATAAAATCTAAATTAGTACGCACAAATACGTAGTTTCGTGAAAGTAATAAATATAAATAAAAGTTGAAAAGGTCGGGTCGTTACACCCTCTTCCTAGAATTGATGATCTGTTCGATCAGCTTCAAGGTTCATCTATTAATTCTAAAATCAATCTTCGTTCCAGTTATCATCAACTGCGTGTTAAAGAATCTGATGTTCCAAAAACCGCTTTTCGCACCCGTTATGGTCACTACGAATTCCTTGTTATGACGTTCGGATTGACAAATGCACCTGCCGTGTTCATGGACCTCATGAACCGTGTGTGTAGACCCGATCTGGACAAATTCATTATTGTCTTCATTGACGAAGAACATTTGAAGTTGGTGCTTGATTTGTTGAGGAAAGAGGAGTTGTATGCTAAGTTCTCTAAGTGTGCTTTCTGGCTAAGAGAAGTTCAATTCCTTAGACATATTGTTAGTGAACAGGGAATACAAGTTGATCCTGCCAAGATTGAGGAAATTAAGAAGTGGGAAATTCCGAAAAATCCTACTCAGATTCGTTAGTTTCTATGGTTAGCAGGTTACTATAGAAGGTTCATTCAAGATTTCTCTCGTATAGCGAAACCTCTGACTGCATTAACGTACAAGGGGAAGAAGTATGAGTGGAAGGATGAACAAGAGACTGCTTTTCAAACCCTGAAGAAGAAGTTGACTACCGCTCCGATATTGTCAATACCTGAGGGTAATGATGATTTTATTGTTTATGTGATGCTTCGCATCAGGGCTTTGGTTGTGTTTTGATGCAAAGAAAGAAAGTTATTGCGTACGCATCACGTCAGTTGAAGATTCACAAGAAGAATTATATGACCCATGATTTAGAGGTGGGAGCTGTTGTGTTTGCGCTTAAGATTTGGAGACATTATCTTTATGGGGTCAAAAGTACAGCGTACACTGATCACAAAAGTCTTCAACATATCCTTGATCAGAAACAGTTGAATATGAGGCAACGAAGATAGGTTGAGACGTTGAACGATTATTATTGCGATCTTTTATATCACCCGGGAAAGGCTAATGTTGTGGCCGATGCGTTAAGTCGTAAAGAAAGGGCTGAACTTCGCAGGTTTAGAGCCTTGAATATGACAATTCGAACAAACCTCGCTAGGCAGATTCTTGTGGCAAAACAAGAAACCTTAAAGGAGGAGAATTTTGTGAACGAGAAAGTTAGAGGCATGGCTAAGAAGTTTGAGATACGAACCGAGGGTACTCGGTATTTTGTGGGACGTCTTTGGGTTCCGAAATTTGGTGATCTGCGGCAACTTATTTTGGATGAGGCTCATAAGTCAAGGTACTCTATTCATCCTGGTTCAAGAAAGATGTATCATGATCTTAAGGAGCTGTATTGGTGGCCTAATTTGAAAACTGATGTGGCTACTTATGTGGCTAAGTGTTTGACCTGTGCTACGGTTAAAGCTGAACATCAGAAACCGTCTGGACTTTTGGTGTAACCTGAGATTCTCGAGTGGAAGTGGGATTGTATTACAATGGATTTTATTACGAAGCTACCGAGAGTTGTGGGTGGTTATGATACCATTTGGGTGATTGTTGACACACTCACAAAATCAGCTCATTTCGTGCCAATTAAGGAAACATATTCGATGGAGAAGCTTACTCATTTGTATATAAAGGAAATTATTTTGAGACATGGTGTTCTTGTATCTATTATTTCAGACGGAGACAGTCAATTTATATCGAAGTTTTGGCAATCCTTACAGGAAGCTTTGGGAACTAAGTTGGATATGAGCACTGCTTATCATCCTCAGACGAATGGTCAGAGTGAAAAGACCATCTAAACGTTAGAAGATATGTTACGAGAGTGTGTTATTGATTTTGGTAATGGGTGGGATAAATATTTGCCACTAGCTGAATTTTCTTATAACAACAGCTATCATGCAAGTATTAAAGCCGCACCGTTTGAAGCTCTGTATGGTAGAAAGTGTAGGTCTCCTATCTGTTGGAATGAGGTTGGGGATGCTCAACTCACAGGTCCAGAAATTATTCATGAGACTACTGAGAAGATCGTACAGATTAAGAAAAGATTGAAAACTACCAGAAGTCGACAAAAGAGTTATGCCGATAAGAGAAGGAAAGATATAGAATTTCAAGTTGGTGACCGTGTTATGTTGAAGGTATCACCTTGGAAAGGTGTGGTACGTTTTGGTAAGAGGGGAAAGTTGAATCCTCATTTTGTTGGACCTTTTGAGATTACCGAGAGAGTTGGACCCGTGGCTTATCGTTTGAAATTGCCACAAGAACTCAGTGCTATTCATGACGTATTTCATATATCGAATTTGAAGAAGTGTTTGGCTGAGGCCGCTGAAACCATTCCTCTTGAGGAGCTTCATGTTGATAAACAACTCCATTTTATTGAGAAACCTATTGAGATTATGGATCGAGAGGTTAAGACGCTCAAGCAAAGCAGAATTCCTATTGTTCAAGTTAGATGGAACGCCAGATGCGGTACCGAGTTCACTTAGGAGCATGAAGATCAGATGAGGCAGAAGTACCCGCATTTGTTCCCAGATGACAAGTCAACCCCTGCACCTGCTTAAATTTTGGGACGAAATTTCCATAACGGGAAGGTACTGTCACGACCCTACTTTTTCCGTTATCTTATACCGTTTATTATTTAATGCCCTTTAATTGATATTCATGCCACGTCATTTCTATGACCTATGTTATTATTTTAGTAATAATATATTAATTATTATCTGTTAAAACGATATTTGTATAACATTAAATATTAATATACTCATATATACTCCCTTTATATTGGTTTCTTTTATACAATAAGATAGACACTTCTCGACGTGATGGTTACTTGAGGTCATGTCCTTCGAGCGTAGTGGCGGGTAGGCCTAGAGGGTCTAGTAGTGGCAATAGATTAGTGAACCCAGTTAAGATTAGAGTAGGGAGTTGGAACGTAGGGACATTGACTAGCAAATCCCTTGAGCTTGTTGATACTTTACTAAAGATTAAAGTGGACATATTGTGTGTCCAGGAGACTAGATGGAGGGGACAAGAGGCGGTTGTCATAGGCGACTACAAGTTGTGGTTTACGGGTTCTAGTGTAGCTAGAAACGGGGTAGGAATACTTTTAGGACATCCATATAAGGAGCTTGTTGTGGGTGTGGGTAGGTGTAGTGATAGGATTATGTCGGTTATGTTAGTTATCCGGGAGGTGACTTACATGGTCATTAGTGCTTACGCACCCTATGCTGGGTTAGGAGAAGAAGATAAAAGACGCTTTTGGGTTTCGTTAGATGAGGTTGTGAGGAGTTGCCCTGCTGATCATCGTTTACTTATTGGGGGAGACGTTAATGGTTATACAGGAACTGATTCAGATGGTTTTACGGGAGTCCATGGTGGCTTTGGGTACGGAGTTCGAAATGAAGGAGGATGCTCTATTCTCGATTTTGCTGTTGCCCACGAGTTAGTTGTTGCAAACTCTTTCTTCAGTAAGACGGAAGCTCAACTAGCAACTTTCCACAGAGGGGGCTATAGTAGCCAGATCGACTATTTGCTGCTTCACAAAGGGGACCTTAGGGCTTGCAGAGACTGCAGAGTCTTGACTACCTGAACCTGTTCCACCCAATACAGATTATTGGTCATGGACTTGGTTCTGCGAAGGTGGGTTACTAGGAGCGCGAGACCCGTCCAACCTAGGATCCTTTGGAAGAATCTGAATGGAGAGAAAGCCGAAACTTTTAAAGCTTTGGTTTTGGAAAGAGTAGAGGCAGGAGTGGAAACTGCTACTCATGGTGAAGCAGATCAGATGTGGAATAGTCTAGCATCCATTATTAGAGATGTAGCCAAGGAAGCCTTAGGTGTGGCAGTAGGAACATCGTGAGGACACAAGTCTAGTAGAGAATCATGGTGGATTAGTGAGGAGGTTCAAACCAAAGTTGTGCTTAAACAACGGAGGTTTCGGGAGATCATTACATGCCAGGAGGGAACTCGAGAGGATAGAACTAGGGAAGTAGAGAGATATAAAGAAGCAAAAAGAGAAGCTAAGAAGGCCGTTGCACGTGCAAAAGATAAAGCGTATGAAGATTTGTATAGGAAACTAGATTCTAAAGAAGGAGCTAATGATATCTACAAGATTGCAAAAGCTAGAGAGCATAGGAGGAGGGATATAGATATAATCAAGTTTATCAAAGATGAAGCCGGTCAAACCCTAGTGAAGGAAGAAGAAATAAGGAAAAGATGGGAAGGGTATTTCTCATCTCTTTTCGTTGGTGGAGGACCAGGGCGCCAAGATGATTCGCGGGACGGGGGCATAGGAAAATTTCAGAATAATAATTTATGTAGGCGGATCAGTCATGAAGAAGTAAGAATGGCACTACTAAATATGGGTAGAAACAAAGCTGTTGGACTAGACCAGATCCCAATAGAGGCGTGGCAGTGCCTTGGTGAGGATGGTGTTAGGTGGTTGGCGTGTCTCTTCAATAAGATGTTTAGAATCTATAAAATGCCCACGGAATGGAGACGAAGCGAGATTATCCCCATCTTCAAAAATAAGGGAGATGCCCAAATCTACGGTAGCTACAGAGGCATAAAATTACTAAGCCATACCATGAAACTATGGGAGAGAGTGATTGAGACTAGACTTTGTCGTGAAACTACGGTTTAGGAAAACCAATTTGGTTTCATGCCAGGGCGCTCTTCGATGGAGGCAATTCATATTATAAGAAGCATTATGGAGAAGTATAGGGAAAAGTAAAAGAACTTAGAGATGGTCTTTTTAGACTTAGAAAAGGCTTATGATTGTGTTCCGCGAAAGTTGATTTGGAAGACTCTTAATATTAGAGTTATCCCAAGTAGATATATTAAAGCTATTATGGACATGTACGATGGGGTGAAGTCCTGCGTTCGGATGCCGGTGGGAAACACTGATTATTTCCCGATTGAATTAGGCCTGCGCCAGGGATCTGCCCTTAGCCCTTTCCTTTTTGCTTTGATCCTAGATGAGCTGTCTCGAGATATACAAGGGAACATCCCTTGGAGTCTACTTTTTGCTGATGATATTGTGCTTATAGCGGATTCCAAGAATGAGCTTAATCGAAGACTAGAACAATGGAGGGAGGCCTTAGAACAAAATGGTCTACGAATCAGTAGACAAAAGACGGAATATCTTAGGTGTGATTTTGACAGGGTTGAGGATGAACATAATGCTGGAGTTAATATCAGCATTGGGGACCAGATCTTGTATCCACAAGATTTGTTTAGATATTTAGTAAAACAACCCATCCATATTACTATAAACGCAGTACCTTATTCATTGGTCCCATAGTGGGGTATTTGACCTCTATATGATACGTTTTAGGAAATATTGCATTCGTTTCATAAAAAGCACACCATTATTATACATAATGCATGTTTTAAAAAATTGGGCGATTATTTAAGGAATAATCCCCATAATACATCGATTTTCAAATACTACACACTTGACATAACAGTCAAATATAATACATGATAAAGGTTTTATTAAATACAACACTTTATTTAATTAAAAGCATGAGACTCCATACACAGCTTGCTCAAATTATGCAACAGCGGAAGACTTTCTTAAGGACCTGAGAATAAACATGCTTAAACAGTCAACACAAAGGTTGGTGAGATATATAGGTTTAGCATCGATATAAATATAGACCACAAGATTTCATAGTTATAAATATATGTACACTCGCAAGTGTATAAAAGTATTCTATAAGTTATTGAGCCCTTCGGTAACCATACTTAACCATTAATGTAGCATATTCCCTTTATTATGAAATCTCCCTGCTCTGTACCAAGTGTAGTAAAAATGAAGTACTATGAAACCGTTTACGATACTAGAGCGACTAGCCCGGTTGGGGATGTCAAACCCGATAGATCTATCAATATGATTCGCGCTTACACGTTCTTACAACATGTAAATATTAGTTACCAAGCTATTAGGGAAGATATGCAAGGTGGTACAACTCATCGTAGAATATATTTTAAGTACTTGTGTCCATGGTGTAAAACATAAAATGCATGTATTCTCATCCCAAAATATTTTTAGAGTTTAAAAA
Source organism: Rutidosis leptorrhynchoides (assembly GCF_046630445.1). Taxonomy (NCBI): domain Eukaryota; kingdom Viridiplantae; phylum Streptophyta; class Magnoliopsida; order Asterales; family Asteraceae; genus Rutidosis; species Rutidosis leptorrhynchoides. Next base: position 285,136,159 of record NC_092334.1, on the reverse strand, counting down.
TGGGACTATATACTCATGGTAGTAAAAGTATATTAATAATAAGTTTTCAGCTTATTAAAAATATGGCCGTCGTCCTTGGATTCACGAACCTATAACAATAATAATGATTCATTTAATAATACGACATGTGAATAAAATAAAACAAGTTCATAGAATACTTATATATTAATTTTTAACATTTTTATGTTAGTAGTCCTTTGTTAGTAGTCCAAAATAGTCCGAAATGTCCAACAGTCCAATAATCGGTATATATATAATCTTAGAATTACCCCACGACGTATTGTATACGTATTGTCTTTGCATCAATCCAGAGACATATTGTATATGTATTGTCTTAGAATTTATCAAAACGTATTATATACTTATTGTCTTAGGATTTATCAAAACGTATTGTATACTTATTGTCATGGAATGTACCAAGATTATTATATATATATATATATATACAATCTCGGAATTAACTAAGATTATAATATTTTGTTATACTAATGATAAAATATAAAAATATATATAGGATATAGGAAAAGTTAGCAAGGATATGGTTAATATAGTTTTTACAATATAAATTTCATCCATACAACGTTAATTTTAGCAGATTTTGTTTTGCTCGCCAAATATTCATTACAACTCTGTTTAAAGTGAATCAAATTGCTATGGATTCCTTAAGAAGTTAATTTTTCAAAAACAATTCAAAAATTTCAGCCCATATATTAATATTCAGAGTGTTACCCTCTTTTTGTGCCGGTGGACAGATTTGGAAGAATCCCGGCACCCACCCAATATATGATTTTTGATAAAATACTTCTACATTGTCTAAAATCATGAAATAAATACTGGAAGTCTTATTTACATATATTAACATATTTCCAAAGTCTTAGCCTCTAACTCAAAGTCTAATATAGGTTTTTAATTCCCAACCCAAAACAGCCCGCTTTTTACCGAATGGAGATTAAACGATATATGTTAAATTTCAAGGTGTTCTTCATATGTTCAAGTTATAAGTTCTTATATTAACTTAATATAACATCATAATACATATAAATAAGTATTATTATAGTTGAGTTAGAAAGATTAGATTAGTTCTTCAAACAAGTTTAGAATCAACTAAACTATATTCTAGTTTATAAACTCTTATATAGATACCTATAAACATATGAATTGAACAAGAGTTGAAGTAGAGTTTTTACCTCAAGTTTAGAATGTAAAGTTGCTGGAAAGAAGTAGTAGAACAAAACTTGAGAGAGTTCTTGCAAGTGTGTGTGAAAATTGGAAGTAAAATTTGGAAAATGAATGTGTAAAAATAAGTTAGAAATGGTGCTTATTTATAGGCTTGAAAATTTGTTTTTTAGTGAAAATATCTAGTATAAGTTAAAATGTATTAAGTCATGGATGACATATTAAATTGATTAGGTCATAGATGACATATTACACAAATAATTGCATATTTCTATTGGTATATACCAATAGTAAATACTTCTAGAAGCTGTGTATAATACTGGTAAAAATGTCGTATGAATGCGAGTAGAATTCTTGAGAAAATTTAATGAAAATACGAGTATAGCTATCCTTTATATGTATTGGTATATTATGAAGTGTATTCAATATTTGTAAGGATGTATTTACACTCGTAATACATTATATGTAAATACATTTTAACATAAGTTAATTATGTCGTTTAAAGAGTAACATATATATTGTTCAAAAACTCTTTAAATTAGTAGTATGAAAATATATATATATAATGTAGTGACCCGAACTTTTCCATGTTTATATATATTAATTGAGATTGATGTTTACATGATTAAATGTTTCCAACATGTTAAGCAATCAAACTTTTTAAGACTTGATTAATTGAAATAGGTTTCATATAGACAATTGACCACCCAAGTTGACCGGTGATTCACGAACGTTAAAACTTGTAAAAAAAAAACTATATGATGACATATATATGGTTATATATATAGTTAACATTATATTATGATAAGTAAACATATCATTAATTATATTAACAATGAACTACATATGTAAAAACAAGACTACTAACTTAATGATTTTGAAACGAGACATATATGTAACGTTTATCGTTGTAACGACATTTAATGTATATATATCATATTAAGAGATATTCGTACATCATAATATCATGATAATATAATAATTTAAAATCTCTTTTGATATTATAAACATTGGGTTAACAACATTTAACAAGATCGTTAACCTAAAGGTTTCAAAACAACACTTACATGTAACGACTAACGATGACTTAACGACTCAGTTAAAATGTATATACATGTAGTGTTTTAATATGTATTTATACACTTTTGAAAGACTTCAATACACTTATCAAAATACTTCTACTTAACAAAAATGCTTACAATTACATTCTCGTTCAGTTTCATCAACAATTCTACTCGTATGCACCCGTATTCGTACTCGTACAATACACAGCTTTTAGATGTATGTACTATTGGTATATACACTCCAATGATCAGCTCTTAGCAGCCCATGTGAGTCACCTAACACATGTGGGAACCATCATTTGGCAACTAGCATGAAATATCTCATAAGATTACAAAAATATGAGTAATCATTCATGACTTATTTACATGAAAACAAAATTACATATCCTTTATATCTAATCCATACACCAACGACCAAAAACACCTACAAACACTTTCATTCTTCAATTTTCTTCATCTAATTGAACTCTCTCAAGTTCTATCTTCAAGTTCTAAGTGTTCTTCATAAATTCCAAAAGTTCTAGTTTCATAAAATCAAGAATACTTTCAAGTTTGCTAGCTCACTTCCAATCTTGTAAGGTGATCATCCAACCTCAAGAAATCTTTGTTTCTTACAGTAGGTTATCATTCTAATACAAGGTAATAATCATATTCAAACTTTGGTTCAATTTCTATAACTATAACAATCTTATTTCAAGTGATGATCTTACTTGAACTTGTTTTCGTGTCATGATTTTGCTTCAAGAACTTTGAGCCATCCAAGGATCCATTGAAGCTAGATCCATTTTTCTCTTTTCCAGTAGGTTCATCCAAGGAACTTAAGGTAGTAATGATGTTCATAACATCATTCGATTCATACATATAAAGCTATCTTATTCGAAGGTTTAAACTTGTAATCACTAGAACATAGTTTAGTTAATTCTAAACTTGTTCGCAAACAAAAGTTAATCCTTCTAACTTGACTTTTAAAATCAACTAAACACATGTTCTATATCTATATGATATGCTAACTTAATGATTTAAAACCTGGAAACACGAAAAACACCGTAAAACCGGATTTACGCCGTCGTAGTAACACCGCGGGCTGTTTTGGGTTAGTTAATTAAAAACTATGATAAACTTTGATTTAAAAGTTGTTATTCTGAGAAAATGATATTTATTATGAACATGAAACTATATCCAAAAATTATGGTTAAACTCAAAGTGGAAGTATGTTTTCTAAAATGGTCATCTAGACGTCGTTCTTTCGACTGAAATGACTACCTTTACAAAAACGACTTGTAACTTATTTTTCCGACTAGAAACCTATACTTTTTTGGTTTAGATTCATAAAATAGAGTTCAATATGAAACCATAGCAATTTGATTCACTCAAAACGGATTTAAAATGAAGAAGTTATGGGTAAAACAAGATTGGATAATTTTTCTCATTTTAGCTACGTGAAAATTGGTAACAAATCTATTCCAAGCATAACTTATAATACTTTGTTAATATACTTAATGAGATATTTAATTATCATATTTTCAAGTAAAATATATATATATATATATATATATATATATATATATATATATATATATATACACGTATATTATATATACACATATATTAATACAAGTTATGACGTTCGTGAATCATCGGTCAAACTGGGTGGTCAAACGTTTACATAAATTTCGTTTCAATTAATCAAGTCTTAAAAAGCTTGATTGCTTAACATGTTGGAAATATTTAATTGTGTAAATATTAATCTCATATATATTAACGAAAAAATTCGGGTCATTTTACACATAATTGTTCGTGAATCGTCAAGAGCAGTCGATGGGTAAATGAATACATGAACACAGTTCAAAGTTTTTGAGATTTCAACATTACATACTTTGATTATCGTGTCGGAAACATATAAAGATCAAGTATAAATTTGGTCAGAAATTTCCGGTTTGTCACAGTACCTACCCGTTAAAGAAATTTCGTCTCGAAATTTGATTGGGATGGTCATGGCTGACAATAAGTATGTTTTCATGACTCTTATGAGTTGAAAATTAGAGTTTTATTGTCATTAAGTAATATGGATAAAACAATGTGTTTATGTGAAGAGTACGAGTGAAGCTACCACAAAAGAGTGAAATGAGTAGGTGTAGATTCGTCATATCTCTTGACGTAGATAGGATTGATTTCCAAGTTCAAGAGATTTGGAGAAAATCTTCGTAATAAGATTTGATTCTTCGGTAATCAAGTGAATTAGGATCCGCTTTAAATGCGATCATCTGTTTTGATTGCTCTGCCGGATATTTTACTATAAATCCACACCCTTCGTTTCCTTACAACTCACACCTTCTATTATTTCTCTCTCATCTCATACTTTAAAGTATTCGTCAATATGCTCCATCCAATGCTGATTCTTGATATACTCCTAACCTTCATATCTGTCATTCTTCTTTTTCCTCTGCCGCCGAAATAATCTATTTACTTCTACTATACTCTTGGTTTTATAGTGTTTTTAGTCCTCCTGTGTCTTTATATTGCTATGTGCATCGATATACACGGTTTGTAATTTATGAGTTGTTGTTGGGCTTTATATCTTCCCTTATATTTCAAAGTCCCTGCTTCTTTCTTCTATAATCATTGTCATCCACAGTTAATGTTCTCTTCTATTTGCTGCGATTTATACCCCCATTTCTATTTCGGAGATTCATTTCTATTTCGGAGATTCATTCTTTTGTTTTCACTTCCCGACTTTAAATCAAGCAAATAATGGTCCAGAATTCGTAGGTATGAATTTCAGAATGAACATAATTAATGTTCTAAGAAAGAAATTGTAATGGCAAAATCTTGATTTATCAAATTACCAGAATATCCGGAAAAGACTGAATCATCAAGAAAATATTTTCTTGATATTTTTAGAGGTTAAATAGAATACTAAAGTCGTGTAACATGGCACATGATGACGGTATGGTCTGTGAATCGTCATGTCCTATTAGAAACTCAGCATTACTTACTGTAATATAATCACGTTGATCAAGTGTCATTATATTATACTAACTCATGCTTCAGTTCCCAACATTACTTCAAAAACATTCATACTTTACACTCAGAGGTTTCAGATGTTTAGAAACTAAAACAGTTTCCTTTATGATGTGCTACAGATAACACGAGGGGATAAATGATTTCAGATAAGAATGGTTATGAAAATATCTTCAGAAATATGGAGGATATTTATAATGGAAGATACGATGATATCTTAGAATATTTAAGATAAGAGGATGATGAAGAATATTGTCCGCAGGGGTTTTAGAGTAAGGAGCAAGGTATTTGCTAAGGATTTCAACAGACACTGAATCATTTTGATTCTTTGAAGGTAGATTTCATCTGTGTGATTTTTCCACAGCCTCCTTCATAGTTTGCTCAATCCGTTTTCCAGTTCCAAACCTTCTCTTTTTCTGAGTTTTACCAACATACTATTCTTTATCATCAAACTTTTGACTGTTAAGGTCGTTTTATAATTTTTGCTGCTTCATCAGCATTTTTCCAAAATTCGGAGAACTAGTTCGCAGTTTAGGGTTTTTTTTAGAAACTTCACATTCGAAGTCTGTAAGTCTTGGAGGTAGACGTTATATGTATATATAACTGTTGGCGTAAAATTGCTGCGAAATTCAAAATACTGATTGCTAATTCCCAGTAGTTGGTATGACAATTATTGTTATAAGTTGTAGATGAGTACTTGATAAAGTTTCAATGAATAAGTATCGTGATTTTTCGAAGAGGCTTAAAGGTCAATGAAGTTGTTGATAAGTTTACTGCTAATGTGGCGAGATATGAAAGGTTCCCCGGTAACAATGATGAAGGGGTAATCGTTATAATAAGGCTTATTCGATGAACAATTGAAGGTGATTTGCTGGAGCTGTGAAAAAACTGTCTATTTTGAAAAGAGATTGAAAAGTTAGTTTAGCTAATAAATGCCAAAGGGTCTGACACGGATACGTGTTAAACTATGACTTTAGTTTCGAGGGTTTTTTTTCAGGTACAAGACTGCGGGTAACATGTGGTTGGATCATCATTTCGATTGTCTTCAAGAATTTCGAAGGGTTTGAACACAGATTGTAATTGTTAATATACATATGATGTTCTAGGATTTTGAATGTTACAAATATTTTTGTGGGTTCCATGAATAGAAATGATGTTCTAGTACAGTTTTGAAGTCAAATTATAGTTTTGAAAGATGTAGGAATCTAAGAGTGATGATTTCAATTATATCTCGAATTGAATTCTGAGATTTCAAAATCAGAATATGTAATTAGATTTGAATGAGTATGGTTGTTTTGATTTCTATGAAAGAATGTGCATCGTTGTGAAGGTAATGAGTATAGTTGATGATTGTTGAATCAGAATCGAAGAATGTGACATATTAATTGTGAATTTATATATCTCTCGGGTATTACCTACCCGTTAAAAAAATTCACAAGTAATATTTTGTACAATAGAATTTTATTACAGTCTTTATGCAAATATGTGTATATTTTCTTCAGATGTATTACAGATTTAATGAATTAATATCATATTAAGCTCATTTGATTTTCAGCTAAAACTAGAAATGAATAATCTCTAAAACTTTAGAAATTTCTTAATCTTCATGGAATATCACTTCAACGTAAATGAAATTATGAATCAATACTTCATTATTCATTTTTATTGATATTTACTCAGTGAACGATGTTGGTGTTCGTGGGATTCTTGTGAACTTCGCAAGGTACGAATGATGTTGTCTAGAAAGTTTCGAGTATATCGAAGGTGTAAAATCAAATATGTAATTGAATAATATACTTAGTTTATTATGAAATGGAATCCATTTAATTTGAAACAGAGATTATAGTTAATGATTATTGAGTTGCTAACGAAGGATGTACATTATAGCATATTAATCATATGAATATGAATTAACCGAGTAGTATCTACCCCTTTTTCAATTCATACATAATAGCTTAATACGAAAAGATATATTGTGTTTCCAAAATTTATATAATATATAAATTCTTTGGAAATAATGAGTTAATACTTCATAACTCATTATTTCAATATATCCATAGGTGATTGTGGTGTTTATATCGTTTGTCGTTATTTAACTGTGGGAGTTTGTAGTGTTACAGATGTTGCTGGTATTCCTTGATATCTATGGTGTGTGTGACGTTGATGCTCGAGGTACCGTTTGTGATGTTGAGGTGTGGGATGCGGATATTGTTGTTGGTGGTGGTGATGGTACTGTTGGTGTTGCTGATGGTGGTACTGTTGCTGCCGGTGATGTTGCTGGTGCTTGTAACCTTTGCACCATATTCTCCAAAGTCAATATTCGAGCGCGAAGCTCGGTGACTTCTTCTATTACACCGGGGTGATTGTCGGTTCGGACGAGCGGATAAATAAAATCTAGAATTTGGTATAGTATATAATCGTGACGAGATACTCTGGAAATGAGAGAGAAAATGGTGTTTCGGACAGGTTCGCCGGTAAGTGCTTCAGGTTCTTCGCCAAGAGGGCAATGTGGTGGATGGAAAGGATCGCCTTCTTCTTGTCTCCAATGATTAAAGAGGCTACGAACCCATCCCCAATTCATCCAGAATAGATGATGGATGATTGGTTGATCCATTCCAGTCACAATGCTTTCGAAGCTTGAGTGGGATTCCATTTCAGAATTCGAGGGACTTGAACTAATGACGAATTCCATTTCGTACGATTGAATAAAGGATTTTTCGATATGAAATGATTTTCTGGCTATCGGGTAGTATTCTAATTACATAGAATATATATATATATATATATATATATATATATATATATATATATATATATATATATATATATATATATATATATATATATATATATATATATATATATATATAGAGCAAAAGGTGAAATGTCCCGTTCTTATTGATTAAAAACGTTCCATATTAATTGATTTCGTTGCGAGGTTTTGACCTCTATATGAGACGTTTTTCAAAGACTGCATTCATTTTAAAACAAACCATAACCTTTATTTCATAAATAAAGGTTTAAAAAGCTTTATGTAGATTATCAAATAATGATAATCTAAAATATCCTATTTACACACGACCATTACATAATGGTTTACAATACAAATATGTTACATCGAAATCAATTTCTTGAATGCAGTTTTTACACAATATCATACAAACATGGACTCCAAATCTTGTCCTTATTTTAGTATGCAACAGCGGAAGCTCTTAGTATTCACCTGAGAATAAACATGCTTTAAACGTCAACAAAAATGTTGGTGAGTTATAGGTTTAACCTATATATATCAAATCATAATAATAGACCACAAGATTTCATATTTCAATACACATCCCATACATAGAGATAAAAATCATTCATATGGTGAACACCTGGTAACCGACATTAACAAGATGCATATATAAGAATATCCCCATCATTCCGGGACACCCTTCGGATATGATATAAATTTCGAAGTACTAAAGCATCCGGTACTTTGGATGGGGTTTGTTAGGCCCAATAGATCTATCTTTAGGATTCGCGTCAATTAGGGTGTCTGTTCCCTAATTCTTAGATTACCAGACTTTATAAAAGGGGCATATTCGATTTCAATAATTCAACCATAGAATGTAGTTTCACGTACTTGTGTCTATTTTGTAAATCATTTATAAAACCTGCATGTATTCTCATCCCAAAAATATTAGATTTTAAAAGTGGGACTATAACTCACTTTCACAGATTTTTACTTCGTCGGGAAGTAAGACTTGGCCACTGGTTGATTCACGAACCTATAACAATATATACATATATATCAAAGTATGTTCAAAATATATTTACAACACTTTTAATATATTTTGATGTTTTAAGTTTATTAAGTCAGCTGTCCTCGTTAGTAACCTACAACTAGTTGTCCACAGTTAGATGTACAGAAATAAATCGATAAATATTATCTTGAATCAATCCACGATCCAGTGTATACGTATCTCAGTATTGATCACAACTCAAACTATATATATTTTGGAATCAACCTCAACCCTGTATAGCTAACTCCAACATTCACATATAGAGTGTCTATGGTTGTTCCGAAATATATATAGATGTGTCGACATGATAGGTCGAAACATTGTATACGTGTCTATGGTATCTCAAGATTACATAATATACAATACAAGTTGATTAAGTTATGGTTGGAATAGATTTGTTACCAATTTTCACGTAGCTAAAATGAGAAAAATTATCCAATCTTCTTTTACCCATAACTTCTTCATTTTAAATCCGTTTTGAGTGAATCAAATTGTTATGGTTTCATATTGAACTCTATTTTATGAATCTAAACAGAAAAAGTATAGGTTAATAGTCAGAAAAATAAGTTACAAGTCGTTTTTGTAAAGGTAGTCATTTCAGTCGAAAGAACGACGTCTAGATGACCATTTTAGAAAACATACTTCCACTTTGAGTTTAACCATAATTTTTGGATATAGTTTCATGTTCATAATAAAAATCATTTTCTCAGAATAAAAACTTTTTATAGTTTTTAATTAGCATATCATATAGATATAGAACATGTGTTTAGTTGATTTTAAAAGTCAAGTTAGAAGGATTAACTTTTGTTTGCGAACAAGTTTAGAATTAACTAAACTATGTTCTAGTGATTACAAGTTTAAACCTTCGAATAAGATAACTTTATATGTATGAATCGAATGATGTTCTGAACATCATTACTACCTTAAGTTCCTTGGATAAACCTACTGGAAAAGAGAAAAATGGATCTAGCTTCAACGGATCCTTGGATGGCTCGAAGTTCTTGAAGCAGAATCATGACACGAAAACAAGTTCAAGTAAGATCATCACTTGAAATAAGATTGTTATAGTTATAGAAATTGAACTAAAGTTTGAATATGATTATTACCTTGTATTAGAATGATAACCTACTGTAAGAAACAAAGATTTCTTGAGGTTGGATGATCATCTTACAAGATTGGAAGTGAGCTAGCAAACTTGAAAGTATTCTCGATTTTATGTAACTAGAACTTGTAGAATTTATGAAGAACACTTAGAACTTGAAGATAGAACTTGAGAGAGATCAATTAGATGAAGAAAATTGAAGAATGAAAGTGTTTGTAGGTGTTTTTGGTCGTTGGTGTATGGATTAGATATAAAGGATATGTAATTTTGTTTTCATGTAAATAAGTCATGAATGATTACTCATATTTTTGTAATTTTATGAGATATTTCATGCTAGTTGCCAAATGATGGTTCCCACATGTGTTAGGTGACTCACATGGGCTGCTAAGAGCTGATCATTGGAGTGTATATACCAATAGTACATACATCTAAAAGCTGTGTATTGTATGAGTACGAATACGGGTGCATACGAGTAGAATTGTTGATGAAACTGAAGGAGGATGTAATTGTAAGCATTTTTGTTAAGTAGAAGTATTTTGATAAGTGTATTGAAGTCTTTCAAAAGTGTATAAATACATATTAAAACACTACATGTATATACATTTTAAATGAGTCGTTAAGTCATCGTTAGTCGTTACATGTAAGTGTTGTTTTGAAACCTTTAGGTTAACGATCTTGTTAAATGTTGTTAACCCAATGTTTATAATATCAAATGAGATTTTAAATTATTATATTATCATGATATTATCATGTATGAATATCTCTTAATATGATATATATACATTAAATGTCTTTACAACGATAATCGTTACATATATGTCTCGTTTAAAAATCATTAAGTTAGTAGTCTTGTTTTTACATATGTAGTTCATTGTTAATATACTTAATGATATGTTTACTTATCATAGTATCATGTTAACTATATATATATCCATATATATGTCATCATATAGTTTTTACAAGTTTTAACGTTCGTGAATCGCTAGTCAACTTGGGTGGTCAATTGTCTACATGAAACATATTTCAATTAATCAAGTCTTAACAAGTTTGATTGCTTAACATGTTGGAAACATTTAATCATGTAAATATCAATCTCAATTAATATATATAAACATGGAAAAGTTCGGGTCACTACAGTACCTACCCGTTAAATAAATTTCGTCCCGAAATTTTAAGTTGTTGAAGGTGTTGACGAATCTTCTGGAAATAGATGCGGGTATTTCTTCTTCATCTGATCTTCATGCTCTCAGGTGAACTCGGGTCCTCTACGAGCATTCCATCGAACCTTAAAAATTGGTATCTTGTTTTGCTTAAGTCTTTTAACCTCACGATCCATTATTTCGACGGGTTCTTCGATGAATTGGAGTTTTTCGTTGATTTGGATTTCATCTAACGGAATAGTGAGATCTTCTTTAGCAAAACATTTCTTCAAATTCGAGACGTGGAAAGTGTTATGTACAGCCGCGAGTTGTTGAGGTAACTCAAGTCGGTAAGCTACTGGTCCGACACGATCAATAATCTTGAATGGTCCAATATACCTTGGATTTAATTTCCCTCGTTTACCAAATCGAACAACGCCTTTCCAAGGTGCAAATTTAAGCATGACCATCTCTCCAATTTCAAATTCTATATCTTTTCTTTTAATGTCAGCGTAGCTCTTTTGTCGACTTTGGGCGATTTTCAACCGTTGTTGAATTTGGATGATCTTCTCGGTAGTTTCTTGTATAATCTCCGGACCTGTAATCTGTCTATCCCCCACTTCACTCCAACAAATTGGAGACCTGCACTTTCTACCATAAAGTGCTTCAAACGGCGCCATCTCAATGCTTGAATAGTAGCTGTTGTTGTAGGAAAATTCTGCTAACGGTAGATGTCGATCCCAACTGTTTCCGAAATCAATAACACATGCTCGTAGCATGTCTTCAAGCGTTTGTATCGTCCTTTCACTCTGCCCATCAGTTTGTGGATGATAGGCAGTACTCATGTCTAGACGAGTTCCTAATGCTTGTTGTAATGTCTGCCAGAATCTTGAAATAAATCTGCCATCCCTATCAGAGATAATAGAGATTGGTATTCCATGTCTGGAGACGACTTCCTTCAAATACAGTCGTGCTAACTTCTCCATCTTGTCATCTTCTCTTATTGGCAGGAAGTGTGCTGATTTGGTGAGACGATCAACTATTACCCAAATAGTATCTAAACCACTTGCAGTCCTTGGCAATTTAGTGATGAAATCCATGGTAATGTTTTCCCATTTCCATTCCGGGATTTCGGGTTGTTGAAGTAGACCTGATGGTTCCTGATGCTCAGCTTTGACCTTAGAACACGTCAAACATTCTCCTACGTATTTAGCAACATCAGCTTTCATACCCGGCCACCAAAAATGTTTCTTGAGATCCTTGTACATCTTCCCCGTTCCAGGATGTATTGAGTATCTGGTTTTATGAGCTTCTCTAAGTACCATTTCTCTCATATCTCCAAATTTTGGTACCCAAATCCTTTCATCCCTATACCGGGTTCCGTCTTCCCGAATATTAAGATGCTTCTTCGATCCTTTGGGTATTTCATCCTTTAAATTTCCCTCTTTTAAAACTCCTTGTTGCGCCTCCTTTATTTGAGTAGTAAGGTTATTATGAATCATTATATTCATAGATTTTACTCGAATGGGTTCTCTGTCCTTCCTGCTCAAGGCATCGGCTACCACATTTGCCTTCCCCGAGTGGTAACGAATCTCAAAGTCGTAATCATTCAATAATTCAATCCACCTACGCTGCCTCATATGTAGTGACCCGAACTTTTCCATGTTTATATATATTAATTGAGATTGATATTTACATGATTAAATGTTTCCAACATGTTAAGCAATCAAACTTGTTAAGACTTGATTAATTGAAATATGTTTCATATAGACAATTGACCACCCAAGTTGACCGGTGATTCACGAACGTTAAAACTTGTAAAAACTATATGATGACATATATATGGATATATATATATAGTTAACATGATACTATGATAAGTAAACATATCATTAAGTATATTAACAATGAACTACATATGTAAAAACAAGACTACTAACTTAATGATTTTTAAACGAGACATATATGTAACGATTATCGTTGTAAAGACATTTAATGTATATATATCATATTAAGAGATATTCATACATGATAATATCATGATAATATAATAATTTAAAATCTCATTTGATATTATAAACATTGGGTTAACAACATTTAACAAGACCGTTAACCTAAAGGTTTAAAAACAACACTTACATGTAACGACTAACGATGACTTAACGACTCAGTTAAAATGTATATACTTGTAGTGTTTTAATATGTATTTATACACTTTTTAAAGACTTCAATACATTTATCAAAATACTTCTACTTAACAAAAATGCTTACAATTACATCCTCGTTCAGTTTCATCAGCAATTCTACTCGTATGCACCCGTATTCGTACTCGTACAATACACAGCTTTTAGATGTATGTACTATTGGTATATACACTCCAATGATCAGCTCTTAGTAGCCCATGTGAGTCACCTAACACATGTGGGAACCATCATTTGGCAACTAGCATGAAATATCTCATAAAATTACAAAAATATGAGTAATCATTCATGACTTATTTACATGAAAACAAAATAACATATCCTTTATATCTAATCCATACACCAACGACCAAAAACACCTACAAACACTTTCATTCTTCAATTTTCTTCATCTAATTGATCTCTCTCAAGTTCTACCTTCAAGTTCTAAGTGTTCTTCATAAATTCCAAAAGTTCTAGTTTCATAAAATCAAGAATACTTTCAAGTTTGCTAGCTCACTTCCAATCTTGTAAGGTGATCATCCAACCTCAAGAAATCTTTGTTTCTTACAGTAGGTTATAATTCTAATACAAGGTAATAATCATATTCAAACTTTGGTTCAATTTCTATAACTATAACAATCTTATTTTAAGTGATGATCTTACTTGAACTTGTTTTCGTGTCATGATTCTGCTTCAAGAACTTCGAGCCATCCAAGGATCCATTGAAGCTAGATCCATTTTTCTCTTTTCCAGTAGATTTATCCAAGGAACTTAAGGTAGTAATGATGTTCATAACATCATTCGATTCATACATATAAAGCTATCTTATTCGAAGGTTTAAACTTGTAATCACTAGAACATAGTTTAGTTAATTCTAAACTTGTTCGCAAACAAAAGTTAATCCTTCTAACTTGACTTTTAAAATAAACTAAACACATGTTCTATATCTATATGATATGCTAACTTAATGATTTAAAACCTGGAAACACGAAAAACACCGTAAAACCGGATTTACGCCGTCGTAGTAACACCGCGGGCTGTTTTGGGTTAGTTAATTAAAAACTATGATAAACTTTGATTTAAAAGTTGTTATTCTGAGAAAATGATTTTTATTATGAACATGAAACTATATCCAAAAATTATGGTTAAACTCAAAGTGGAAGTATGTTTTCTAAAATGGTCATCTAGACGTCGTTCTTTCGACTGAAATGACTACCTTTACAAAAATGACTTGTAACTTATTTTTCCGACTATAAACCTATACTTTTTCTATTTAGATTCATAAAATAGAGTTCAATATGAAACCATAGCAATTTGATTCACTCAAAACGGATTTAAAATGAAGAAGTTATGGGTAAAACAAGATTGGATAATTTTTCTCATTTTAGCTACGTGAAAATTGGTAACAAATATATTCCAACCATAACTTAATCAACTTGTATTGTATATTATGTAATCTTGAGATACCATAGACACGTATACAATGTTTCGACCTATCATGTCGACACATCTATATATATTTCGGAACAACCATAGACACTCTATATGTGAATGTTGGAGTTAGCTATACAGGGTTGAGGTTGATTCCAAAATATGTATAGTTTGAGTTGTGATCAATACTGAGATACGTATACACTGGGTCGTGGATTGATTCAAGATAATACTTATCGATTTATTTCTGTATATCTAACTGTGGACAACTAGTTATAGGTTACTAACGAGGACAGCTGACTTAATAAACTTAAAACATTAAAATATATTAAAAGTGTTGTAAATATATTTTGAACATACTTTGATATATATGTATATATTGTTATAGGTTCGTGAATCAACCAGTGGCCAAGTCTTAATTCCCGACGAAGTAAAAATCTGTGAAAGTGAGTTATAGTCCCACTTTTAAAATCTAATATTTTTGGGATGAGAATAAATGCAGGTTTTATAAATGATTTACAAAATAGACACAAGTACGTGAAACTACATTCTATGGTTGAATTATCGAAATCGAATATGCTCCTTTTTATTAAGTCTGGTAATCTAAGAATTAGGGAACAGACACCCTAATTGACGCGAATCCTAAAGATAGATCTATCGGGCCCAACAAGCCCCATCCAAAGTACCGGATGCTTTAGTACTTCGAAATTTATATCATATCCGAAGGGTGTCCCGGAATGATGGGGATATTCTTATATATGCATCTTGTTAATGTCGATTACCAGGTGTTCACCATATGAATAATTTTTATCTCTATGTATGGGATGTTTATTGAAATATGAAATCTTGTGGTCTATTGTTACAATTTGATATATATAGGTTAAACCTATAACTCACCAACATTTTTGTTGACGTTTTAAGCATGTTTATTCTCAGGTGATTATTAAGAGCTTCCGCTGTCGCATACTTAAAAAAGGACAAGATTTGGAGTCCATGCTTGTATGATATTGTGTAAAAACTGCATTCAAGAAACTTATTTTGTTGTAACATATTTGTATTGTAAACCATTATGTAATGGTCGTGTGTAAACAGGATATTTTAGATTATCACTATTTGATAATCTACGTAAAGCTTTTTAAACCTTTATTGATGAAATAAAGGTTATGGTTTGTTTAAAAATGAATGCAGTCTTTGAAAAACGTCTCATATAGAGGTCAAAACCTCGCAACGAAATCAATTAATATGGAACGTTTTTAATCAATAAGAACGGGACATTTCAGTTGGTATCCGAGCGTTGGTCTTAGAGAACCAGAATTTTGCATTAGTATGTCTTATCGAGTTTGTTAGGATGCATTAGTGAGTCTGGACTTCGACCGTGTTTACTTGAAAAATGATTGCTTAACAAATTTTGTTGGAAACTATATATTTTTAACATGTGAATATTATGTGATATATTAATCTCTTAACGCGTTTGATATTATGTGATAGATGTCTACCTCTAGAACAAGTCCCATTGACTCACCTAATAATAATGAAGAGTCAAATGTAAATTGGAATGATTCGTGGACTGATTCACAAGTTCCCGAAGAGGAACCGGAAGAAGAGTCGGAACCGGAAGAAGAATCGGAACCGGAAGAAGAATCGGAACCGGATGAAGAAATAGAACCGGTGGGGGAAATAATAAAACGGTTAAGTAAAAGAAAATCCTCAACCAACCGACCAAGGTTAATTATGGTCAATGGTGTTTCCGCCAAGGAAGCAAAATATTGGGAGGATTACCAATTCTCCGATGAATCGGATTCCGACGAGAATTCCGATGATGTTATAGAAATTACCCCAACTGAATTTAAAAAGGCAAAAGAAAATAATAAGGGAAAGGGCATAAAAATAGAGAAATCTAATTCCAACCCCGATGAACTTTATATGTATCGTCAACCCCCGAAGTCCTTAAGTTGTAACAATGACCCGGGAACCTCTAAACCACCAGGTTTTTCTAAACCAATGTGGAAAATTACGGCTCGTATTAGGGGAACATCATATATCCCTAGAAACTTGGCAAAACGAACCAAAACCGAAGAAGAAGAAACGAGCGAGTCGGAATAACATAGTTGTATTCGTGTGGTGTAATATATGTAATATAGTGTGCTTATGCTTTATGACATATGTAAAATTGCTTGTATTAATAAGTATTTTTTTATGAATCTAACTCTTGTCTATTTTACAGTTTAAAAACACAAAATGGATAGACAACCCAATATTTTAAGAGACCTACCCGAAGACATGATTGATGAAATCTTGTCTAGAGTCGGTCAGAATTCCTCGGCACAACTATTTAAGGCGAGATCAGTTTGTAAGACATTCGAAGAACGTTCCAAGAATGTCTTGGTTTATAAGAGACTTTCGTTTGAAAGATGGGGGATATCACATTGGGAAACCCATAAGTTACGATGTGTTTACTTTGACGCATATATTGCGGGGAACCCAAATGCTATTTTACGGAACGGGTTAAGAAATTATTTTGACTCAATATATCCGAATATTGGACTTCGTGATTTAGAAAAAGCGGCTAACATGCAACATAAAGAAGCATGTTATGCTTACGGATTAGTAATGTTCGCTTCTCACCAAAGTGAGAACAAGAACATCGGGCTACAACTATTAAACAAAACGTTTCCACAAGTGACGGAGTCGGTAATTGGGGTAAGAAATGAGGTTTTTAGATTGTTACGGGACTGTTGGACATTACCTAACCCTCGTCCCTTTGACGACGTTACAACACGCTGTCTTACCAACGGCCATAACGGTTATGTTGCACAAGACCAAGGATGGGAAGTAGTCCTAGTAAAACCAGAATGCATGACTTGTTTCTGGACGTATGAATTACGTGTCTTTATTGCCTTTGCTGAATGACTTGTGTACTAGCTAGAATTATCTTCACAAATATCTTGTATCAAAGTTATTGTGTGCTATATTTCATGCTTTATGTAAAATAAGCGGTATTGTAAGTTTGTAAAATATTGTATAAAAGTTTGAACGCGAAATATTATTACAATCAGTTTTTCATATAGAATTGTAGTAGTTGAATTGTATATTAGCTACTAAGTATGAACTTAACGGGTAGGTACTACCCGAATTTAAACTTATAAAACGCTAATATGAAGAAAAAGCTTTTATAAATGAGTTCATATTATGCTACGAAATACTATTAACTACTCTTAATATTCTGTATGATTAACTTGTTCCATTTGACTATTTTGAAGGAAATGGCACCGACTACTCGACACACCGTGAATATGAATGAAGAGGAATTCCGTACTTTTCTAGCTTCAAACATAGCCGCAGTACAGGCTGCGCTACATACCAACAATAACCTTGGATCTGGCAGTACAGAAAATCGTGTAGGATGTACCTACAAAGAATTCACTGCCTGCAAACCTTTAGAATTTGATGGAACCGAAGGACCGATCGGATTGAAACGGTGGACCGAGAAGGTCGAATCGGTGTTTGCCATAAGTAAGTGTACTGAAGAGGACAAAGTGAAGTACGCTACGCATACCTTCACAGGTTCTGCGTTAACATGGTGGAATACCTATCTAGAGCAAGTGGGACAAGATGATGCTTACGCACTACCGTGGTCAGCATTCAAGCACTTGATGAACGAGAAGTACCGTCCCAGAACCGAGGTCAATAAGCTCAAGACAGAACTTAGAGGGTTACGAACCCAAGGATTTGATATTACCACGTACGAAAGACGATTCACAGAATTGTGCCTATTGTGTCCGGGAGCATTCGAAGATGAGGAAGAGAAGATCGACGCGTTTGTGAAAGGATTACCGGAAAGAATCCAAGAAGATATAAGTTCACACGAGCCCGCCTCCATACAACAGGCATGTAGAATGGCTCACAAACTAGTGAACCAAATTTAAGAAAGAATTAAAGAACAGACTGCTGAAGAGGCCAATGTGAAGCAAGTCAAAAGAAAGTGGGAGGAAAACGGTGATAAGAATCACCAACACAACAACAACAGCAATTACAACAATAATCGCAACAATTATCCCAACAATCGCAACATCAATCGCAACTACAACAAACGGCCCAACAACAACAACAACAACAACAACAACAACAACAGCAACAGCAACTACAACAATCATCCCAACAACAATAATAACCGCAACAACAACAACAATCACCGTTGGGATAGCTGCTTCTGATTGTTGTTGTTGTTGCGGTTGTTATTGTAGTTGGGATGATTGTTGTAGTTGCTGTTGTTGTTGTTGTTGTTGTTGTTGTTGTTGTTGTTGTTATTGGGCCGTTTGTTGTAGTTGCGATTGATGTTGCCATTGTTGGGATAATTGTTGCGATTATTATTGTAATTGCTGTTATTGTTGTATTGGTGATTCTTATCACCGTTTTCCTCCCACTTTCTTTTGACTTGCTTCACATTGGCCTCTTCAGCTGTCTGTTCTTTAATTCTTTCCTCAATCTGGTTCACTAGTTTGTGAGCCATTCTACATGCCTGTTGTATGGAGGCGGGCTCGTGTGGACTTATATCTTCTTGGATTCTTTCCGGTAATCCTTTCACAAACGCGTCGATCTTCTCTTCCTCATCTTCGAATGCTCCCGGACACAATAGGCACAATTCTGTGAATCGTCTTTCGTACGTGGTAATATCAAATCCTTGGGTTCGTAACCCTCTAAGTTCTGTCTTGAGCTTATTGACCTCGGTTCTGGGACGGTACTTCTCGTTCATCAAGTGCTTGAATGCTGACCACGGTAGTGCGTAAGCATCATCTTGTCCCACTTGCTCTAGATAGGTATTCCACCATGTTAACGCAGAACCTGTGAAGGTATGCGTAGCGTACTTCACTTTGTCCTCTTCAGTACACTTACTTATGGCAAACACCGATTCGACCTTCTCGGTCCACCGTTTCAATCCGATCGGTCCTTCGGTTCCATCAAATTCTAAAGGTTTGCAGGCAGTGAATTCTTTGTAGGTACATCCTACACGATTTTCTGTACTGCCAGATCCAAGGTTATTGTTGGTATGTAGCGCAGCCTGTACTGCGGCTATGTTTGAAGCTAGAAAAGTACGGAATTCCTCTTCATTCATATTCACGGTGTGTCGAGTAGTCGGTGCCATTTCCTTCAAAATAGTCAAATGGAACAAGTTAATCATACAGAATATTAAGAGTAGTTAATAGTATTTCGTAGCATAATATGAACTCATTTATAAAAGCTTTTTCTTCATATTAGCGTTTTATAAGTTTAAATTCGGTTAAGTTCATACTTAGTAGCTAATATACAATTCAACTACTACAATTCTATATGAAAAACTGATTATAATAATATTTCGCGTTCAAACTTTTACATAATATTTTACAAACTTACAATACCGCTTATTTTACATATAGCATGAAATATAGCACACAATAAATTTGATACAAGATGGTTGTGAAGATAATTCTAGCTAGTACACAAGTCGTTCAGCAAAGGCAATAAAGACACGTAATTCATACGTCCAGAAACAAGTCATGCATTCTGGTTTTACTAGGATTACTTCTCATCCTTGGTCTTGTGGAACATAACCGTTATGGCCGTTGATAAGACAGCGTGTTGTAACGTCGTCAAAGGGACGAGGGTTACGTAATGTCCAACAGTCCTGTTACAATCTAAAAACCTCATTTCTTACCCCAATTACCGACTCCGTCACTTGTGGGAACGTTTTGTTTAATAGTTGTAGCCCGATGTTCTTGTTCTCACTTTGGTGAGAAGCGAACATTACTAATCCGTAAGCATAACATGCTTCTTTATGTTGCATGTTAGCCGCTTTTTCTAAATCACGAAGTCCAATATTCGGATATATTGAGTCAAAATAATTTCTTAACCCATTGCGTAAAATAGCATTTGGGTTCCCCGCAATATATGCGTCAAAGTAAACACATCGTAACTTATGGATTTCCCAATGTGATATCCCCCATCTTTCGAACGAAAGCCTTTTATAAACCAAGGCATTCTTGGAACGTTCTTCGAATGTCTTACAAACTGATCTCGCCTTAAATAGTTGTGCCGAAGAATTCTGACCGACTCTAGACAAGATTTCATCAATCATGTCTCCGGGTAGGTCTCTTAAAATATTGGGTTGTCTATCCATTTTGTGTTTTTATACTGTAAAATAGACAAGAGTTAGATTCATAAAAAAAATACTTATTAATACAAGCAATTTTTACATATATCATAAAGCATAAGCACACTATATTACATATATTACACCACACGAATACAACTATCTTATTCCGACTCGCTTGTTTCTTCTTCTTCGTTTTTGGTTCGTTTTGCCAAGTTTCTAGGGATATATGATGTTCCCCTAATACGAGCCGTCGTTTTCCACATTGGTTTAGAAAAACCTGGTGGTTTAGAGGTTCCCGGGTCATTGTTACAACTTAAGGACTTCGGGGGTTGACGATACATATAAAGTTCATCGGGGTTGGAATTAGATTTCTCTATTTTTATGCCCTTTCCCTTATTATTTTCTTTTTCCTTTTTAAATTCAGTTGGGGTAATTTCTATAACATCATCGGAATTCTCGTCGGAATTCGATTCATCGGAGAATTGGTAATCCTCCCAATATTTTGCTTCCTTGGCGGAAACACCATTGACCATAATTAACCTTGGTCGGTTGGTTGAGGATTTTCTTTTACTTAACCGTTTTATTATTTCCCCCACCGGTTCTATTTCTTCATCCGGTTCCGATTCTTCTTCCGGTTCCGATTCTTCTTCTGTTTCCGACTCTTCTTCCGGTTCCTCTTCGGGAACTTGTGAATCAGTCCACGAATCATTCCAATTTACATTTGACTCTTCATTATTATTAGGTGAGTCAATGGGACTTGTTCTAGAGGTAGACATCTATCACATAATATCAAACGCGTTAAGAGATTATTATATCACATAATATTCACATGTTAAAAATATATAGTTTCCAACAAAATTTGTTAAGCAATCATTTTTCAAGTAAACACGGTCGAAGTCCAGACTCACTAATGCATCCTAACAAACTCGATAAGACACACTAATGCAAAATTCTGGTTCTCTAAGACCAACACTCGGATACCAACTGAAATGTCCCGTTCTTATTGATTAAAAACGTTCCATATTAATTGATTTCGTTGCGAGGTTTTGACCTCTATATGAGACGTTTTTCAAAGACTGCATTCATTTTAAAACAAACCAAAACCTTTATTTCATAAATAAAGGTTTAAAAAGCTTTATGTAGATTATCAAATAATGATAATCTAAAATATCCTGTTTACACACGACCATTACATAATGGTTTACAATACAAATATGTTACATCGAAATCAATTTCTTGAATGCAGTTTTTACACAATATCATATAAACATGGACTCCAAATCTTGTCCTTATTTTAGTATGCAACAGCGGAAGCTCTTAGTATTCACCTGAGAATAAACATGCTTTAAACGTCAACAAAAATGTTGGTGAGTTATAGGTTTAACCTATACATATCAAATCATAATAATAGACCACAAGATTTCATATTTCAATACACATCCCATACATAGAGATAAAAATCATTCATATGGTGAACACCTGGTAACCGACATTAACAAGATGCATATATAAGAATATCCCCATCATTCCGGGACACCCTTCGGATATGATATAAATTTCGAAGTACTAAAGCATCCGGTACTTTGGATGGGGTTTGTTAGGCCCAATAGATCTATCTTTAGGATTCACGTCAATTAGGGTGTCTGTTCCCTAATTCTTAGATTACCAGACTTTATAAAAGGGGCATATTCGATTTCGATAATTCAACCATAGAATGTAGTTTCACGTACTTGTGTCTATTTTGTAAATCATTTATAAAACCTGCATGTATTCTCATCCCAAAAATATTAGATTTTAAAAGTGGGACTATAACTCACTTTCACAGATTTTTACTTCGGGAAGTAAGACTTGGCCACTGGTTGATTCACGAACCTATAACAATATATACATATATATCAAAGTATGTTCAAAATATATTTACAACACTTTTAATATATTTTGATGTTTTAAGTTTATTAAGTCAGCTGTCCTCGTTAGTAACCTACAACTAGTTGTCCACAGTTAGATGTACAGAAATAAATCGATAAATATTATCTTGAATCAATCCACGATCCAGTGTATACGTATCTCAGTATTGATCACAACTCAAACTATATATATTTTGGAATCAACCTCAACCCTGTATAGCTAACTCCAACATTCACATATAGAGTGTCTATGGTTGTTCCGAAATATATATAGATGTGTCGACATGATAGGTCGAAACATTGTATACGTGTCTATGGTATCTCAAGATTACATAATATACAATACAAGTTGATTAAGTTATGGTTGGAATAGATTTGTTACCAATTTTCACGTAGCTAAAATGAGAAAAATTATCCAATCTTCTTTTACCCATAACTTCTTCATTTTAAATCCGTTTTGAGTGAATCAAATTGCTATGGTTTCATATTGAACTCTATTTTATGAATCTAAACAGAAAAGGTATAGGTTTATAGTCGGAAAAATAAGTTACAAGTCATTTTTGTAAAGGTAGTCATTTCAGTCGAAAGAACGACGTCTAGATGACCATTTTAGAAAACATACTTCCACTTTGAGTTTAACCATAATTTTTGGATATAGTTTCATGTTCATAATAAAAATCATTTTCTCAGAATAACAACTTTTAAATCAAAGTTTATCATAGTTTTTAATTAACTAACCCAAAACAGCCCGCGGTGTTACTACGACGGCGTAAATCCGGTTTTACGGTGTTTTTCGTGTTTCCAGGTTTTAAATCATTAAGTTAGCATATCATATAGATATAGAACATGTGTTTAGTTGATTTTAAAAGTCAAGTTAGAAGGATTAACTTTTGTTTGCGAACAAGTTTATAATTAACTAAACTATGTTCTAGTGATTACAAGTTTAAACCTTCGAATAAGATAACTTTATATGTATGAATCGAATGATGTTATGAACATCATTACTACCTTAAGTTCCTTGAATAAACCTACTGGAAAAGAGAAAAATGGATCTAGCTTCAACGGATCCTTGGATGGCTCGAAGTTCTTGAAGCAGAATCATGACACGAAAACAAGTTCAAGTAAGATCATCACTTGAAATAAGATTGTTATAGTTATAGAAATTGAACCAAAGTTTAAATATGATTATTACCTTGTATTAGAATGATAACCTACTGTAAGAAACAAAGATTTCTTGAGGTTGGATGATCACCTTACAAGATTGGAAGTGAGCTAGAAAACTTGAAAGTATTCTTGATTTTATGTAACTAGAACTTGTAGAATTTATGAAGAACACTTAGAACTTGAAGATAGAACTTGAGAGAGATCAATTAGATGAAGAAAATTGAAGAATGAAAGTGTTTGTAGGTGTTTTTGGTCGTTGGTGTATGGATTAGATATAAAGGATATGTAATTTTGTTTTCATGTAAATAAGTCATGAATGATTACTCATATTTTTGTAATTTTATGAGATATTTCATGCTAGTTGCCAAATGATGGTTCCCACATGTGTTAGGTGACTCACATGGGCTGCTAAGAGCTGATCATTGGAGTGTATATACCAATAGTACATACATCTAAAAGCTGTGTATTGTACGAGTACGAATACGGGTGCATACGAGTAGAATTGTTGATGAAACTGAAGGAGGATGTAATTGTAAGCATTTTTGTTAAGTAGAAGTATTTTGATAAGTGTATTGAAGTCTTTAAAAAGTGTATAAATACATATTAAAACACTACATGTATATACATTTTAACTGAGTCGTTAAGTCATCGTTAGTCGTTACATGTAAGTGTTGTTTTGAAACCTTTAGGTTAACGATCTTGTTAAATGTTGTTAACCTAATGTTTATAATATCAAATGAGATTTTAAATTATTATATTATCATGATATTATCATGTATGAATATCTCTTAATATGATATATATACTTTAAATGTCTTTACAACGATAATCGTTACATATATGTCTCGTTTAAAAATCATTAAGTTAGTAGTCTTGTTTTTACATATGTAGTTCATTGTTAATATACTTAATGATATGTTTACTTATCATAGTATCATGTTAACTATATATATATCCATATATATGTCATCATATAGTTTTTACAAGTTTTAACGTTCGTGAATCGCTAGTCAACTTGGGTGGTCAATTGTCTATATGAAACATATTTCATTTAATCAAGTCTTAACAAGTTTGATTGCTTAACATGTTGGAAACATTTAATCATGTAAATATCAATCTCAATTAATATATATAAAATGGAAAAGTTCGGGTCACTACAAAAGGTTTCATAGATTACGGAGGAATTTACGGATTCTGTCAGGCAAAGTTTACAGTAACAGATACGCTAAAATATGAATTAGCAGATATGCTAAGATATGAATTTTGTTTATACACTATTCATGTAATCAATGCAATAAGATGTGTGTAGACTAAGAATGATAAGCAGGTAATTTCTGACAAAAATGATGAGCAAAACTTTTGACATGCAGACACGGTCGAAGTCCAGACTCACTAATGCATCCTAACGACTATCAGTTAGACACACTAATGCAGACCTGGTTCGCTAAGACCACCGCTCTGTTACCAACTAAAACAACCCGTCCATATTACTATAAACGCAGTACGTTATTCATTGGTCCCATAGCGAGGTGTTTGACCTCTATATGATACGTTTTAGAAAATATTGCATTCGTTTCATAAAAAGCACACCATTATTATACATAATGCATGTTTTAAACAATTGGGCGATTATTTAAGGAATAATCCCCATAATACATCGATTTTCAAATACTACACACTTGACAAAACAGTCAAATATAATACATGACAAAGGTTTTATTGAATGTAATACTTTATTTAATTAAAAGCATATGACTCCATGCACAGCTTGCTCAGATAATGCAACAGCGGAAGACTTTCTTAAGTACCTGAGAATAAACATGCTTAAACAGTCAACACAAAGGTTGGTGAGATATATAGGTTTAGCATCGATATAAATATAGACCACAAGATTTCATAGTTATAAATATATGTACACTCGCAAGTGTATAAAAGTATTCTATAAGTTGTTGAGCGCTTCGGTAACCATACCTAACCATTAATGTAGCATATTCCCTTTATTATGAAAACTCCCTACACTGTACCAAGTGTAGTAAAAATGAAGTACTATGCAACTGTTTACGATACTAGAGTGACTAGCCAGGTTGGGGTTGTCAAACCCGATATATCTATCAATAGGATTCGCGCTTACATGTTCTTACAACATGTAAATATTAGTTACCAAGCTATTAGGGAAGATATGCAAGGTGGTACAACTTAATGTAGAATATATTTTAAGTACTTGTGTCCATGGCGTAAAACATAAAATGCATGTATTCGCATCCCAAAATATTTTTAGAGTTAAAAAATGGGACTATATACTCACGGTAGTAAAAGTATATTAATAAAAAGTTTTCAGCTTATTAAAAATATGGCCGTCGTCCTTGGATTCACGAACCTATAACAATAATAATGATTCATATAATAATACGACATGTGAATAAAATAAAATAAGTTTATAGAATACTTATATATTAATTTTTAACATTTTTATGTTAGTAGTCCTTTGTTAGTAGTCCAAAATAGTCCGAAATATCCAACAGTCCAATAATCGGTATATATATAATCTTAGAATTACCCCACGACGTATTGTATACGTATTGTCTTTGCATCAACCCAGAGACGTATTGTATACTTATTGTCTTAGAATTTATCAAAACGTATTGTATATTTATTGTCTTTGGATTTATCCAAACGTATTGTATACTTATTGTCATGGAATGTACCAAGATTATTATATATATATATATATATATATATATATATATATATATATATATATATATATATATACAATTTCGGATGAAATGTCCCGTTCTTATTGATTAAAAACGTTCCATATTAATTGATTTCGTTGCGAGGTTTTGACCTCTATATGACACATTTTTCAAAGACTGCATTCATTTTTAAAACAAACCATAACCTTTATTTCATAAATAAAGGTTTAAAAAGCTTTACGTAGATTATCAAATAATGATAATCTAAAATATCCTGTTTACACACGACCATTACATAATGGTTTACAATACAAATATGTTACATCGAAATCAGTTTCTTGAATGCTGTTTTTACACAATATCATACAAACATGGACTCCAAATCTTGTCCTTATTTTAGTATGCAACAGCGGAAGCTCTTAGTATTCACCTGAGAATAAACATGCTTTAAACGTCAACAAAAATGTTGGTGAGTTATAGGTTTAACCTATATATATCAAATCGTAACAATAGACCACAAGATTTCATATTTCAATACACATCTCATACATAGAGATAAAAATCATTCATATGGTGAACACCTGGTAACCGACATTAACAAGATGCATATATAAGAATATCCTCATCATTTCGGGACACCCTTCGGATATGATATAAATTTCGAAGTACTAAAGCATCCGGTACTTTGGATGGGGTTTGTTAGGCCCAATAGTTCTATCTTTAGGATTTGCGTCAATTAGGGTGTCTGTTCCCTAATTCTTAGATTACCAGACTTAATAAAAAGGGGCATATCCGATTTCGATAATTCAACCATAGAATGTAGTTTCACGTACTTGTGTCTATTTTGTAAATCATTTATAAAACCTGCATGTATTCTCATCCCAAAAATATTAGATTTTAAAAGTGGGACTATAACTCACTTTCACAGATTTTTACTTCGTCGGGAAGTAAGACCTGGCCACTGGTTGATTCACGAACCTATAACAATATATACATATATATCAAAGTATGTTCAAAATATATTTACAACACTTTTAATATATTTTGATGTTTTAAGTTTATTAAGTCAGCTGTCCTCGTTAGTAACCTACAACTAGTTGTCCACAGTTAGATGTACAGAAATAAATCGATAAATATTATCTTGAATCAATCCACGACCCAGTGCATACGTATCTCAGTATTGATCACAACTCAAACTATATATATTTTGAAATCAACCTCAACCCTGTATAGCTAACTCCAACATTCACATATATAGTGTCTATGGTTGTTCCGAAATATATATAGATGTGTCGACATGATAGGTCGAAACATTGTATACGTATCTATGGTATCTCAAGATTACATAATACAAGTTGATTAAGTTATGGTTGGAATATATTTGTTACCAATTTTCACGTAGCTAAAATGAGAAAAATTATCCAATCTTGTTTTACCCATAACTTCTTCATTTTAAATCCGTTTTGACTGAATCAAATTGCTATGGTTTCATATTGAACTCTATTTTATGAATCTAAACAGAAAAAGTATAGGTTTATACTCGGAAAAATAAGTTACAAGTCGTTTTGTAAAGGTAGTCATTTCAGTCGAAAGAACGACGTCTAGATGACCATTTTAGAAAACATACTTCCACTTTGAGTTTAACCATAATTTTTGGATATAGTTTCATGTTCATAATAAAAATCATTTTCCCAGAATAACAACTTTTAAATCAAAGTTTATCATAGTTTTTAATTAACTAACCCAAAACAGCCCGCTGTGTTACTACGACAGCGTAAATCCGGTTTTACGGTGTTTTTCATGTTTCCAGGTTTTAAATCATTAAGTTAGCATATCATATAGATATAGAACATGTGTTTAGTTGATTTTAAAAGTCAAGTTAGAAGGATTAACTTTTATTTGTGAACAAGTTTAGAATTAACTAAACTATGTTCTAGTGATTACAAGTTTAAACCTTCGAATAAGATAGCTTTATATGTATGAATCGAATGATCTTATGAACATCATTACTACCTCAAGTTTTTGGATAAACCTACTGGAAATAAGAAAAATGGATCTAGCTTCAAAGGATCCTTGGATGGCTTGAAAGTTCTTGAAGCAGAATCATGACACGAAAACAATTTCAAGTAAGATTTCCACTCGAAATAAGATTGTTATAGCTATAGAAATTGAATTAAAGTTTGAATATGATTATTACCTTGTATTAGAAAGATAAACTACTGTAAGTAACAAAGGTTTCTTGATCTTGGATGATTACTTGGAATGGATTTAGAAAACTTGGAAGTAAACTTGCAATCTTGGAAGTATTCTTGATTTTATGAAACTAGAACTTTTGGAATTTATGAAGAACACTTAGAACTTGAAGATAGAACTTGAGAGAGATCAATTAGATGAAGAAAATTGAAGAATGAAAGTATTTGTAGGTGTTTTTGGTCGTTGGTGTATGGATTAGATATAAAGGATATGTAATTTTGTTTACATGTAAATAAGTCATGAATGATTACTCATATTTTTGTAATTTTATGAGATATTTCATGCTAGTTGCCAAATGATGGTTCCCACATGTGTTAGGTGACTCACATGGGCTGCTAAGAGCTGATCATTGGAGTGTATATACCAATAGTACATACATCTAAAAGCTGTGTATTGTACGAGTACGAATACGGGTGCATACGAGTAGAATTGTTGATGAAACTGAACGAGGATGTAATTGTAAGCATTTTTGTTAAGTAGAAGTATTTTGATAAGTGTCTTGAAGTCTTTCAAAAGTGTATGAATACATATTAAAACGCTACATGTATATACATTTTAACTGAGTCGTTAAGTCATCGTTAGTCGTTACATGTAAATGTTGTTTTAAAACCTTTAGGTTAACGATCTTGTTGAATGTTGTTAACCCATTGTTTATTATAACAAATGAGATGTTAAATTTTTATATTATCATGAATATTATGATATATAATATATCTTAGTATGATATATATACAGTTAAATGTCGTTACAACGATAATCGTTACATATATGTCTCGTTTCGAAATCATTAAGTTAGTAGTCTTATTTTTACATATGTATTTCATTGTTAATACACTTAATAATATATTTACTTATAATTTAAAATAATTAACCAAGTGTATCAATATCTTAATATGATTCATATGTACCTAGTAAGACGTTGTTATAACGATAATCGTTATATATATCGTTTTCGAGTTTCTTAAATTAATAGTCTCATTTTTATGTATATAACTCATTGTTAAAATACCTAATGAGATACATACTTATAATAAAATCATGTTAACTATATATATAACCATATATATGTCATCGTATAGTTTTTACAAGTTTTAACGTTCGTGAATCACCGGTCAACTTGGGTGGTCAATTGTCTATATGTAACCTATTTCAATTAATCAAGTCTTAACAAGTTTGATTACTTAACATGTTGGAAACACTTAATCATGTAAATAACAATTTCATTTAATATATATATAAACATGGAAAAGTTCGGGTCACTACAGTACCTACCCGTTAAATAAATT
Source organism: Rutidosis leptorrhynchoides (assembly GCF_046630445.1). Lineage (NCBI taxonomy): Eukaryota > Viridiplantae > Streptophyta > Magnoliopsida > Asterales > Asteraceae > Rutidosis > Rutidosis leptorrhynchoides. Next base: position 285,105,822 of record NC_092334.1, on the reverse strand, counting down.
TCGTCCCGAAATTTTATGCAGTTGGAGGTGTTGACGTATCTTCTGGAAATAAATGCGGGTATTTCTTCTTCATCTGATCTTCACGCTCCCAGGTGAACTCGGGTCCTCTACGAGCATTCTATCGAACCTTAACAATCGGTATATTGTTTTGTTTAAGTCTCTTAACCTCACGATCCATTATTTCGACGGGTTCTTCAATGTATTGAAGTTTTTCATTGATTTGGATTTCGTCCAACGGAATAGTGAGATCTTCTTTAGCAAAACATTTCTTCAAATTTTAGACGTGGAAAGTGTTATGTACAGCCGCGAGTTGTTGAGGTAGCTCCAATTGGTAAGCTACTGGTGCGACACGATCTATAATCTTGAATGGTCCAATGTACCTTGGATTTAGTTTCCCCCGTTTACCAAATCGAACAACGCCTTTCCAAGGTGAAACCTTAAGCATGACCATTTCTCCAATTTCAAACTCTATATCTTTTCTTTTACTGTCCGCGTAGCTCTTTTGTCGACTCTGGGCGGTTTTCAATCTTTGTTGAATTTGGATGATTTTCTCGGTAGTTTCTTGTATTATCTCTGGACCCGTAATCTGTCTATCCCCCACTTCACTCCAACAAATCGGAGACCTGCACTTTCTACCATAAAGTGCTTCAAACGGCGCCATCTCTGTAGTGACCCGAACTTTTCCATGTTTATATATATTAATTGAGATTGATATTTACATGATTAAATGTTTCCAACATGTTAAGCAATCAAACTTGTTAAGACTTGATTAATTGAAATATGTTTCATATAGACAATTGACCACCCAAGTTGACCGGCGATTCACGAACGTTAAAACTTGTAAAAACGACATGATGAAATATATATGGATATACATATGGTTAACATGAGATTATGATAAGTAAGTATCTCCATAAGTATATTAACAATGAGTTATATACATATAAACAAGACTACTAACTTAAGGATTTCGAAACGAGACATATATGTAACGATTATCGTTGTAACGACATTTAAATGTATATATATCATATTAAGATATATTAATATATCATAATATCATGATAATATAATAATTTAACATCTCATTAGATATAATAAACAATGGGTTAACAACATTAATTGAGATCGTTAACTTAAAGGTTTCAAAACAACACTTACATGTAACGACTAACGATGACTTAACGACTCAGTTAAAATGTATATACATGTAGTGTATTTAGATGTATTAAAATACTTTTGGAAGACTTCAAGACGTATATCAAAACACTCATACTTAACGAAAATGGTTACAGTTACTTTCCCATTCTTTTCTTTCATCAAGAATTCTAGTCGTATTCTCACCCGTATTATACACAGCTTCAAAACGTACTTACTATGGGTATATACCAATAGGAACTAGCATGGGATTCCACTCTTGATTATGTCATGTATGACTAATCAATTTTAACTTCTACCATGAGCTAGTCAACTAACTAGAACTCCTTTTAACCCCACTCACCACTCACCAATTACCACTCATCATTCACTCCATTTCACTTCCAATTCTCTTTCTAATTCTCTCTCAACACACACACTATTATGAACGTATTTTTCCAGTAGTTAATCATCATCTTCATCAAAAATCACTTCAAGAATCAAGCTATAATCATCATGATAATATAACAATTTAACATCTCATTTGTTATAATAAACAATGGGTTAACAACATTCAACAAGATCGTTAACCTAAAGGTTTCAAAACAACATTTACATGTAACGACTAACGATGACTTAACGACTCAGTTAAAATATATATACATGTAGTGTTTTAATATGTATTCATACACTTTTGAAAGACTTCAAGACACTTATCAAAATACTTCTACTTAACAAAAATGCTTACAATTACATCCTCGTTTAGTTTCATCAACAATTCTACTCGTATGCACCCGTATTCGTACTCGTACAATACACAGCTTTTAGATGTATGTACTATTGGTATATACACTCCAATGATCAGCTCTTAGCAGCCCATGTGAGTCACCTAACACATGTGGGAACCATCATTTGGCAACTAGCATGAAATATCTCATAAAATTACAAAAATATGAGTAATCATTCATGACTTATTTACATGAAAACAAAATTACATATCCTTTATATCTAATCCATACACCAACTACCAAAAACACCTACAAACACTTTCATTCTTCAATTTTCTTCATCTAATTGATCTCTCTCAAGTTCTATCTTCAAGTTCTAAGTGTTCTTCATAAATTCTACAAGTTCTAGTTACATAAAATCAAGAATACTTTCAAGTTTGCTAGCTCACTTCCAATCTTGTAAGGTGATCATCCAACCTCAAGAAATCTTTGTTTCTTACAGTAGGTTATCATTCTAATACAAGGTAATAATCATATTCAAACTTTGGTTCAATTTCTATAACTATAACAATCTTATTTCAAGTGATGATCTTACTTGAACTTGTTTTCGTGTCATGATTCTGCTTCAAGAGCTTCGAGCCATCCAAGGATCCGTTGAAGCTAGATCCATTTTTCTCTTTTCCAGTAGGTTTATCCAAGGAACTTAAGGTAGTAATGATGTTCATAACATCATTCGATTCATACATATAAAGCTATCTTATTCGAAGGTTTAAACTTGTAATCACTAGAACATAGTTTAGTTAATTCTAAACTTGTTCGCAAACAAAAGTTAATCCTTCTAACTTGACCTTTAAAATCAACTAAACACATGTTCTATATCTATATGATATGCTAACTTAATGATTTAAAACCTGGAAACACGAAAAACACCGTAAAACCGGATTTACGCCGTATTAGTAACACCGCGGGCTGTTTTGGGTTAGTTAATTAAAAACTATGATAAACTTTGATTTAAAAGTTGTTATTCTGAGAAAATGATTTTCATTATGAACATGAAACTATATCCAAAAATTATGGTTAAACTCAAAGTGAAAGTATGTTTTCTAAAATGGTCATCTAGACGTCGTTCTTTCGACTGAAATGACTACCTTTACAAAAACGACTTGTAACTTATTTTTCCGACTATAAAACCTATACTTTTTCTGTTTAGATTCATAAAATAGAGTTCAATATGAAACCATAGCAATTTGATTCACTCAAAACGGATTTAAAATGAAGAAGTTATGGGTAAAACAAGATTGGATAATTTTTCTCATTTTAGCTACGTGTATTGTATATTATGTAATCTTGAGATACCATAGACACGTATACAATGTTTCGACCTATCATGTCGACACATATATATATATTTCGGAACAACCATAGACACTCTATATGTGAATGTTGGAGTTAGCTATACAGGGTTGAGGTTGATTCCAAAATATATATAGTTTGAGTTGTGATCAATACTGAGATACGTATACACTGGGTCGTGGATTGATTCAAGATAATATTTATCGATTTATTTCTGTACATCTAACTTTGGACAACTAGTTGTAGGTTACTAACGAGGACAGCTGACTTAATAAACTTAAAACATCAAAATATATTAAAAGTGTTGTAAATATATTTTGAACATACTTTGATATATATGTATATATTGTTATAGGTTCGTGAATCAACCAGTGGCCAAGTCTTACTTCCCGACGAAGTAAAAATCTGTGAAAGTGAGTTATAGTCCCACTTTTAAAATCTAATATTTTTGGGATGAGAATACATGCAGGTTTTATAAATGATTTACAAAATAGACACAAGTACGTGAAACTACATTATATGGTTGAATTATCGAAATCGAATATGCCCCTTTTTATTAAGTCTGGTAATCTAAGAATTAGGGAACAGACACCCTAATTGACGCGAATCCTAAAGATAGATCTATTGGCCCTAACAAACCCCATCCAAAGTACCGGATGCTTTAGTACTTCGAAATTTATATCATATCCGAAGGGTGTCCCGGAATGATGGGGATATTCTTATATATGCATCTTGTTAATGTCGGTTACCAGATGTTCACCATATGAATGATTTTTATCTCTATGTATGGGATGTGTATTGAAATATGAAATCTTGTGGTCTATTATTATGATTTGATATATATAGGTTAAACCTATAACTAACCAACATTTTTATTGACGTTTTAAGCATGTTTATTCTCAGGTGATTATTAAGAGCTTCCGCTGTTGCATACTTAAATAAGGATGAGATTTGGAGTCCATGCTTGTATGATATTGTGTAAAAACTGCATTCAAGAAACTTATTTTGTTGTAACATATTTGTATTGTAAACCATTATGTAATGGTCGTGTGTAAACAGGATATTTTAGATTATCATTATTTTATAATCTACGTAAAGCTTTTTAAACCTTTATTGATGAAATAAAGGTTATGGTTTGTTTTAAAATGAATGCAGTCTTTGAAAAACGTCTCATATAGAGGTCAAAACCTCGCAACGAAATCAATTAATATGGAACGTTTTTAATCAATAAGAACGGGACATTTCAATCTCAATGCTTGAATGGTAGCTGTTTTTGTAGGAAAATTCTGCTAACGGTAGATGTCGATCCCAACTGTTTCCGAAATCAATAACACAACCTCGTAGCATGTCTTCAAGTGTTTGTATCATCCTTTCGCTCTGCCCATCAGTTTGTGGATGATAGGCAGTACTTATGTCTAGACGAGTTCCCAATGCTTGCTGTAATGTCTGTCAGAATCTTGAAATAACTCTGCCATCCCTATATGAGATAATAGAGATTGGTATTCCATGTCTGGAGACGACTTCCTTCAAATACAGTCGTGCTAACTTCTCCATCTTGTCATCTTCTCTTATTGGCAGGAAGGAGCTGACTTGGTGAGACGATCAACTATTACCCAAATAGTATCATAACCACTTGCAGTCCTTGGCAATTTAGTAATGAAATCCATGGTAATGTTTTACCATTTCCATTCCGGGATTTCAGGTTGTTGTAGTAGACCTGATGGTTTCTGATGTTCAGCTTTGACCTTAGAACACGTAAAACATTCTCCTACATATTTAGCAATATCGGCTTTCATACCTGGCCACCAAAAATGTTTCTTAAGATCCTTGTACATCTTCCCCGTTCCAGGATGTATTGAGTATCTGGTTTTATGAGCTTCTCTAAGTACCATTTCTCTCATATCTCTAAATTTTGGTACCCAAATTCTTTCAGCCCTATACCGGGTTCCGTCTTCCCGAATATTAAGATGCTTCTCCGATCCTTTGGGTATTTCATCCTTTAAATTTTCTTCTTTTAAAACTCCTTGTTGCGCCTCCTTTATTTGAGTAGTAAGGTTAGTGTGAATCATTATATTCATAGATTTTACTCGAATGGGTTCTCTGTCCTTTCTGCTCAAGGCGTCGACTACCACATTTGCCTTTCCCGGGTGGTAACGAATCTCAAAGTCGTAATCATTCAACAATTCAATCCACCTACGCTGCCTCATATTAAGTTGTTTCTGATTAAATATGTGTTGAAGACTTTTGTGGTTGGTATATATAATACTTTTGACCCCATATAAGTAGTGCCTCCAAGTCTTTAATGCAAAAACAACCGTGCCTAATTCCAAATCATGCGTCGTATAATTTTGCTCGTGAATCTTCAATTGTCTAGACGCATAAGCAATCACCTTCGTCCGTTGCATTAATACACAACCGAGACCTTGCTTTGATGCGTCACAATAAATCACAAAATCATCATTCCCTTCAGGCAATGACAATATAGGTGCCGTAGTTAGCTTTTTCTTCAATAATTGAAACGCCTTCTCTTGTTCATCCTTCCATTCAAATTTCTTCCCTTTATGCGTTAATGCAGTCAAGGGTTTTGCTATTTTGGAGAAATCTTGGATGAATCTTCTGTAGTAACCAGCCAATCCTAAAAATTGACGTATATGCTTCGGAGTTTTTGGGGTTTCCCACTTTTCAACGGTTTCGATCTTTGCCGGGTCCACCTGGATACCTTCTTTGTTCACTATTTGACCGAGGAATTGAACTTCTTCCAACCAAAATGCACACTTTGAAAACTTAGCGTACATATTTTCTTTCCTCAATACTTCTAGCACTTTTCTCAAATGTTCTTCGTGCTCTTGATCATTCTTTGAGTAAATAAGTATGTCATTGATGAAAACAATGACAAACTTGTCAAGATATGGCCCACACACTCGGTTCATAAGGTCCATGAACACAGCTGGTGCGTTAGTCAATTCAAAAGGCATAACCATAAACTCGGTATGACCATAACGCGTCCTAAAAGCAGTTTTTGGAATATCATCCTCCTTTACTCGCATTTGATGATATCCAGAACGTAAATCGATCTTCGAATAAACCGACGAGCCTTGAAGTTGATCAAATAAGTCGTCAATTCTCGGCAGTGGATAACGGTTTTTGATGGTAAGTTTGTTCAACTCTCCGTAGTCAATACACAACCTAAATGTACCATCCTTCTTCTTGACAAACAAAACAGGAGCTCCCCATGGTGATGTGCTTGGTCGAATGAAACCACGTTCTAATAGTTCTTGCAGTTGGCTTTGCAGTCCTTTCATCTCGCTGGGTGCGAGTCTACAAGGAGCACGAGCTATTGGTGCAGCTCCTGGTACAAGATCTATTTGAAATTCAACAGATCGATGTGGAGGTAGTCCCGGTAATTCTTTTGGAAATACATCGGGAAATTCTTTTGCGACGGGAACATCATTGATGCTCTTTTCTTCAGTTTGTACTTTCTCGACGTGTGCTAGAACAGCATAACAACCTTTTCTTATTAGTTTTTATGCCTTCAAATTACTAATAAGATGTAGCTTCATGTTGCCCTTTTCTCCGTACACCATTAAGGGTTCTCCTTCTTCTCGTACAATGCGAATTACATTTTTATAACATACGATCTCTCCTTTCACCTTCTTCAGCCAGTCCATGCCAACTATTACATCAAAACTCCCTAACTCTACTGGTATCAAATCAATCTTAAATATTTCGCTACCCAGTTTAATTTCTCGATTCCGGCATATATTATCTGCTGAAATTAATTTACCGTTTGCTAATTCGAGTAAAAATTTACTATCCAACGGCGTCAATGGACAACTTAATTTAGCATAAAAATCTCTACTCATATAGCTTCTATTCGCACCCGAATCAAATAAAACGTAAGCAGATTTATTGTCAATAAGAAACATACCCGTAACAAGCTTCGGGTCTTCCTGTACCTCTGCCGCATTAATATTGAAAACTCTTCCGCGGCCTTGTCCATTCGAGTTCTCCTGGTTCGGGCAATTTCTAATAATGTGGCCCGATTTTCCACGTTTATAACAAACTAATTGGCATAACTTGCTCCGACACTACTTGCTCCACCATTACTCGTTCCGACACAATTTGTTCCTTTCGTTCTGTTAACCCCAGGTCCGTAGACCTCACACTTCGCCGCGCTATGACCATTTCTTTTACACTTGTTGCAAAATTTGGTGCAGAACCCCGAGTGATACTTTTCACACCTTTGGCATAGCTGCTTCTAATTGTTGTTGTTGTTGCGGTTGTTATTGTTGTTGGGATGATTGTTGTAGTTAATGTTGTTGTTGTTGTTGTTGTTGTTGTTGTTGGGCCATTTGTTGTAGTTGCGATTGATGTTTCCATTGTTGGGATAATTGTTGCGATTATTATTGTATTTGCTGTTGTTGTTGTATTGGTGATTCTTATCACCGTTTTCCTCCTACTTTCTTTTAACTTGCTTCACATTGGCCTCTTCAGCCGTCTGTTCTTTAATTCTTTCCTCAATCTGGTTCACTAGTTTGTGAGCCATTCTACATGCCTGTTGTATGGAGGCGGGCTCGTGTGAACTTATATCTTCTTGGATTCTTTCCGGTAATCCTTTCACAAACGCGTCGATCTTCTCTTCCTCATCTTCGAACGCTCCCGGACACAATAGGCACAATTCTGTGAATCGTCTTTCGTACGTGGTAATATCAAATCCTTGGGTTCGTAACCCTCTAAGTTCTATCTTGAGCTTATTGACCTCGGTTCTGGGACGGTACTTCTCGTTCATCAAGTGCTTGAATGCTGACCACGGTAGTGCGTACACATCATCTTGTCCCACTTGCTCTAGATAGGTATTCCACCATGTTAACGCATAACCTGTGAAGGTATGCGTAGCGTACTTCACTTTGTCCTCTTCAGTACACTTAGTTATGGCAAACACCGATTCGACCTTCTCGGTCTACCGTTTCAATCCGATCGGTCCTTCGGTTCCATCAAATTCCAAAGGTTTGCAGGCAGTGAATTCTTTGTAGGTGCATCCTACATGATTTCCTATACTGCTAGATCCAAGGTTATTGTTGGTATGTAGCGCAGCCTGTACTGCGGCTATGTTTGAAGCTAGAAAAGTACGGAATTCCTCTTCATTCATATTCACGGTGTGTCGAGTAGTCGGTGCCATTTCATTCAAAATTATCAAATGGAACAAGTTAATCATACAGAATACTAAGAGTAGTTAATAGTATTTCGTAGCATAATATGAACACATTTATAAAAGCTTTTTCTTCATATTAGCGTTTTATAAGTTTAAATTCGGGTAGTACCTACCCGTTAAGTTCATACTTAGTAGCTAATATACAATTCAACTACTACAATTCTATATGAAAAACTGATTATAATAATATTTCGCGTTCAAACTTTTATACAATATTTTACAACCTTACAATACCGCTTATTTTACATAAAGCATGAAATATAGCACACAATAACTTTGATACAAGATAGTTGTGAAGATAATTCTAGCTAGTACACAAGTCGTTCAGCAAAGGCAATAAAGACACGTAATTCATACGTCCAGAAACAAGACATGCATTCTGGTTTTACTAGGACTACTTCCCATCCTTGGTCTTGTGGAACATAACCGTTATGGCCGTTGATAAGACAGCGTGTTGTAACGTCGTCAAACGGACGAGGGTTACGTAATGACCAACAGTCTCGTAATAACCTAAAAACCTCATTTCTTACCCCAATTACCGACTCCGTCACTTATGGGAACGTTTTGTTTAATAGTTGTATCCCGATGTTCTTTTTCTCACTTTGGTGAGAAGCGAACATTACTAACCCGTAAGCATAGCATGATTCTTTATGTTGCATGTTAGCCGCTTTTTCTAAATCATGAAGTCCTATATTCGGATACATTGAGTCAAAATAATTTCTTAACCCGTTGCGTAAAATAGCATTTGGGTTCCCCGCAATATATGCGTCAAAGTAAACACATCGTAACTTATGGGTTTCCCAATGTGATATCCCCCATCTTGCAAACGAAAGTCTCTTATAACCCAAGACATTCTTGGAACGTTCTTCGAATGTCTTACAAACTGATTTCGCCGTAAATAGTTGTGCCGAAGAATTCTGACCGACTCTAGACAAGATTTCATCAATCATGTCTCCGGGTAGGTCTCTTAAAATATTGGGTTGTCTATCCATTTTGTGTTTTTATATACTGTAAAATCGACAAGAGTTAGATTCATAAAAAAAATACTTATTAATACAAGCAATTTTTACATATATCATAAAGCATAAGCAAACTATATTATATATATTACACCACACGAATACAACTATCTTATTCCGACTTGCTCGTTTCTTCTTCTTCGGTTTTGGTTCGTTTTGCCAAGTTTCTAGGGATATATGATGTTCCCCTAATACGAGCTGTCGTTTTCCACAACGGTTTAGAAAAACCTGGTGGTTTAGAGGTTCCCGGGTCATTGTTACAACTTAAGGGCTTCGGGGGTTGACGATACATATAAAGTTCATCGGGGTTGGAATTAGATTTCTCTATTTTTATGCCCTTTCCCTTATTATTTTCTTTTGCCTTTTTAAATTCAGTTGGGGTAATTTCTATAACATCATCGGAATTCTCGTCAGAATCCGATTCATCGGAGAATTGGTAATCCTCCCAATATTTTGCTTCCTTGGCAGAAACACCATTGATCATAATTAACCTTGGTCGGTTGGTTGAGGATTTTCTTTTACTTAACCGTTTTATTATTTCCCCCACCGGTTCTATTTTCTCCTCCGGTTCCTCCTCTTCCGGTTCTGATTCTTCTTCCGGTTCTTCTTCGGGAACTTGTGAATCAGTCCAATATATATTCGACTCTTCGTTATTATTAGGTGAGTCAATGGGATTTGTGCTAGAGGTAGACATCTATCACACAATATCAAACATGTTAAGAGATTAATATATCACATAATATATACATGTTAATAATATATAGTTTCCAACAAAAATGTTAAGCAATCATTTTTAAAGAAAACACGGTCGAAGTCCAGACTCACTAATGCATCCTAACAAACTCGATAAGACACACTAATGCAAATTTTCTGGTTCTCTAAGACCAACGCTCGGATACCAACTGAAATACCCGTTCTTATTGATTAAAAACGTTCCATATTAATTGATTTCGTTTCGAGGTTTTGACCTCTATATGAGACGTTTTTCAAAGACTGCATTCATTTTTAAAACAAACCATAACCTTTATTTCATAAATAAAGGTTTAAAAAGCTTTACATAGATTATCAAATAATGATAATCTAAAATATCCTGTTTACACACGACCATTACATAATGGTTTACAATACAAATATGTTACATCGAAATCAGTTTCTTGAATGCAGTTTTTACACAATATCATACAAACATGGACTCCAAATCTTGTCCTTATTTTAGTATGCAACAGCGGAAGCTCTTAGTATTCACCTGAGAATAAACATGCTTTAAACGTCAACAAAAATGTTGGTGAGTTATAGGTTTAACCTATATATATCAAATTGTAACAATAGACCACAAGATTTCATATTTCAATACACATCCCATACATAGAGATAAAAATCATTCATATGGTGAACACCTGGTAACCGACATTAACAAGATGCATATATAAGAATATCCCCATCATTCTGGGACACCCTTCGGATATGATATAAATTTCGAAGTACTAAAGCATCTGGTACTTTGGATGGGGTTTGTTAGGCCCAATAGATCTATCTTTAGGATTCGCGTCAATTAGGGTGTCTGTTCCCTAATTTTTAGATTACCAGACTTAATAAAAAGGGGCATATTCGATTTCGATAATTCAACCATAGAATGTAGTTTTACGTACTTGTGTCTATTTTGTAAATCATTTATAAAACCTGCATGTATTCTCATCCCAAAAATATTAGATTTTAAAAGTGGGACTATAACTCACTTTCAAAGATTTTTACTTCGTCGGGAAGTAAGACTTGGCCACTGGTTGATTCACGAACCTATAACAATATATACATATATATCAAAGTATGTTCAAAATATATTTACAACACTTTTAATATATTTTGATGTTTTAAGTTTATTAAGTCAGTTGTCCTCGTTAGTAACCTAAAAATAGTTGTCCACAGTTAGATGTACAGAAATAAATCGATAAATATTATCTTGAATCAATCCACGACCCAGTGTATACGTATCTCAGTATTGATCACAACTCAAACTATATATATTTTGGAATCAACCTCAACCCTGTATAGCTAACTCCAACATTCACATATAGAGTGTCTATGGTTGTTCCGAAATATATATAGATGTGTCGACATGATAGGTCGAAACATTGTATACGTGTCTATGGTATCTCAAGATTACATATTACAAGTTGATTAAGTTATGGTTGGAATAGATTTGTTACCAATTTTCTCGTAGCTAAAATGAGAAAAATTATCCAATCTTGTTTTACCCATAACTTCTTCATTTTAAATCCGTTTTGAGTGAATCAAATTACTATGGTTTCATATTGAACTCTATTTTATGAATCTAAGCAGAAAAAGTATAGGTTTATAGTCGGAAAAATAAGTTACAAGTCGTTTTGTAAAGGTAGTCATTTCAGTCGAAAGAACGACGTCTAGATGACCATTTTAGAAAACATACTTCCACTTTGAGTTTAACCATAATTTTTGGATATAGTTTCATGTTCATAATAAAAATCATTTTCCCAGAATAACAACTTTTAAATCAAAGTTTATCATAGTTTTTAATTAACTAACCCAAAACAGCCCGCGGCGTTACTACGGTGTTTTTCGTGTTTCCAGGTTTTAAATCATTAAGTTAGCATATCATATAGATATAGAACATGTGTTTAGTTGATTTTAAAAGTCAAGTTAGAAGGATTAAATTTTATTTGCGAACAAGTTTAGAATTAACTAAACTATGTTCTAGTGATTACAAGTTTAAACCTTCGAATAAGATAGCTTTATATGTATGAATCAAATGATGTTATGAACATCATTACTACCTCAAGTTTCTTGGATAAACCTACTGGAAATAAGAAAAATGGATCTAGCTTATAAGTATCCTTGGATGGCTTGAAAGTTCTTGAAGAAGAATCATGACACGAAAACAATTTCAAGTAAGATTTCCACTCGAAATAAGATTGTTATAGCTATAGAAATTGAATAAAAGTTTGAATATGATTATTAACTTGTATTAGAAAGATAACCTACTGTAAGTAACAAAGGTTTCTTGATCTTGGATGATTACTTGGAATGGATTTAGAAAACTTGGAAGTAAACTTGCAATCTTGGAAGTATTCTTGATTTTATGAAACTAGAACTTTTGGAATTTATGAAGAACACTTAGAACTTGAAGATAGAACTTGAGAGAGATCAATTATATGAAGAAAATTGAAGAATGAAAGTGTTTGTAGGTGTTTTTGGTCGTTGGTGTATGGATTAGATATAAAGGATATGTAATTTTGTTTTCATGTAAATAAGTCATGAATGATTACTCATATTTTTGTAATTTTATGAGATATTTCATGCTAGTTGCCAAATGATAGTTCCCACATGTGTTAGGTGACTCACATGGGCTGCTAAGAGCTGATCATTGGAGTGTATATACCAATAGTACATACATCTAAAAGCTGTGTATTGTACGAGTACGAATACGGGTGCATACGAGTAGAATTATTGATGAAACTGAACGAGGATGTAATTGTAAGCATTTTTGTTAAGTAGAAGTATTTTGATAAGTTTCTTGAAGTCTTTCAAAAGTGTATGAATACATATAAAAACACTACATGTATATACATTTTAACTGAGTCGTTAAGTCATCGTTAGTCGTTACATGTAAATGTTGTTTTGAAACCTTTAGGTTAACGATCTTGTTGAATGTTGTTAAACCATTGTTTATTATAACAAATGAGATGTTAAATTTTTATATTATCATGATATTATGATATATAATATATCTTAGTATGATATATATACAGTTAAATGTCGTTACAACGATAATCGTAACATATATGTCTCGTTTCGAAATCATTAAGTTAGTAGTCTTATTTTTACATATGTATTTCATTGTTAATACACTTAATAATATATTTACTTATCATTTAACATAATTAACCAAGTGTATCAATATCTTAATATGATTCATATGTACCTAGTAAGACGTTGTTATAACGATAATCGTTATATATATCGTTTTCGAGTTTCTTAAATTAATAGTCTCATTTTTATGTATATAACTCATTGTTAAAATACCTAATGAGATACATACTTATAATAAAATCATGTTAACTATATAAATAACCATATATATGTCATCGTATAGTTTTTACAAGTTTTAACGTTCGTGAATCACCAGGCAACTTGGGTAGTCAATTGTCTATATGAAACCTATTTCAATTAATCAAGTCTTAACAAGTTTGATTACTTAACATGTTGGAAACACTTAATCATGTAAATAACAATTTCATTTAATATATATATAAACATGAAAAAGTTCGGGTCACTACATCAGAATTAACTAAGATTATAATATTTTGTTATACTAATGATAAAATATACAAATATATATAGGATATAGAAAAAGTTAGCAAGGATATGGTTAATATAGTTTTTACAATATAAATTTCGTCCATACAATGTTAATTTTAGCAGATTTTGTTTTGCTCGCCAAATATTCATTACAACTCTGTTTAAAGTGAATCAAATTGCTATGGATTTCTTAAGAAGTTAATTTTTCAAAATAAATTCAAAAGGTTCAGCCCATATATTAATATTAAGAGTTTTACCCTCTTTTTGTGCCGGTGGACAGATTTGGAAGAATCCCGGCACCCACCCAATATATGATTTTTGATAAAATACTTCCACTTTGTCTAAAATCATGAAATAAATACTGGAAGTCTTATTTACATATATTAACATATTTTCAAAGTCATAGCCTCGAACTCAAAGTCTAAGATAGGTTTTTAATTCCCAACCCAAAACAGCCCGCTTTTTACCGAATGAAGATTAAACGATATATGTTAAGTTTCAAGGTGTTCTTCATATGTACAAGTTATAAGTTCTTATATTAACTTAATATAACATCATAATACATATAAATAAGTGTTATTAGAGTTGAGTTAGAAAGATTAGATTAGTTCTTCAAACAAGTTTAGAATCAACTAAACTATATTCTAGTTTATAAACTCTTATATAGATAGCTATAAACATATGAATTGAACAAGAGTTGAAGTAGAGTTTTTACCTCAAGTTTAGAATGTAAAGTTGCTGGAAAGAAGTAGTAGAAATGAATGTGTAAATATGAGTTAGAAATGGTGCTTATTTGTAGGTTGAAAATTTGTTTTTAGTGAAAATATCTAGTATAAGTTAAAATGTATTAAGTCATGGATGACATATTAAATTGATTAGGTCATGGATGACATATTACACAAATAATTGCAGATTTCTATTGGTATATACTAATAGTAAATACTTCTAGAAGCTGTGTATAATACGGGTAAAAATGTCGTATGAATGCGAGTAGAATTCTTGAGGAAATTGAATGAAAATACGAGTATAGCAATCCTTTATATGTATTGGTATATTATGAAGTGTATTCAATACTTGTAAGGATGTATTTACACTCGTAATACATTATATGTAAATACATTTTAACATAAGTTAATTACGTCGTTTAAATAGTAACATATATATTGTTCAAAAACTCTTTAAATTAGTAGTATGAAAATATATATATATATATATATATATATATATATATATATATATATATATATATATATATATATAATACTTTGTTAATATACTTAATGAGATATTTAATTATCATATTTTCAAGTAATATATATATATATATATATATATATATATATATATATATATATATATATATATATATATATATATATATATTAATACAAGTTATGACGTTCGTGAATCATCGGTCAAACTGGGTGGTCAAACGTTTACATAAATTTCATTTTAATTAATCAAGTCTTAACAAGCTTGATTGCTTAACATGTTGGAAACATTTAATTGTGTAAATATTAATCTCATATATATTAACGGAAAAATTCGGGTCGTTTTACACATAATTGTTCATGAATCGTCAAGAGCAGTCGATGGGTAAATGAATACATGAACACAGTTCAAAGTTTTTGAGATTTCAACATTACATACTTTGATTATCGTGTCAGAAACATATAAAGATCAAGTTTAAATTTGGTCGGAAATTTTTAGGTTGTCAGATTTAGGCTCGATCCTCCATAAATCGGGGAGGATAGACGAGGACGTGACCCATCGTATTAAGTTAGGTTGGTTGAAGTGGAGGGCAGCGAAAGGGGTCTTGTGCGACAAGAAGATATCACTCAAGTTGAAAGGAAAATTCTTCAAGGTGGCAATTAGACCTGCCATGTTGTACGAATCAGAATGTTGGCCAATGACGAAGGCCCTAGAGAGAAGGATGGAGGTAGCATAAATGAGGATGCTTAGGGGAACGTGTGGTAAAACCATGTTAGATATGATTCCAAATGGTGTGTTTAGGGAATACCTTGGAATTAGAAGCATCATCGACAAGCTAAGAGAAGAACGACTATGATGGTTTGGGCATGTGATGAGGCGACCACGAACTGCCCCAGTTAGGAGAGTTGAGGCACTCACGGTCGACGGCGTTAGGAGAAAGGGTAGACCTACTCGTAGGTGGATGGATAGACTAAGGCTCGACATGAAGGAGCTTTTGTTGACCGAGGACATGACTTCTGATAGGGATGCGTGGAGGGCTAGAATAAGAATGGTCGAGTTGGGTGCTTGCTTTTATTATTATTATTATTATTATTATTATTATTATTATTATTATTATTATTATTATTATTATTATTATTATTATTATTATTATTATTATTATTATTATTAATATTTTCACTATTATTATTATTATTTTATTAACTCGGACGATGATTATTATTATTATTATTATTATCATTATTATTATCACTATTATTATTATTATTACTATTATTATTATTATTATTATTATTATTAATTTCTAATATTAATATTAGTACTAGTATTCTTGTTATTATTATTCTTGTTCTCATTATTATTATTATTATTATTATTATTATTATTATTATTATTATTATTATTATTATTATTATTATTATTATTATTATTATTAATACTTCAACTTGTATGGTACCGTTATTATTATTACATTTTACTATTATCATTTTACTACCATTACTAGTTACTATTATTAGCATATTACTATTACATTTTACTATTATCATTTTTATTAGCACATTATTATGTGTATCATTGTATGTATGTAGGTGTGTAACTTTTTGCTTGTTTGTAGGTGTGTATATAAGTATATGTTTTTAAGTAGGCTTGTTTTTGTTATTAGGTTTATGTATGTATCAACGTATACAGATGTAGGTACGTATGTTTTGTGCATGTATGTATGCCTATGTAGGTATGTATGTATGTAAGTATGTATGTATGTATATATGGATGTATGTAAGTAATTATGTATATATGTAATATGTATGTACGTATGTATGCATGCTTATGTATGTGTGTATGTTATGTATGTATGGTTGTATGTATGTATTTATGTATGTATGTAGGTATGTACGTAGGTATGTTTGTGTACGGATGTATGTAGGTATCTATATAGGTTTATGTATGGGTGTATTTATGCATGCATATGTATGTATATGTATGTTCAAAGGCTTCGCATCGTTCGGTGCATCTTGGGACCATTATGGCTGAGGACGACCTTCTTTGCTCTTGAGCTTGGTTGGTTTCTTGTAGTTGTGTGGTTTTGGGGATGTCTACTGTAAAGGTGCATGAGTGGTGTTTGGTTTGCAACCGGTGGTTGGCTCTTTGCTTGCGCAACAACTTCCACCTCGCATGCCTTTCGAGTTGCTGTCTACAAGGCCTTTTGGCTCTATTATTTGAGGCAACAACAAGCGTCGTTTTTAGTGGCGTCTTGACTGCCACTTAGGGCCTAAATTGATTTTCAGGCAGACTTTAAATTCCATGGAAATTTGATGCTACCATTTCCATAGGGTCTCTTTTTATTTGTATTAATTTTTTTTATTTTTTTTAGCTATTTTTTTTTTCATTTTCTTATTTATTTATTTAGTTATTTTTAGTTTTATTTTCATTATTCTACTTTTCTATCTATTTATGAAAACCTATTTTTTTTGGCCGGAGGTCCGCACGAAAGCAATCTCTCTACCCTGGAGTAGAGAGGGGGATGACTTTCTCTCCCTCGTGGTTGGAGAATTCTTTTCTCGACTCGTGGTTAGAGAAACGACTTCTCTTCTATTTCTAGTGTAGAGGAAGGATTGTCTACATTTCACCTCCCCCATACCTCGCAGGTGTGGGATTGGGTATTGTTGTTGTTGTTGTTGTTGTTGTTGTTGTTGTTGTTGTTGTTGTATGTGTTATGTGAATATTTTTATTCATATTTTAAGTTATACGTTTCTACGTGTCGTGGAATTCTATCCGGCGAATCTTTTCGATTTTCAAACCAACGATCGAGTTTTCGGGATTTTTAAGTCCAATTTATTTTAAATATGATATTTTAATGTCATATATCTATATATAGTGTTTATATATATTTTTCGTCGTGTATTTGTTATCTCTCCGAATATTTAATCGCGTAGTAGCGTTTTCGCGTTTCGGGCTTCGATCGGGCGTTCGGGCCACAAGGATTTATCATTAAACAAAATTGGGCCATGGGGTCCCCCATTCGGCCGAATGCATGGGAGGGAGTATACTCCCATTTTCTTCTCATTTTTGCAATTTCCAAATCATTTCATTCTACATTTCTTAACCTAGTTCTAATATTTGCTCTCTCCCTTTTCTCTTTTTTTCCGTCGCCAACATCATCATCCTTCATCAAATTAAAGCTTGGATCATCTAATCGTTTACACAACCGGATTCCTCTCTTCGATCTCTACACGTTCATACTAATCAATTTTTGATTAGGGTATAAACCCTAACCCTAGCTTTTTGATTTTTCATTTATTTTTTATTTTTTTTTTATGTTATTATGATAGTATGATGATAGTATGTTGTTGTATTGTTGATTGTATGCGTAGAATCACTCGTTAATTCATATCATACAAACTTAAATGTAAAAAGTAGTTATGCCCAAGGTTGGGCGTACATCAATAATGTAATAATGTATTATAACATCACATGTTATCATAAAATGAAATAGAGAGAGGGAGAATCATGGATGTTCTGGCTGGTGTGGCGGAAGAGAATATGACACACTCGTGCGGGGCTGCTTCGGGTTCCTAAGAGCTGACTGTCCCTCGTCGGCCATTTCCTCGTTGGTGGTGAACTGTCGTGCCAATTCTGAAGTGTTCACACCGGAGGATATTCTGAAATGAATCTCGTCTGAACGAGCAATAAGTTCGGTGAGCGATGAGGTGCTTGTGTAAATCATAGGCCCCGTATGCCAACCATGTCCTTCCTGCAGATCCCGACCCTAATCAGGGTTCATACCCATACCTTCCATACTCTGTGTAACATCCTCAGCTATATTCTGGCTCGCAGCTTGATCCCATGCATTCGGTTGAGCGGTGAACGTGTCCTTGTGAGTGCTGACGCAGGTCTGGCCAAAAATGTTGTTGACCAGATCCATAGGTCCTGTGCTCTGCTCCCTTGGTGGAGACAGGATGATCGTGTGCTGGGTGTAGTACTGCTGAGGAGGAAACGGAGGTCGTGGATACTGATAACTAGGCCTTGCATCTCTAGGGTCTCTATGGGCGAACATCAACGGATACTGATGAGGATATGGTGGGATATTGTAGTGACCCGAACTTTTCCATGTTTATATATATTAATTGAGATTGATATTTACATGATTAAATGTTTCCAACATGTTAAGCAATCAAACTTGTTAAGACTTGATTAATTGAAATATGTTTCATATAGACAATTGACCACCCAAGTTGACCGGCGATTCACGAACGTTAAAACTTGTAAAAATGACATGACGATATATATATGGATATACATATGGTTAACATGAGATTATGATAAGTAAGTATCTCCATAAGTATATTAATAATGAGTTATATACATATAAACAAGACTACTAATTTAAGGATTTCGAAACGAGACATATATGTAACGATTATCGTTGTAACGACATTTAAATGTATATATATATCATATTAAGATATATTAATATATCATAATATCATGATAATATAATAATTTAACATCTCATTAGATATAATAAACAATGGGTTAACAACATTAATTGAGATCGTTAACTTAAAGGTTTCAAAACAACACTTACATGTAACGACTAACGATGACTTAACGACTCAGTTAAAATGTATATACATGTAGTGTATTTAGATGTATTAAAATACTTTTGGAAGACTTCAAGACATATATCAAAACACTCATACTTAACGAAAATGGTTACAGTTACTTTCCCATTCTTTTCTTTCATCAAGAATTCTAGTCGTATTCTTACCCGTGTTATACACAGCTTCAAAACGTACTTACTATGGGTATATACCAATAGGAACTAGCATGGGATTCCACTCTTGATTATGTCATGTATGACTAATCAATTTTAACTTCTACCATGAGCTAGTCAACTAACTAGAACTCCTTTTAACCCTACTCACCACTCACCAATTACCACTCATCATTCACTCCATTTCACTTCCAATTCTCTTTCTAATTCTCTCTCAACACACACACACACACTATTATGAACGTATTTTTCCAGTAGTTAATCATCATCTTCATCAAAAATCACTTCAAGAATCAAGCTATAATCATCATAGGAAGAACACTTCAAGAACACTTCAAAAATCCCTTCAAGTTTACTAATTTACTTCCAAGCTTTCTAATCCATTCCAAGTAATCATCTAAGATCAAGAAACCTTTGTTATATATAGTAGGTTATCTTTCTTATTCAAGGTAATATTCATATTTAAACTTTGATTTAATTTCTATAACTATAAACTATCTTAATTCGAGTAAAAATCTTACTTGAACTTGTTTTTGTGTCATGATCCTACTTCAAGAACTTTCAAGCCATCCAAGATCCTTTGAAGCTAGATCATTTCTTGTCACTTCCAGTAGGTTTACCTACTAAACTTGAGGTATTAGTGATGTTCATAACATCATTCGATTCATATATATAAAACTATCTTATTCGAAGGTTTAAACTCGTAATCACTAGAACGTAGTTTAGTTAATTCTAAACTTGTTCGCAAACAAAAGTTAATCCTTCTAACTTGACTTTTAAAATTAACTAAACACATGTTCTATATCTATATGATATGCTAACTTAATGATTTAAAACCTGGAAACACGAAAAAACACCGTAAAACCGGATTTACGCCGTCGTAGTAACACCGCGGGCTGTTTTGGGTTAGTTAATTAAAAACTATGATAAACTTTGATTTAAAAGTTGTTATTCTGAGAAAATGATTTTTATTATGAACATGAAACTATATCCAAAAATTATGGTTAAACTCAAAGTGGAAGTATGTTTTCTAACATGGTCATCTAGACGTCGTTCTTTCGACTGAAATGACTACCTTTACAAAAACGACTTGTAACTTATTTTTACGGCTATAAACCTATACTTTTCTGTTTAGATTCATAAAATAGAGTTCCATATGAAACCATAGCAATTTGATTCACTCAAAACGGATTTAAAATGAAGCAGTTATGGGTAAAACAAGATTGGATAATTTTTCTCATTTTAGCTACGTGAAAATTGGTAACAAATCTATTCCAACCATAACTTAATAAACTTGTATTGTATATTATGTAATCTTGAGATACCATAGACACGTATACAATGTTTCGACCTATCATGTCGACACATCTATATATATTTCGGAACAACCATAGACACTCTATATGTGAATGTTGGAGTTAGCTATACAGGGTTGAGGTTGATTCCAAAATATATATAGTTTGAGTTATGATCAATACTGAGATACGTATACACTGGTTCGTGGATTGATTCAAGATAATATTTATCGATTTATTTCTGTGCATCTAACTGTGGATAACTAGTTGTAGGTTACTAACGAGGACAGCTGACTTAATAAACTTAAAACATCAAAATATATTAAAAGTGTTGTAACTATATTTTAAACATACTTTGATATATATGTATATATTGTTATAGGTTCGTGAATCAACCAGTGGCCAAGTCTTACTTCCCGACGAAGTAAAAATATGTGAAAGTGAGTTATAGTCCCACTTTTAAAATCTAATATTTTTGGGATGAGAATACATGCAGGTTTTATAAATGATTTACAAAATAGACACAAATACGTGAAACTACATTCTATGGTTGAATTATCAAATCGAATATGCCCCTTTTTATTAAGTCTGGTAATCTAAGAATTAGGGAACAGACACCCTAATTGACGCGAAGCCTAAAGATAGATCTATTGGGCCTAACAAACCCCATCCAAAGTACCAAATGCTTTAGTACTTCGAAATTTATATCATATCCGAAGGGTGTCCCGGAATGATGGGGATATTCTTATATATATGCATCTTGTTAATGTCGGTTACCAGGTGTTCACCATATGAATGATTTTTATCTCTATGTATGGGATGTGTATTGAAATATGAAATCTTGTGGTCTATTGTTACGATTTGATATATATAGGTTAAACCTATAACTCACCAACATTTTTGTTGACATTTAAAGCATGTTTATTCTCAGGTGAATACTAAGAGCTTCCGCTGTTGCATACTAAAATAAGGACAAGATTTGGAGTCCATGTTTGTATGATATTGTGTAAAAATTGCATTCAAGAAACTGATTTCGATGTAACAATGGTCGTGTGTAAACAGGATATTTTAGATTATCATTATTTGATAATCTACGTAAAGCTTTTTAAACCTTTATTTATGAAATAAAGGTTATGGTTTGTTTTAAAAATGAATGCAGTCTTTGAAAAACGTCTCATATAGAGGTCAAAACCTCGCAACGAAATCAATTAATATGGAACGTTTTTAATCAATAATAACGAGACATTTCAGTTGGTATCCGAGCGTTGGTCTTAGAGAACCAGAAAATTTGCATTAGTGTGTCTTATCGAGTTTGTTAGGATGCATTAGTGAGTCTGGACTTCGACCGTGTTTTCTTTAAAAATGATTGCTTAACATTTTTGTTGGAAACTATATATTTTTAACATATGAATATTATGTGATATATTAAGCTCTTAACGTGTTTGATATTATGTGATAGATGTCTACCTCTAGAACAAGTCCCATTGACTCACCTAATAATAATGAAGAGTCAAATGTAAATTGGAATGATTCGTGGACTGATTCACAAGTTCCCGAAGAGGAACCGGAAGAAGAGTCGGAACCGGAAGAAGAATCGGAACCGGAAGAAGAATCGGAACCGGAAGAAGAAATAGAACCGGTGGGGGAAATAATAAAAGGGTTAAGTAAAAGAGAATCCTCAACCAACCGAACAAGGTTAATTATAGTCAATGGTGTTTCCGCCAAGGAAGCAAAATATTGGGAGGATTACCAATTCTCCGATGAATCGGATTCCGACGAGAATTCCGATGATGTTATAGAAATTACCCCAACTGAATTTAAAAAGGCAAAAGAAAATAATAAGGGAAAGGGCATAAAAATAAAGAAATCTAATTCCAACCCCGATGAACTTTATATGTATCGTCAACCCCCGAAGTCCTTAAGTTGTAACAATGACCCGGGAACCTCTAAACAACCACCAGGTTTTTCTAAACCAATGTGGACAACGATGGCTCGTATTAGGGGAACATCATATATCCCTAGAAACTTGGCAAAACGAACCAAAACCGAACAATAAGAAACGAGTGAGTCGGAATAAGATAGTTGTATTCGTGTGGTGTAATATATGTAATATAGTGTGCTTATGCTTTATGATATATGTAAAAATTGTTTGTATTAATAAGTATTTTTTTATGAATCTAACTCTTGTCTATTTTACATTATAAAAACACAAAATGGATAGACAACCCAATATTTTAAGAGACCTACCCGGAGACATGATTGATGAAATCTTGTCTAGAGTCGGTCAGAATTCCTCGGCACAACTATTTAAGGCGAGATCAGTTTGTAAGACATTCGAAGAACGTTCCAAGAATTCCTTGGTTTATAAAAGGCTTTCGTTCGAAAGATGGGGAATATCACATTGGGAAATCCATAAGTTACGATGTGTTTACTTTGACGCATATATTGCGGGGAACCCAAATGCTATTTTACGCAACGGGTTAAGAAATTATTTTGACTCAGTATATCCGAATATAGGACTTCGTGATTTAGAAAAAGCGGCTAACATGCAACATAAAGAAGCATGTTATGCTTACAGGTTAGTAATGTTCGCTTCTCACCAAAGTGAGAACAAGAACATCGGGCTACAACTATTAAACAAAACGTTCCCACAAGTGACAGAGTCGGTAATTGGGGTAAGAAATGAGGTTTTTAGGTTATTACGAGACTGTTGGTCATTACGTAACCCTCATCCCTTTGACGACGTTACAACACGCTGTCTTATCAACGGCCATAACGGTTATGTTCCACAAGACCAAGGATGGGAAGTAGTCCTAGAAAAACCAGAATGCATGACTTGTTTCTGGACGTATGAATTACGTGTCTTTATTGCCTTTGCTGAACGACTTGTGTACTAGCTAGAATTATCTTCACAACTATCTTGTATCAAAGTTATTGTGTGCTATATTTCATGCTTTATGTAAAATAAGCGGTATTGTAAGTTTGTAAAATATTGTATAAAAGTTTGAACGCGAAATATTATTACAATCAGTTTTTCATATAGAATTGTAGTAGTTGAATTGTATATTAGCTACTAAGTATAAACTTAACGGGTAGGTACTACCCGAATTTAAACTTATAAAACGCTAATATGAAGAAAAAGCTTTTATAAATGAGTTCATATTATGCTACGAAATACTATTAACTACTCTTAATATTCTGTATGATTAACTTGTTCCATTTGACTATTTTGAAGGAAATGGCACCGACTACTCGACACACCGTGAATATGAATGAAGAGGAATTCCGTACTTTTCTAGCTTCAAACATAGCCGCAGTACAGGCTGCGCTACATAACAACAATAACCTTGGATCTGGCAGTACAGGAAATCGTGTAGGATGCACCTACAAAGAATTCACTGCCTGCAAACCTTTGGAATTTGATGGAACCGAAGGACCGATCGGATTGAAACGGTGGACCGAGAAGGTTGAATCAGTGTTTGCCATAAGTAAGTGTACTGAAGAGGACAAAGTGAAGTACGCTACGCATACCTTCACAGGTTCTGCGTTAATATGGTGGAATACCTATCTAGAGCAAGTGGGACAAGATGATGCGTACGCACTACCGTGGTCAGCATTCAAGTACTTGATGAACGAGAAGTACCGTCCCAGAACCGAGGTCAATAAGCTCAAGACAGAACTTAGAGGGTTACGAACCCAAGGATTTGATATTAACACGTACGAAAGACGATTCACAGAATTGTGCCTATTGTGTCCGGGAGCATTCGAAGATGAGGAAGAGAAGATCGACGCGTTTGTGAAAGGATTACCGGAAAGAATCCAAGAAGATATAAGTTCACACGAGCCCGCCTCCATACAACAGGCATGTAGAATGGCTCACAAACTAGTGAACCAGATTGAAGAAAGAATTAAAGAACAGACTGCTGAAGGGGCCAATGTGAAGCAAGTCAAAAGAAATTGGGAGGAAAACGGTGATAAGAATCACCAATACAACAACAACAGCAATTACAACAATAATCGCAACAATTATCCCAACAATCGCAACATCAATCGCAGCTACAACAAACGGCCCAACAACAACAACAACAACAACAACAACAGCAACTACAACAATCATCCCAACAACAATAATAACCGGAACAACAACAACAATCAGAAGCAGCTATGCCAAAGGTGTGAAAATTATCACTCGGTGTTCTGCACCAAATTTTGCAACAAGTGTAAAAGAAATGGTCATAGCGCGGCGAAGTGTGAGGTCTACGGACCAGGGGTTAATAGAACGAAAGGAACAAATGGTGTCGGAACGAGTAATGGCGGAGCAAGTAGTGTCGGAGCAAGTTATGCCAATGTAGTTTGTTATAAATGTGGAAAACTGGGCCACATTATTAGAAATTGCCCGAACCAGGAGAACACGAATGGACAAGGCCGCGGAAGAGTTTTCAATATTAATACGGCAGAGGCACAGGAAGACCCGGAGCTTGTTACGGGTACGTTTCTTATTTACAATAAATCTGCTTACGTTTTATTTGATTCGGGTGCGGATAGAAGTTATATGAGTAGAGATTTTTGTGCTAAATTAAGTTGTCCATTGACGCCTTTGGATAGTAAATTTTTACTCGAATTAGCAAATGGTAAATTAATTTCAGCAGATAATATATGTCGGAATCGAGAAATTAAACTGGTTAGCGAAACATTTAAGATTGATTTGATACCAGTAGAGTTAGGGAGTTTTGATGTGATAATCGGTATGGACTGGTTGAAAGAAGTGAAAGCAGAGATCGTTTGTTACAAAAATGCAATTCGCATTATACGAGAAAAAGGAAAACCCTTAATGGTGTACGGAGAAAAGGGCAACACGAAGCTACATATTATTAGTAATTTGAAGGCACAAAAACTAATAAGAAAAGGTTGCTATGCTATTCTAGCACACGTCGAGAAAGTACAAACTGAAGAAAAGAGCATCAATGATGTTCCCATTGCAAAAGAATTTCCCGATGTATTTCCGAAAGAATTACCGGGATTACCCCCACAGCGATCCGTTGAATTTCAAATAGATCTTGTACCAGGAGCTGCACCAATAGCTCGTGCTCCTTACAGACTCACACCCAGTGAGATGAAAGAACTGCAAAGCCAATTACAAGAACTTTTAGAGCATGGTTTCATTCGACCAAGCACATCACAGTGGGGAGCTCCTGTTTTGTTTGTCAAGAAGAAAGATGGTACATTCAGGTTGTGTATCGACTACCGAGAGTTGAACAAACTTACCATCAAGAACCGCTACCCACTACCGAGAATCGATGACTTATTTGATCAACTACAAGGCTCGTCTGTTTATTCAAAGATTGACTTACGTTCCGGGTATCATCAAATGCGGGTGAAAGAAGATGATATTCCAAGGACTGCTTTCAGAACACGTTACGGTCATTACGAGTTTATGGTCATGCCATTTGGTTTAACTAATGCACCAGCTGTGTTCATGGACCTTATGAACCGAGTGTGCGGACCATACCTTGACAAGTTTGTCATTGTTTTCATTGATGACATACTTATTTACTCAAAGAATGACCAAGAACACGGTGAACATTTGAGAAAGGTGTTAGAAGTATTGAGAAAGGAAGAATTGTACGCTAAGTTTTCAAAGTGTGCATTTTGGTTGGAAGAAGTTCAATTCCTCGGTCACAAAGTGAACAAAGAAGGTATTAAGGTGGATCCGGCAAAGATAGAAACTGTTGAAAAGTGGGAAACCCCGAAAACTCCGAAACACATATGCCAGTTTTTAGGACTAGCTGGTTACTACAGAAGGTTCATCCAAGACTTTTCCAGAATAGCAAAACCCTTGACTGCATTAACGCATAAAGGAAAGAAATTTGAATGGAATGATGAACAAGAGAAAGCGTTTCAGTTATTGAAGAAAAAGCTAACTACGGCACCTATATTGTCATTGCCTGAAGGGAATGATGATTTTGTGATTTATTATGACGCATCAAAGCAAGGTCTCGGTTGTGTATTAATGCAACGAACGAAGGTGATTGCTTATGCGTCTAGACAATTGAAGATTCACGAACAAAATTTTACGACGCATGATTTGGAATTAGGCGCGGTTGTTTTTGCATTAAAGACTTGGAGGCACTACTTATATGGGGACAAAAGTATTATATATACCGACCACAAAAGTCTTCAACACATATTTAATCAGAAACAACTGAATATGAGGCAGCGTAGGTGGATTGAATTATTGAATGATTACGACTTTGAGATTCGTTACCACCCGGGGAAGGCAAATGTGGTAGCCGATGCCTTGAGCAGGAAGGACAGAGAACCCATTCGAGTAAAATCTATGAATATAATAATTCATAATAACCTTACTACTCAAATAAAGGAGGCGCAACAAGGAGTTTTAAAAGAGGGAAATTTAAAGGATGAAATACCCAAAGGATCGGAGAAACATCTTAATATTCTGGAAGACGGAACCCGGTATAGGGCTGAAAGGATTTGGGTACCAAAATTTGGAGATATGAGAGAAATGGTACTTAGAGAAGCTCATAAAACCAGATACTCAATACATCCTGGAACGGGGAAGATGTACAAGGATCTCAGGAAATATTTTTGGTGGCCGGGTATGAAAGCCGATGTTGCTAAATACGTAGGAGAATGTTTGACGTGTTCTAAGGTCAAAGCTGAGCATCAGAAACCATCAGGTCTACTTCAACAACCCGAAATCCCGGAATGGAAATGGGAAAACATTACCATGGATTTCATCACTAAATTGCCAAGGACTGCAAGTGGTTTTGACACTATTTGGGTAATAGTTGATCGTCTCACCAAATCAGCACATTTCCTACCAATAAGAGAAGATGACAAGATGGAGAAGTTAGCACGACTGTATTTGAAGGAAGTCGTCTCCAGACATGGAATACCAATCTCTATTATCTCTGATAGGGATGGCAGATTTATTTCAAGATTCTGGCAGACATTACAGCAAGCATTAGGAACTCGTCTAGACATGAGTACTGCCTATCATCCACAAACTAATGGGCAGAGCGAAAGGACGATACAAACGCTTGAAGACATGCTACGAGCATGTGTTATTGATTTCGGAAACAGTTGGGATCGACATCTACCATTAGCAGAATTTTCCTACAACAACAGCTACCATTCAAGCATTGAGATGACGCCGTTTGAAGCACTTTATGGTAGAAAGTGCAGGTCTCCGATTTGTTTTAGTGAAGTGGGGGATAGACAGATTACGGATCCGGAGATTATACAAGAAACTACCGAGAAGATCATCCAAATTCAACAACGGTTGAAAACCGCCCAAAGTCGACAAAAGAGCTACGCTGACATTAAAAGAAAAGATATAGAATTTGAAATTGGAGAGATGGTCATGCTTAAAGTTGCACCTTGGAAAGGCGTTGTTCGATTTGGTAAACGAGGGAAATTAAATCCAAGGTATATTGGACCATTCAAGATTATTGATCGTGTCGGACCAGTAGCTTACCGACTTGAGTTACCTCAACAACTCGCGGCTGTACATAACACTTTCCACGTCTCGAATTTGAAGAAATGTTTTGCTAAAGAAGATCTCACTATTCCGTTAGATGAAATCCAAATCAACGAAAAACTCCAATTCATCGAAGAACCCGTCGAAATAATGCATCGTGAGGTTAAAAGACTTAAACAAAATAAGATACCAATTGTTAAGGTTCGATGGAATGCTCGTAGAGGACCCGAGTTCACCTGGGAGCGTGAATATCAGATGAAGAAGAAATACCCACATCTATTTCCAGAAGATTCGTCAACACCTTCAACAGCTTAAAATTTCGGCACGAAATTTATTTAACGGGTAGGTACTGTAGTGACCCGAACTTTTCCATGTTTATATATATTAATTGAGATTCATATTTACATGATTAAATGTTTCCAACATGTTAAGCAATCAAACTTGTTAAGACTTGATTAATTGAAATATGTTTCATATAGACAATTGACCACCCAAGTTGACCGGCGATTCACGAATGTTAAAACTTGTAAAAACGACATGACGATATATATATGGATATACATATGGTTAACATGAGATTATGATAAGTAAGTATCTCCATAAGTATATTAACAATGAGTTATATACATATAAACAGGACTACTAACTTAAGGATTTCGAAACGAGACATATATGTAACGATTATCGTTGTAACGACATTTAAATGTATATATATCATATTAAGATATATTAATATATCATAATATCATGATAATATAATAATTTAACATCTCATCAGATATAATAAACTATGGGTTAACAACATTAATTGAGATCGTTAACTTAAAGGTTTCAAAACAACACTTACATGTAACGACTAACGATGACTTAACGACTCAGTTAAAATGTATATACATGTAGTGTATTTAGATGTATTAAAATACTTTTGGAAGACTTCAAGACATATATCAAAACACTCATACTTAACGAAAATGGTTACAGTTACTTTCCCATTCTTTTCTTTCATCAAGAATTCTAGTCGTATTCTTACCCGTATTATACACAGCTTCAAAACGTACTTACTATGGGTATATACCAATAGGAACTAGCATGGGATTCCACTCTTGATTATGTCATGTATGACTAATCAATTTTAACTTCTACCATGAGCTAGTCAACTAACTAGAACTCCTTTTAACCCCATTCACCACTCACCAATTACCACTCATCATTCACTCCATTTCACTTCCAATTCTCTTTCTAATTCTCTCTCAACACACACACACTATTATGAACGTATTTTTCCAGTAGTTAATCATCATCTTCATCAAAAATCACTTCAAGAATCAAGCTATAATCATCATAGGAAGAACACTTCAAAAATCCCTTCAAGTTTACTAATTTACTTCCAAGCTTTCTAATCCATTCCAAGTAATCATCTAAGATCAAGAAACCTTTGTTATATATAGTAGGTTATCTTTCTTATTCAAGGTAATATTCATATTTAAACTTTGATTCAATTTCTATAACTATAAACTATCTTAATTCGAGTAAAAATCTTACTTGAACTTGTTTTTGTGTCATGATCCTACTTCAAGAACTTTCAAGCCATCCAAGATCCTTTGAAGCTAGATCATTTCTTGTCACTTCCAGTAGGTTTACCTACTAAACTTTAGGTAGTAATGATGTTCATAACATCATTCGATTCATATATATAAAACTATCTTATTCGAAGGTTTAAACTCGTAATCACTAGAACATAGTTTAGTTAATTCTAAACTTGTTCGCAAACAAAAGTTAATCCTTCCAACTTGACTTTTAAAATTAACTAAACACATGTTCTATATCTATATGATATGCTAACTTAATGATTAAAACCTGGAAACATGAAAAAACACCGTAAAACCGGATTTACGCCGTCGTAGTAACATCGCGGGCTGTTTTGGGTTAGTTAATTAATAACTATGATAAACTTTGATTTAAAAGTTGTTATTCTGAGAAAATGATTTTTATTATGAACATGAAACTATATCCAAAAATTATGGTTAAACTCAAAGTGGAAGTATGTTTTCTAAAATGGTCATCTAGACGTCGTTCTTTCGACTGAAATGACTACCTTTATAAAAATGACTTGTAACTTATTTTTCCGACTATAAACCTATACTTTTCTGTTTAGATTCATAAAATAGAGTTCAATATGAAACCATAGCAATTTGATTCACTCAAAACGGATTTAAAATGAAGAAGTTATGGGTAAAACAAGATTGGATAATTTTTCTCATTTTAGCTACGTGAAAATTGGTAACAAATCTATTCCAACCATAACTTAATCAACTTGTATTGTATATTATGTAATCTTGAGATACCATAGACACGTATACAATGTTTCGACCTATCATGTCGACACATCTATATATATTTCGGAACAACCATAGACACTCTATATGTGAATGTTGGAGTTAGCTATACAGGGTTGAGGTTGATTCCAAAATATATATAGTTTGAGTTGTGATCAATACTGAGATACGTATACACTGGGTCGTGGATTGATTCAAAATAATATTTATCGATTTATTTCTGTACATCTAACTGTGGACAACTAGTTGTAGGTTACTAACGAGGACAGCTGACTTAATAAACTTAAAACATCAAAATATATTAAAAGTGTTGTAAATATATTTTAAACATACTTTGATATATATGTATATATTGTTATAGGTTCGTGAATCAACCAGTGGCCAAGTCTTACTTCTCGACGAAGTAAAAATCTGTGAAAGTGAGTTATAGTCCCACTTTTAAAATCTAATATTTTTGGGATGAGAATACATGCAGGTTTTATAAATGATTTACAAAATAGACACAAGTACGTGAAACTACATTCTATGGTTGAATTATCGAAATCGAATATGCCCCTTTTTATTAAGTCTGGTAATCTAAGAATTAGGGAACAGACACCCTAATTGACGCGAATCCTAAAGATAGATCTATTGGGCCTAACAAACCACATCCAAAGTACCGGATGCTTTAGTACTTAGAAATTTATATCATATCCGAAGGGTGTCCCGGGATGATGGGGATATTCTTATATATATGCATCTTGTTAATGTCGGTTACTAGGTGTTCACTATATGAATGATTTTTATCTCTATGTATGGGATGTGTATTGAAATATGAAATCTTGTGGTCTATTGTTACGATTTGATATATATAGGTTAAACCTATAACTCACCAACATTTTTGTTGACATTTAAAGCATATTTATTCTCAGTTGAATACTAAGAGCTTCCTCTGTTGCATACTAAAATAAGGACAAGATTTGGAGTCCATGTTTGTATGATATTGTGTAAAAATTGCATTCAAGAAACTGATTTCGATGTAACATATTTGTGTTGTAAACCATTATGCAATGGTCGTGAGTAAACAGGATATTTTAGATTATCATTATTTGATAATCTACGTAAAGCTTTTTAAACCTTTATTTATGAAATAAAGGTTATGGTTTGTTTTAAAAATGAATGCAGTCTTTGAAAAACGTCTCATATAGAGGTCAAAACCTCGCAACGAAATCAATTAATATGGAACGTTTTTAATCAATAAGAACGGGACATTTCAGATATTAAGTTGTCTGCCTGCATAATGCATGAAGTGATCCAGATTATAAAAGATAGCAGTTCAGCGAACCACCTCTCCTGCCCAGGTAAATCCCCCATGTGGTAATGATACGACTCAATGTGTGTCCGATCCTCCTGATGTATTGAAGAGCGTCGGTGGGTGTCACTATCAGTAGGCCTACCCTGCATTGTGGGATCATCCTCATCCCTCGATTCCTGTAAACGTCGCCGCCTCCTACCATCCCTCGTCCTTGGGTCCGGTCTAAATCCTCTAATTGTCACACCAGGCACTATCTGATCTATTGAGTATGGGATTGCTGGATTAGCTATAACTATCAAATGCTGATCCTCTACCCGAATGTACTACCAGGTGTGTAGAAATCTATACCTGATCTCCTCTGACTCAGTTATCCTTTGATAACCCAATCCCTCAATACTACCCAAAATATGCATCCGACGAAGGAGTCTAGTGACAACGGCTCCGAAGACTGGTGCAACTGAGCTCGGTGCGTTTCTTTCATTTGTAAATGCCTGAGCTAGAAGATATGCAACAGTATGTTTTGGTTGTGGATCATGGAATGCATAAGGCGCATGTCATTAACGGTTACAGCTCTTCTATATTAGGTTTTTGGGTGAAGAGTCTTGACGATGAGGTGGTGGAGAATGCGATGAACGGGATTAATAAAATTGGAGGCCTTTTTACTTGATCTCCAGGTTTCCTGGTTGGTGGTGTAGGTTTGCCAAAAGGCTTGATGATCGATTGGGTTCAAAGTTGGGTACCCTCTTTTGAACACTGAGCGGTTAACGTGTGTTCTTTTGTTCAATTCTAGGTGAATGGAGAACTATGCCAGGGTTAGGTGATGCATGTTGTTTTGGTGGTGAAAATGGATGCTGTTAGGACCCCGAAGTTGTATAGTGTTAATGTGAAATAAGCTTAAATGAAAGTTCCTTAGAAGAGGGCTATATAAGGAACCTAAGTAGTCCTAATTAGATAGCCATTGCATTGTAACTGAGTTCTAGAAGCTGTGGAATGTAATTTGTACTGATTCTCTCTCTTACCGAATCTCCTTCTTACCTACCAAATCTCATTCTATCTTATGGTTTCTCTCAATCTCAATATGATCTGACCTATCATTTGGTATCAGAGCTTCCAGGGAGTGATATTACATCACTAGATCGATCCAGAGATTGAAGATTACAGAATTTGAACACTCTCGGTATTTTGAATCAGACTCGGTATAATCAAATCTGATAATCTGACGTTCAGATTCTTGTGATAAGTTCAGCGAAGGTGTATTAGGTTGATTAGAAATAGTTTTGATCATCATTACAGCTTTTTAACATCAATTATGGAGAATCAAGTTGATTTTTAGAGTTTGTGGCTAAAACTCTCGGTATTCATCATTTCTAGCTTGATTCTATAGTTAAGTAAAGATTTGAGGTTTCAATTGTGATCGTGAGGTGTTTAATCACATTTCTGACGGTTTAATTTCATCAATTCTTCAAGTTTTGAAGATTTGATACACATTTGGTATCGTTCATACACAGCTAGTTGATGTGTTGCAGATTTTGGTGTGTTTGTGATTCTATCACATTCGGTTTAATAATTCTCATTCAGTGTTGCAGATTTTGGTGTGTTTGTGATTCTATCACATTCGGTTTGTTCATACGCAGCTAGTTGATGTGATTTGGGAAAGGATTTGTTTAAAATTCTAAGTTTTCATACTTAGACTCGGTATTGTCAACTGCTACAGTTGACATTCGGTATTCTATACATTCAGTATCATTGTTATTTTGTGTGATACTAACCTGTTTCCTTGTGCAGCAAGGTTACAGAATCTATTTCAAAGGGATTGAATTGTGTTTAAACTTCATATTCATACAGAATCTGACTACCGAGTCAGATACTGAATCTAAATCTCTGTAACACTTAATTCATTGGTTTAAGTGTTCTCAGGCTTCAAGTCTTGTGGTTACTGAATCTATACTGAATCTTGGTGTGTTACTTGTATTTCTGATCAGTTTCTATTAAAGAATCTGTTTTACCGAATCTGCTACAGTACAGAATCTGTACCGAATCTGCTACAGTACCGAATCTGTTACTGAATCTTACATTCTTGTTAGATTGTTGTGATTTTTCATCTTAGATTTGTGTAATACCGAATCTTTACCGAATCTACCTCATTTTCAAGATGTCTACTCAAGATACTTTGATCATTGGATCAGATTCTCGTCTTCCAGTGTTGTTTGATGGCAAGTACACTCAGTGGCTTCACCGTATCACTCAGTACATAGACTACAAGGGTGAGAAAGCAAAGTACATATGGGCTTCTCCGAGAGATGGTCCAGTTGTAGATTATCATTTGGATACTGGTATGCCAATTCCAGTCTATGAAATTTCTAGTGATAAACGTGAGAGAGCTCAAGGTGACATAGAGGCAAAGAACATTGTTATGCAAGCTATCCCGTATGAATTGTTTGAAAATGTTGATAGCAACACAACAGCAAAAGATATATGGGATGAGATCAAACGACAGCAAGAAGGTTATGACATGTCAGATGTTACTAAACTGAATAAGGCTCTGGGATTTTATGAAGACTTCAAGCAGGAACCTGATGAACCACTCAAGGATACCTATCGTCATTTCAATGGTGTTCTATATGAGTTGAAAAGGTGCAAGATCATAAAAGTAAATGCTGAAGTCAACATGAAATTTCTCAAAAACCTCAATGCTGATTGGCTTCCTTATGGAACCATTATTCGATCAACCAAAGAGATTGACAAGATGATTATTCATGAGCTTGTTGGAGTTCTTATGCATTACCAACCTGAAGTGTCTAAACTTCAAGAAGGAAGGAAAGAGTCATCTCCAAGTGATCCTCTTGCTCTCATTGCCAAAAAGAAGAGCAAATCATTTACGACTTCTAAAAGCTTGTCCAAGAAAGTGCTTGTTGAAGATTCAAATGATTCTGAAGAATTGAATCTGTCTGATGTTGATGATTCTCACCTTGAATTAGTCAAGATGGTAGCCATGTTTGAAATGTCCCGTTCATATTGATTATAAACGTTCCATATTAATTGATTTCGTCGCGAGGTTTTGACCTCTATATGAGACGTTTTTCAAAGACTGCATTCATTTTTAAAATAACCATAACCTTTATTTTATCTATAAAGGTTTAAAAAGCATTACATTGATTATCAAATAATGATAATCTAAAATATACCGTTTACACACGACCATTACATAATGGTTTACAATAAGAATATATTACATCAAAAATAAGTTTCTTGAATGCAGTTTTTACATAATATCATACAATCATGGACTCTAAATCTTGTCCTTATTTCAGTATACAATAGCGGAAGCTCTTAATAATCACCTGAGAATAAACATGCTTAAAACGTCAACAAAAATGTTAGCGAGTTATAGGTTTAACCTATATATTATCAAATCATAATAATAGACCACAAGATTTCATATTTCAATATACATCCTATACATAGAGATAAAAATCATTCATATGGTGAACACCTGGTAACCGACATTAACAAGATAAATATAAGAATATCCCCTATCTTTCCGGGAAATCCTTCGGACATGATAAAAACTACATCGAAGTACTAAAGCATCCGGTACTTTGGATGGGGTTCGTTAGGCCCAATAGATCTATCTTTAGGATTCGCGTCAATTAGTAGATCGGTTTACAAATTCTTAGGTTACCAAGCAAAAGAGGCATATTCGGCTTCGATCATTCACCCATATAATGTAGTTTCATTTACTTATGTCTATTTCGTAAAACATTTATAAAACTGCATGTATTCTCATCCCAAAATATTAGATTTTAAAAGTGGGACTATAACTCACTTTCACAGATTTTTACTTCGTCGGAAAGTAAGACTTGGCCACTGGTCGATTCACGAACCTATAACAAATATGTACATATATATCAAAGTATGTTCAAAATATATTTACAACATTTTTAATACGTTTTAATGTTTTAAGTTTATTAAGTCAGCTGTCCTCGTTAGTAATCTACAACTAGTTGTCCACAATTAGATGTACAGAAATAAATCGATATATATTATCTTGAATCATTCCACGACCCAGTGTATACACGTCTCAGGCTAGATCACAACTCAAAGTATATATATTTTTGGAATCAACCTCAACCCTGTATAGCTAACTCCAACATTACTGCATATAGAGAGTGTCTATGGTTGTTCCAAATAATATATATACATGGGTCGATATGATATGTCAAAACATTTGCATACGTGTCTATGGTATCCCAAGATTACATAGTATATTAGAATACATGTATAATACAATATAAGTTAGCTAGGATATGATTTGTATAGAATTGTTACAATATTTCCCGTAGCTACAACAATCAAAAAATATCCAATCTTGTTTTACCCATAACTTCTTCGTTTTAAATCCGTTTTGAGTGAATCAAATTGCTATGGTTTCATATTGAACTCTATTTTATGAATCTAAACATAAAAATTATAGGTTTATAGTCGGAAATGTAAGTTACAAGTCGTTTTTGTAAGAGGTAGTCATTTCAGTCGAAAGAACGACGTCTTGATGACCATTTTGAAAAATATACTTCCACTTTGAGTTTAATCATGATTTTTGGATCTAGTTTCATGTTCATAAGAAAAATCATTTTCTCAGAAGAACAACTTTTAAATCAAAGTTTATCATAGTTTTTAATTATCAAACCCAAAACAGCCCACGGTGTTACTTCGACGGCGTATGTCCGGTTTACGGTGTTTTTCGTGTTTTCAGATTTTAAATCATTAAGTTAGCATATCATATAGATATAGGACATGTGTTTAGTTTATTTTAAAAATCAAGTTAGAAGGATTAACTTTTGTTTGCGAACAAGTTTAGAATTAACTAAACTATGTTCTAGTGATTTCAAGTTTAAACCTTCGAATAAGATAGCTTTATATGTATGAATCGAATGATGTTATGAACAGCATTACTACCTCAAATTTTGTGGATAAACCTACTGGAAAAGAGACAAATGGATCTAGCTTCAAAGGATCCTTGGATGGCTTGAAAGTTCTTGAAGCAGAATAATGACACGAAAACAAGTTCAAGTAAGATTTCCACTCGAAATAAGATTGTTATAGTTATAGAAATTGAATCAAAGTTTGAATATGAGTATTACCTTGTATTATAAAGATATATTACTGTAAATAAGAAAGATTTCTTGAGGTTGGATGATCACTTTACAAGATTGGAAGTAAGCTAGCAAACTTGGAAGTATTCTTGATTTTATGAAACTAGAACTTATAGAATTTATGAAGAACACTTAGAACTTGAAGATAGAACTTGAGAGAGATCAATTAGATGAAGAAAATTGAAGAATGAAAGTGTTTATAGGTATTTTTGGTCGTTGGTATATGGATTAGATATAAAGGATGTGTGATTTTGTTTACATGTAAATAAGTCATGAATGATTACTAATATTTTTGTAATTTTATGAGATATTTCATGCTAGTTGCCAAATGATGGTTCCCACATGTGTTAGGTGATTCAAATGGGCTACTAAGAGCTGATCATTGGATTGTATATACCAATATTACATACATCTAAAAGCTGTGTATTGTACGAGTACGAATACGGGTGCATACGAGTAGAATTGTTGATGAAACTGAACGAGGATGCAATTGTAAGCATTTTTGTTAAGTAGAAGTATTTTGATAAGTGTATTGAAGTCTTTAAAAAGTGTATGAATACATATTAAAACACTACATGTATATACATTTTAACTGAGTCGTTAAGTCATCGTTAGTCGTTACATGTAAATGTTGATTTGAAACCTTTAAGTTATCGATCATCTTAAATGTTGTTAACCCAATGTTTATTATATCTAAAGAGATATTAAATTGTTACATTATCATGATATTATGATATATAATATATCTTAGTATGATATATATACAGTTAAATGTTGTTACAACGATAATCGTTACATATATGTCTCGTTTCGAAATCATTAAGTTAGTAGTCTTATGTTTACATATGTAGTTCATTGTTAATACACTTAATGATATAATTACTTATCATTTAACATAATTAACCAAGTGTATCAATATCTTAATATGATTCATATGTACTTAGTAAGACGTTGATATAACGATAATCGTTATATATATCGTTTTTGAGTTTCTTAAATTCAATAGTCTCATTTTTATGTATATAACTCATTGTTAAAATACCTAATGAGATACTTACTTATCATAATATCATGTTAACTATATATATATATATTAATATATATATGTCATCATATAGTTTTAATAAGTTTTAACGTTCGTAAATCACCGGTCAACTTGGGTGGTCAATTTTCTATATGAAACCTATTTAAATTAATCAAGTCTTAACAAGTTTGATTGCTTAACATGTTGGAAACACTTAATCATATAAATAGCAATTTCATTTAATATATATAAACATGGAAAAGTTCGGGTCACTACAGTACGTACCCGTTAAATAAATTTCGTCCCAAAATTTTAAGCAGTAGGAGGTGTTGACGTATCTTCTGGAAATAAGTGCGGGTATTTATTCTTCATCTGATCTTCTGGTTCCCAGGTGAACTCGAGTCCTCTACGAGCATTCCATCGAACTTTAACAATTGGTATCTTGTTTTTCTTAAGTCTTTTAACCTTACGATCCATTATTTCGACGGGTTCTTCGACGAATTAAAGTTTTTCGTTGATTTAGATTTCGTCTAACAGAATAGTGAGATCTTCTTTAGCAAAACATTTCTTCAAATTTGAGACGATGAAAGTGTTATGTACAGCCGCGAGTTGTTGTGGTAATTCAAGTCGGTAAGCTACTGGTCCGACACGATCAATAATCTTGAATGGTCATATATACCTTGGATTTAATTTCCCTTGTTTACCAAATCGAACAACGCCTTTCCAAGGTGCAACCTTAAGCATGACCATCTCTCCAATTTCAAATTCTATATCTTTTCTTCTAATGTCGGCGTAGCTCTTTTGTCGACTTTGGGCGGTTTTCAACCGTTGTTGAATTTGGATGATCTTCTCGGTAGTTTCTTGTATTATCTCCAGACCCGTAATCTGTCTATCCCCCACTTCACTCCAACAAATCGGAGACCTGCACTTTCTACCATAAAGTGCTTCAAACGGTGCCATCTCAATGCTTGAATGGTAGCTGTTGTTGTAGGAAAATTCTGCTAACGGCAGATGTCGATCCCAACTGTTTCTGAAATCAATAATACATGCTCGTAGCATGTCTTCAATCATTTGTAACGTCCTTTCGCTCTGCCCATCAGTTTGTGGATGATAGGCAGTACTCATGCCTAGACGAGTTCCTAATGCTTGCTGTAATGTCTCTCAGAATCTTGAAATAAATCTGCCATACCTATTAGAGATAATAGAGATTGGTATTCCATGTCTGGAGACGAATTCCTTCAAATACAGTCGTGCTAACTTCTCCATCTTGTCATCTTCTCTTATTGGTAGGAAGTGTGCTGATTTGGTAAGACGATCAACTATTACCCAAATAGTATCAAAACCACTTGCAGTCCTTGGCAATTTAGTGATGAAATCCATGGTAATGTTTTCCCATTTCCATTCCGGGATTTTGGGTTGTTGAAGTAGACCTGACGGTTTCTGATGCTCAGCTTTGACCTTAGAACACGTCAAACATTCTCCTACGTATTTAGCAACATCGGCTTTCATACCTGGCCACCAAAAATGTTTCTTGAGATCCTTGTACATCTTTCCAGTTCCAGGATGTATTGAGTATCTGGTTTTATGAGCTTCTCTAAGTACCATTTCTCTCATATCTCTAAATTTTGGTACCCAAATCCTTTCAGCCCTATACCGGGTTTCGTCTTCCCTAATATTAAGATGCTTCTCCGATCCTTTGGGAATTTCATCCTTTAAATTTCCCTCTTTTAAAATTCCTTGTTGCGCCTCCTTTATTTGAGTAGTAATGTTATTGTGAATCATTATATTCATAGCTTTTACTCGAATGGGTTCTCTGTCCTTTCTACTCAAAGTGTCAGCTACAACATTCGCCTTCCCCGGGTGGTAACGAATCTCAAAGTCCTAATCATTCAACAATTCAATCCACCTGCGCTGCCTCATGTTCAGTTGTTTCTGATTAAATATATGTT
This sequence comes from Rutidosis leptorrhynchoides, assembly GCF_046630445.1. Classification (NCBI taxonomy): domain Eukaryota; kingdom Viridiplantae; phylum Streptophyta; class Magnoliopsida; order Asterales; family Asteraceae; genus Rutidosis; species Rutidosis leptorrhynchoides. The sequence continues at coordinate 285,065,503 of NC_092334.1, read as the reverse complement.
GAAGACTTTTGTGGTCAGTATATATAATACTTTTGACCCCATATAAGTAGTGCCTCCAAGTCTTTAATGCAAAAACAACCGCGCCTAATTCCAAATCATGCGTCATATAATTCTGCTCGTGAATCTTCAATTGTCTAGAAGCATAAGCAATTACCTTCGTTCGTTGTATTAATACACAACCGAGACCTTGCTTTGAAGCGTCACAATATATCACAAAATCATCATTCCCTTCAGGTAATGATAATATAGGTGCCGTAGTTCACTTTTTCTTTAACAATTGAAATGCTTTCTCTTGTTCATCCTTCCATTCAAATTTTCTCCCTTTATGCGTTAATGCAGTCAAGAGTTTTGCTATTCTGGAAAAATCTTGGATGTACCTTCTGTAGTAACCAGCTAGTCCTAAAAATTAGCGTATATGATTCGGAGTTTTCGGGGTTTCCCATTTCTCAACGGTTTCAATCTTTGCTGGATCCACCTGAATACCTTCTTTGTTCACTATGTAACCGAGGAATTGAACTTCTTCCAACCAAAATGCACACTTTGAAAACTTACCGTACAGTTTTTCTTTTCTCAGCAACTCTAGCACTTTTCTTAAATGTTCTTCATGCTCTTCATCATTCTTCGAGTAAATAAGTATGTCATCGATGAAAACAATGACAAACTTGTCAAGTTATGGCCCACACACTCGGTTCATGAGGTCCATGAACACAGCTGGTGCGTTCGTTAATCCAAACTGCATAACCATAAACTCGTAATGACCGTAACGAGTCCTAAAAGCAGTCTTTGGAATATCATCCTCCTTCACCCGCATTTGATGATACCCAGAACATAAATCAATCTTCGAATAAATAGACGACCCTTGTAGTTGATCAAATAAGTCGTCGATTCTTGGTAGTGGGTAGCGGTTCTTGATGGTAAGTTTGTTCAACTCTCGGTAGTCGATACACAAACTGAATGTACCATCTTTCTTCTTGACAAACAAAATAGGAGCTCCTCACGGTGATGTGCTTGGTAGAATGAAACCACGCTCTAAAAGTTCCTGTAACTGACTTTGTAATTCTTTCATTTCGCTGGGTGCGAGTCTGTATGGAGCACGAGCTATTGGTGCAGCTCCTGGTACAAGGTCTATTTGAAATTCAACGGATCGATGTGGGGGTAATGCCGGTAATTCTTTCGGAAATACATTGGGAAATTGTTTTGCGACGGGAACATCACTGATGTTCTTTTCTTCAGGTTTAACTTCCTCGATGTGTGCTAGAATGACGTAACAACCTTTTCTTATTAGTTTTTGCACCTTCAAACTACTAATAAGATTTAATTTCGCGTTGTTCTTTTCTTCGTACACCATTAAAGGTTTTCCTTTTTCACGCATAATGCGAATCGCGTTTTTGTAACAAACGACCTCTGCTCTCACCTTCTTCAATCAGTCCATGCCAATTATTACATCAAAACTCCCTAACTTGACTGGTATTAAATCAATCTAAAACGTTTCATCACCCAGTTTAATTTCTCTATCCCGACATATATTATCTGCTGAAATTAATTTACCATTTGCTAATTCGAGTAAAAATTTATTATCCAAAGGCGTCAATGGGCAACTTAATTTAGCACAAAATTCTCTACTCATATAGCTTCTATCCGCACCCGAATCAAATAAAACATAAGCAGATTTATCGTCAATAAGAAACGTACCCGTAACAAGCTCCGGGTCTTCCTGTGCTTCTGCCGCATTAATATTGAAAACTCTTCCATGGCCATGCCCATTAGTATTTCCCTGATTCGGGCAATTTCTAATAATGTGGCCCAGTTTTCCACATTTATAACAAACAGGGTTGGTATTACTTGCTCTGACACTATTCGTTTTAGCATTACTTATTCCGACATTATTTGTTCCTTTGGTTCAATTAAACTTTGGTCCGTAGACCTCACACTTTGTCGCGCTATTGCCATTTCTTTTACACCTGTTGCAAAATGTCGTGCAAAACCCCTGATGATTTTCTTCACAACTATGACATGGCTGTTTTTGGTTTTTGTTGCCGTTGTTGTTGTTGCCGTTGTTGTTGGGATTGTTATTGTTGTTGAAACAGCTGTTGTTGTTGTTGTTGTTGTTGTTGTTGTTGTTGTTGTTGTTAGGATGTTTGTTGTAGTTATTGTTAGGATTGCGGTTATTGTTGCGATTGTTGTTGCGGTTGTTGGGATAGTTGTTGCGATTGTGGTTGTAATTGTTGTTGTTGTTGTACTGGTGACTCTTGTCACCGTTTTCCTCCCACTTACTCTTGAGTTGTTTCGTGTTGGCTTCTTCGGCCGCCTGCTCATTAATTCTTCCCTCAATCTGATTTATGAGTTTATGAGCCATTCGACTTGCCTTCTGTATAGAAGCGGGCTTGTGTCAACTCACATCTTCTTCAATCCTTACTGGTAACCCTTTTACAAACGCGTCGATCTTCTTTTCTTCATCTTCGAATGCTCCCGGACACAATAGGCACAACTCTGTGAATCGTCGTTCATATGTGGTAACGTCGAACCCTTGTGTTCGTAACTCTCTAAGTTCTGCCTTGAGTTTATTGACTTCATTTCTAGGACGGTACTGCTCGTTCATCAATTGCTTGAATGCCGACCACGGTAGTGCGTAAGCAGCATTTTGTCCTACCTATCCAAGATAGGTGTTCCACCACGTTAACGCAGTACCTGTGAAGGTATGCGTAGCGTAATTAACTTTGTCCTCTTCAGTACACTTACTTATGGCAAACACTGATTCTACTTTCTTGGTCTACCGTTTCAATCCAATTGGTCCTTCGGTTCCATCAAATTCCAAAGGTTTGCAGGCAGTGAATTCTTTGTAGGAGCATCCTACACGATTTCTCGCGCCGTTAGCTGCATTGCTAGATTCAGAGTTATTGTTGGTATGTAGTGCAGCCTGTAATGCGGCTATGTTTGCAGCAAGAAAGGTACGAAATTCCTCTTCGCTCATATTCATGGTGTGTCGAGTAGTCGGTGCCATTTCCTTTAAAATAGCCAATTGAATTGAGTTAATCATATAGAATATTAAGAGTAGTCAATAGTATTTCGTAGCATAATATGAACTCATTTATAAAAGCTTTTTCTTCATATTAGCGTTTTATAAGTTTAAATTCGGGTACTACCTACCCGTTAAGTTCATACTTAGTAGCTAATATACAATTCAACTAGTACAATTCCATATGAAAAACTGATTATAATAATATATCACATACAAATATTCTTCAAACTTACAACTTCGCTATATTACATATAACATGAAATATAGTACACTTTGATACAGGAAAGTTTTGAAGATAAACCTAGTTAATACACAAGTTGTTCAGCAAAGGAAATAAAGACACTTAATTCATAAGTCCAGAAACAAGTCATGCATTCTGGTTTTACTAAGACGACTTCCCATCCTTGGTCTTGTGGAAAATAACCGTTATGACTATTGGCTAGGCAGCATGTTGTAATGTCGTCAAAAGGACGAGGGTTTCGTAATGTCCAACAGCCCCGTAATAATCTAAAAACCTTGTTTCTCACCCCAACTACTGAATCCGTCAATTGTGGGAAGGTCTTATTTAAAAGCTGCAGTCCGATGTTCTTTTTCTCACTTCGGTAAGAAGCGAACATCACTAACCCGTAAGCATAACATGCTTCTTTATGTTGCATGTTAGAAGCTCTTTCTAATTCACGAAATCCTTTATTGGGATATGTTGAGTCAAAATAGGTTCTTAACCCTTAGCGTAAAATTGCATTTGGGTTCCTCGCATTTAATGCTTTAAAGAAAACATGACGTAACTTACGGTCTCCCCAATGTGATATACCCCACCTATCAAAGGAAAGCCTTTTATAAACTAAGGCATTTCTGAAAAGTCTTTCAAATGTTTGACAAGTTAATTTCGCCATAACTAAATGTGCTGATGAATTCTGACCGACTCTAGACAAGATTTCCTCAATCATATCCTCTAGTAGGTCTTCTAAAATATTCGGTTGTCTACCCTTAACGTCCATTTTGTTTTTATACTGTAAAATAGACAAGGATTAGATTCGTAAAAGATAATTAACAAACAATACAAGCAATTTTTTTTTACATAGAACATAAAAGTACAAGCTCACTACAATACATATAATATACAACATGATTACAACCCTCTAATCTGAATCGCTGGTTTCTTCTTCTTCGGACTTGGTTCGTTTTCCTAATTTTCGAGGAATATATGGTGTTCCTCTAATATGAGCCGTCGTTTTCCATAATGGTTTAGAGAAACCTGGTGGTTTAGAGGTTCCCGGGTCATTATTACATTTTAGGAAATACGGATGTTGTCGATACATATAAAGTTCATCGGGGTTTGAATCGAGTTTCTCTATTTTTATACCTTTTCCCTTATTATTTTCTTTCGCTTTATTAAATTGGTTCGAGGTAATTTCTATAACATCATCGGAATCCTCATCGGGATCCAATTCATCGGAAAATTGGTAATCTTCCCAAAATTTTGCTTCTTCGGCGGAAACACCATTGACCATTATTAACTTTGGTCTGTTGGTTGAGGATTTTCTTTTATTTAACCGATTTACTATAGGTATCAATATTTCTTCCTTTGGAACCTCTTCTTCTGGTTCCTCCTCTTCCGATTCCACCTCTTCTGGTTCCTCTTCTTCCGGTTCCTCTTCGGGAATTTGTGAATCTTCCCAAAATATATTCGACTCTTCATTATTATTAGGTGAATCAATGGGATTTGTACTAGAGGTAGACATCTATCACCCAATATCAAACATGTTAAGAGATTAATATATCACATAATATTTACATGTTAATAATATATAGTTTCCAACAAAAAATGTTAAGCAATCGTTTTTGAAGAAAAATACGGTCGAAGTCCAGACTCACTAATGCATCCTAACAAACTTGGTAAGACACACTAATGCAATTTTCTGGTTCTCTAAGACCAACGCTCTGATACCAACTGAAATGCCCCATTCATATTGATTATAAACGTTCTATATTAATTGATTTCGTCGCGAGGTTTTGACCTCTATATGAGACGTTTTTTAAAGACTACATTCATTTTTAAAACAACCATAACCTTTATTTTATCTATAAAGGTTTAAAAAGCATTACGTAGATTATCAAATAATGATAATCTAAAATATACCGTTTACACACGACCATTACATAATGGTTTACAATAAGAATATATTACATCAAAAATAAGTTTCTTGAATGTAGTTTTTACATAATATCATACAAGCATGGACTCCAAATCTTGTCCTTATTTTAGTATGCAACAGCGGAAGCTCTTAATAATCACCTGAGAATAAACATGCTTAAAACGTCAACAAAAATGTTGGTGAGTTATAGGTTTAACCTACATATTATAAAATCATAATAATAGACCACAAGATTTCATATTTCAATATACATCTCATACATAGAGATAAAAATCATTCATATGGTAAACACCTGGTAACCGACATTAACAAGATGCATATAAGAATATCCCCTATCATTCCGGGAAATTCTTCCGACATGATAAAAACAACATCGAAGTACTAAAGCATCCGGTACTTTGGATGGGGTTCGTTAGGCCCAATAGATCTATCTTTAGGATTCGTGTCAATTAGTAGATCGGTTTACTAATTCTTAGGTTACCAAGACAAGATCATTCACCCATATAATGTAGTTTCATTTACTTGTGTCTATTTCGTAAAACATTTATAAAACTGCATGTATTCTCATCCTAAAATATTAGATTTTAAAAGTGGGACTATAACTCACTTTCACAGATTTTTACTTCGTCGGGAAGTAAGACTTGGCCACTGGTCGATTCACAAACCTATAACAAATATGTACAAATATATCAAAGTATGTTCAAAATATATTTACAACATTTTTAATACGTTTTAATGTTTTAAGTTTATTAAGTTAGCTGTCCTCATTAGTAACCTACAACTAGTTGTCCACAATTAGATGTACAGAAATAAATCGATATATATTATCTTGAATAAATTCATGACCCAGTGTATACACGTCTCATGCTAGATCACAACTCAAAGTATATATATTTTTGGAATCAACCTCAACCCTGTATAGCTAACTCCAACATTACTGCATATAGAGTGTCTATGGTTGTTCCAAATAATATATATATATATGGGTCAATATGATATGTCAAAACATTTACATACGTGTCTATGGTATCACAAGATTACATAATATATTAGAATACATGTATAATACAATATAAGTTAGCTAGGATATGATTTGTATAGAATTGTTACAATATTTCCCGTAGCTACAACAATCAAAAAATATTCAATCTTGTTTTACCCATACTTTCTTCGTTTTAAATCCGTTTTGAGTGAATCAAATTGCTATGGTTTCATATTGAACTCTAATTTATGAATCTAAACAGAAAAAGTATAGGTTTATAGTCGAAAATATAAGTTACAAGTCATTTTTGTAAGAGGTAGTCATTTCAGTCGAAAGAACGACGTCTTGATGACCATTTTGAAAAATATACTTCCACTTTAAGTTTAATCATGATTTTTGGATATAGTTTCATGTTCATAAGAAAAATCATTTTCCCAGAAGAACAATATTTAAATCAAATTTTATCATAGTTTTTAATTATCAAACCCAAAACAGCCCGCGGTGTTACTACGACGGCGTATGTCCGGTTTTACGGTGTTACTAGAAGGATTAACATTTGTTTGCGAACAAGTTTAGAATTAACTAAACTATGTTCTAGTGATTTCAAGTTTAAACCTTCAAATAAGATAGCTTTATATGTATGAATCGAATGATGTTATGAACATCATTACTACCTCAAGTTTTTTGGATAAACCTATTGGAAAAGAGACAAATGGATCTAGCTTCAAAGGATCCTTGGATGGCTTGAAATTTCTTGAAGCAGAATCATGACATGAAAACAAGTTCAAGTAAGATTTCCACTCGAAATAAGATTTTTATAGGTATAGAAATTGAATCAAAGTTTGAATATGAGTATTACCTTGTATTATAAAGATATCTTACTATAAATAAGAAAATTTCTTGAGGTTGGATGATCACTTTACAAGATTGGAAGTAAGCTAGCAAACTTGGAAGTATTCTTGATTTTATGAAACTAGAACTTATAGAATTTATGAAGAACATTTAGAACTTGAAGATAGAACTTGAGAGAGATCAATTAGATGAAGAAAATTGAAGAATGAAAGTGTTTGTAGGTATTTTTGGTCGTTGGTATATGGATTAGATATAAAAGATGTGTAATTTTGTTTACATGTAAATAAGTCATGAATGATTACTAATATTTTTGTAATTTTATGAGATATTTCATGCTAGTTGCCAAATGATAGTTCCCACATGTGTTAGGTGACTCACATGGGCTGTTAAGAGCTGATCATTAGAGTGTATATACCAATAGTACATACATCTAAAAGCTTTGTATTGTACGAGTACGAATACGGGTGCATACGAGTAGAATTGTTGATGAAACTGAACGAGGATGTAATTGTAAGCATTTTTGTTAAGTAGAAGTATTTTGATAAGTGTCTTGAAGTCTTTCAAAAGTGTATGAATACATATTAAAACACTACATGTATATACATTTTAAATGAGTCGTTAAGTCATCGTTAGTCGTTACATGTAAATGTTGATTTGAAACCTTTAAGTTAACGATCATGTTAAATGTTGTTAACCCAATGTTTATTATATATAAAGAGATGTTAAATTGTTACATTATCATGATATTATGATATATAATATATCTTAGTATGATATATATACAGTTAAATGTCGTTACAACGATAATCGTTACATATATGTCTCTTTTCGAAATCATTAAGTTAGTAGTCTTATTTTTACATATGTAGTTCATTGTTAATACACTTAATGATATAATTACTTATCATTTAACATAATTAACCAAGTGTATCAATATCTTAATTTGATTCATATGTACTTAGTAAGACATTGATATAATGATAATCGTTATATATATCGTTTTCGAGTTTCTTAAATTCAATAGTCTCATTTTTATGTATATAACTCATTGTTAAAATACCTAATGAGATACTTACTTATCATAATATCATGTTAACTATATATATAATCATATATATGTCATCATATAGTTTTTACAAGTTTTAACGTTCGTGAATCAACGGTCAACTTGGGTGGTCAATTGTCTATATGAAACCTATTTAAATTAATAAAGACTTAACAAGTTTGATTGCTTAACATGTTGGAAACACTTAATCATGTAAATAATAATTTCATTTAATATATATAAACATGGAAAAGTTTGGGTTACTACAATGTTCACAAAAGCCTTGAACAAATACAAATTCAAAGGCAAATCAAGCAATCAACGCAAGAATTCATCATCTTCCTCGTACTACAAGAAAGCTGATCAATCAAAACAACAACAACGTGCTGATGATTCCAAGAAGGATGATTCAATCTGTTTCAATTGTGGCAAAGCTGGTCATTACTCTCGTGAATGCAAAATGCCTAAGAAGAAGGATGCAGCTTACTACAAGAAGAAAATGTTGTTGGCTAAGATTGTAGAAACTAGGAGAGAGCTGAAATCGGTTAATGATACTTGGTTTAACTGGACTGACGATTCAGATTCAGAGGTTGAACATGCAAATGTTTACAAGGTGACTAAGCTCATCAAAGCTACAGAAGCAATGGAGAATTCTAACTCAGCATCTGATGATGATGGGGTACAATCAACTTAAATCCACCTGATTTTATCAAAGTGCAAAATGACATGATGAAGAATTTGGTCTCAATGTCAAAAGAAGTCAAAGGTTTAAAATCTGAAAACAAGGTTTTAAAAGATAAAATCAAACTTTTTGAGACCAAACCATCTTCATCTAAATTACAATCGGAAATGCAAAGATTGACTATCCAACTCAGCTCCACGGAAACTGAGTTGGAAGATCTTAAAAAATCAGTTCATCCGATTAAGGTCGAAAGGACAGATTATCGTCTAAAATTAGAACGACTTGCAGAAAAAGTTCAATTTCTAGAAAAAGATCTTTCTGATTAAAAAACTCAACATGAACCCACACTTTCAAAGCTAAACAAGAAAATTATTCAATTGGAAAACATCACTGAAAAGGACTATGAAATCTCTTCGTTGTCAAAAGAGTCTTTTGAAATGAAAGCACAACTTGCTCGATATGAGGAAAAACTCTATCAAACAGATTAATCCAAAGCTATCATGAATATGGAACTTTCAAAAGAAACGATTTTCATGAATACACCAAAAACAATTCATGGTGACAAGTGGGGGTTGGGTTATGAAGATCCTAAGATCTTAGACAATGCTTCCAAAAAGATTCCAGGATTATATCATTCTGATTACTTTCAAGCTGGTTTACCATATCATTTTGTGCATGCTTCTGATGCTGATTTTGATGATATAATTGTTAATCGCAAATCTAGAAAATACCATCAAATTAGCTTAATGTATGAGAAAATTAATGCTAAATTGGGTAAATCAAATCCTGATTTCTTGAAGAACTTGTTGAAACTGAAAAGAATATGCAACATGAAAATTATGTGCCTAAGCGTTGACAAGTTTATATCCCAACACTCATGCTAGAGAAATACATTTTAATGCTTGAGAATGAAGTGTTTAACAAACCTAGTTCTAGCATTATTGCCATAGATGAGGTGTTTGATGAACCAACTTTTGATGTGAAACCAATTTTACTAGATTTTCCTGCATGTTCTGATAATGTTTTTCGTGAAGACCTAGCACATGAATTAACTGTCTTCTTTGAAACAGAATCCCTAGGTCAAACTGATTTAGATGTAAAGGTAGAACCTCGAGATGAACCAACTCCTATAAACCTGATAAACTTTGATAAACCAATTGATCCTTTGAATGAATTTTATGCGAACTTACCTATTGTACCAAACTTAAAATGTATACTAGGTGAAGTTGAACAGGAAAACGTTGATTTGCAACTTAAGTGTCAATCATTAGAACAAATGCTTGAGTTGTGTGATAAATTGCCTCCACTTCCTAAGAAAGAATGTACTTATGATTTTAAGGAAGGTGAAGTGATAGTTTCTGCAGAGGAATTATGTCTTGAGATTAAGAGCTTAAAACAAAAAATAATTCAACTGAAACAGGCTAACACACTTAAGCAATCATCTATTGTTGAAACCATTGTGTCTACAAGTGTTGGTGGGATGACTAAGAAGGGGAAGGGGACAACAACATCTAAGGATGTAAAACCCATTACTATTCTTAAAAACCCCCTACGTTCTCAATTTGGAAAATGTGTTTCAAAAGTTGCACCTTCAACACAATTTGTTGTCAAGAAAGTTCATTCTCAAAATGATTCTGTGTTAACTGAAAAGATTCCTATGATTCTAATGTCAAATCAATCAAAGGAAAGTCTTTTTACAAAAATCAGTCAAGTCAACACAACACAAGGGTCCAAAACCTGATTTGAGTGAGTATGATGCAAAGGAACGTAAAATCAAATAGGAAATTTTGCAAAATCAATCATCTCATGTGTCAACTGAAAAGTTTGGATGTCTAACTAACAGAGGTGTTTTTCGTGTCACAGATTATAATCCAAATTTGACTTACAAGTCTGTATGGGTTCCTAAGTCCACGACTAATAAAGTAGCAACTAAACCAAAGAAATCTGCTAGTCGACCTAGAAAATCATCTCATGTTTTTTGAATTTTGTCTGTGAACAAAACCTCTACTTGGAATAAGTTGTGTGCTAAGACTTCTGATAACGATGTAAAACTTGATATTGCATATGATGCTTCATGTAATGTGGTTTTAAATGATGCTTTGTTGTCTAAATTGCATGATGCTTTACGTGATTATCTCATTGTTGATCCAAAGTTTATTGTTGGTACTAACCGAAAAGGACCCAAGAAACTTTGGGTACCTAAACTATAGGAAATTAACGTTTACAGGGTTTCGACGTATGTGTTTGGTATATCGATTCCGGTTGTTCTCGACACATGACGGGCGATAAATCTTTGCTTGTCAATTTCATTGACAAATTCCTCGAAACGGTTACTTTTGGAAATGATGAGATTGCAGCAATAAAAGGTTATGGAGATTTTGTGAAGAATGGCATAACGATCAAACGGGTCTCATATGTTGAGGGTTTGGGGTGCAGTTTATTTAGTGTTAGCCAGTTTTGTGATGGAGATCTCAAAGTTTTGTTTGAACGTCATCAATGCTCGGTGCAACCCATCGATGGAAATGATCTCCTTGTTGGTAAACGTTGTGCTTCACTTTATACTATTGACCTCAATGAAGCACCATCACATGGAACCATGTGCTTGGTTACTCAGTCAACGAAGGAGAATTCATGGTTATGGCATCATCGGATGTCTCACCTGAATTACAAGGGTATTAATCGACCAGTCTCTAAAGACTTAGTTGATGGTATTCCAAGCTTTCAATATAATAAGCATCATGTGTGTCCATCATGTGCGATGGGTAAGCTGAAACAGACTTCTCATCCGACTAAGCAACACCCCAGTACTTTGTCGTCCTTGCAATTATTGCATATGGACTTATGTGGACCCATGAAGATTTCTAGTCTTGGTGGCTGGAAATATGTGCTTGTCATTGTTGATGACTATACCCGATTTACATGGATTTTCCTTCTCCAGACTAAGTCAGAAACGCCCGTCATTATCATTGAGTTCATTAAAAAGACTCAACGCTCTTTTAACAAACATGTTAAGAGTATTCGAACTGATAATGGGACGGAATTTAAGAATGACCTGCTTGATAGTTATTTGAAAGCCCAAGGCATTGAACATCAGTTCTCTGCTGCACGAACCCCTCACCAGAATGGAGTAGTCAAATGACGTAATCGTACGTTGTGCGAAGCAGCACGAACGATGCTTGCTTACTCCAAACTAGCTCCGAAACTATGGGGGAAGCTATTTCTACTGCATGTTATACTCAAAATCGCTGCATCATTAATAAACATTTTGATAAAACTCCTTATGAGTTACTATATGGTAGACGCCCGAATGTCAAATATTTCCGTGTCTTTGGTTGTATATGCTATGTGCTTAACGATTTTGACAGCCTCGGAAAGTTTGATCCTCATGGCGATCAGGCCATATTTCTTGGTTATTCTTCAAACAAAGTTGCCTATCGTGTTTATCACAAACGGACAAAGACGATCAAGGAAAGCATTAATGTAAGGTTCGATGAAGTATTGGGAATGGCTTTTGAACAACTCAGTTCAAAACCCGATCCTAACCTGGCTATTACTTCTTCCGCGCAAAACTCAATTTTCTTGAAGAAGGGTGTTCCTATGGTTACAACAGAGGAACTGGATATCTTGTTTTGTGACGACCCAAAAATTTCCGACCAAACTTAAACTTTAATCTTAATATAAATTCAACATGATAAGCAAAGTCTATTAGATTGAATTTTAGAATTTTTTTTGAACTATTTTCGTACATTCATTTGACTTTCGACTATTCCGAACGATTCACGAACGTATATATATATATATATATATATATATATATATATATATATATAAGGTTTCGAGTCTATTTAGAAAATGATAATTACACTCGTTTATTATTATGATTAATAATAAACAATTAAACTTTACGAGATTTAATATTTCTATTTAATATTGTGCCTGATTGAAATTTGAGTTTACTGTGTTTGATTGATTTACTATTGGTTTTGCTTTCTTCTTATCACCATCATAATATATGTTTGAGTAATATATATAATTATACATGTGCATATTATAAAAGCACACCATCCACTAGTACCCAAACCCTACACATCTCTTATTTCCTCGATGTGAATCAATTCTTTTTCTTGTTTCCTACTTCAATCAATCACCATCTTATTATATTCAATAAACCTCACCCTCACTAATACATGTTGTAATAATATTAACATATAGTTAGATAGAAAACGACAAGCGTGTCTACTTTCTGTTACATTTCAATTCATCATATGCTTATAGAATTAATATGTTATTAACAGTATTATTATTACGTTATATATTTCTGTTGAACGAATCAATAATTAATACTATAGAATATAGTGTTTACATCCGTGACTTGAATTTATGAATTTAAAATATTTCTGTTACTAGTGCATGATTAATTATCTTATTATACTATCAACTTTGACTATATTATGAGATTAAATATACATATAGTTGGCATATCTATATACAGACACAAACTATCAACATCCACTTGTACAATCATTTTCATCCGTGAGTAATTGGGATTGTTAGTGTGATTATACTATTTTTGTTATCAATCAATCAAAACCCTATGCATATATATATATATATATATATATATATATATATATATATATATATATATATATATATATATATATACATTACATATAACATTAATATATATAAACACACATTTAAACTAACACAAAATACAACTTACACATGTGTGCTATTAAAACCCATATCCGGACATCCCTATTGTTGCTAACCGGTTCGATTTCTATTGAATCAAGATCAAAGACAATCACCTATTTGTTTGTGCTAATGTTTGAAACCAACACAATCAAAACATCAATCATCCATGCTACTGCTGCTAAACATTCCCTGTATCGGTCACCTGCACAAACCCATCAAACCCTTTGTTACACCTGCTATTCGAATGCAATAAATACTACAGCTTTCACTGTCTGATTTACTTTAATCCGTTACAAATCACCACCATCGCCATTTGAAAACCACCCCTACTTCCACCAAATTGCTACTGCTATACTCGTTTATTCTACTTCCTATCAAAACAACCCGACTCCACCACCACCGAGCTATGAAGATCAAAAACCAAGAACCACCATCGTTTAAATTTTTCTGCTTTTCTGTTTTAGGCCAAGATCAAACAACAACCACGATATTCATTTACAGATACATATTTGTCTATTTTAATTCGAGAACCCAACATGGATGCAACCATAAAATCCTGTTGAAACAAATATTGCTGCTACCACCATCATTCAAACTCCTGTATAAGCTGAAACATAAACGTAAAACATTCCAAACTATTGCGGTACGTTTCTACTTCTAATTGGAACAAAACATCAAAACACCCTTAATCACCAACACCTACATCTATTATTATTAACAAGAACAAACAAGAAATAAATTATCACAGTCACCTCCAATTCATAACAAAATATTGCTGCTCGACACTAATCCTGAAAGAATGAGGAAGAATCGAGCCCTTTTGGTGTTAATACACTAAATCAAAACCCACCAGGAACATTATTGTTCACGTTTATTATAAAAAAAATTAAAAAAAATAAAAATATATACAATTACAGAGTATATATAAGTATACATATATATAGTGAGATGAAGAATTTAGAAAATATAAACGAACTAATTAACTATTTGATCAATTAATACCAGTACTTGATCGATTAATGGAGAGTGATGAAGAACGAGGGTGAAGAAGACCGATGATGAAGTTGAACAAGGATGAGGACGAATCAATTAATCTGCTATTCAGGGACGATTGCCATTTGATTGATCTATTAATGATGATGATGATTGCGGAGTAATTTTGTGATCGTGATACCAATTTTTTTCTCTCTTCGATTACTCTGGCTCTGCTATTCTCGATCTGTTTTGGGGAACAAACAAACGCGTATAACTTTATTAGGTATAAATTATAATTATAATTATTTTTATTACATTTATTATTATTTATATTATTATTATTATTATTAAAAGTATTATTATAATTAATATTATTAATATTAGTAGAATTATTAATATTATTATTATCATTATTAGAACAATTATCATTTTTGTTTAAAAATAACATTATTATTAAAATTAGCATTTTTAACATTTTTATTAATGATTATTAAAATCATCATTTTTTTTTATAATTATCATTATTACCAAAACATCTTTTTTATTGAAGTCAGTATTAATATTGAAATTATCATTAATATTAATTATCATTACTATAAGCATTATTATTATAAGTTTCATTATTATTATTATTATTATTATTATTATTATTATTATTATTATTATTATTATTATTATTATTATTATTATTATTATTATTATTATTATTATTATTATTATTATTATTATTATTATTATTATTATTAACACCATTAACCCTAATTATTATTATTATTATTGTTATCATTATTTTAGTATCATTATAATTAGTATTTTTACAAACTAAACACAATTACATAAAAAAATATATATATTTATTGCATATATCATAAGTATACTAATATTATATAATATTATGTTTTAATATATTAACTAATATAATATAACATCAATTAAATTATATATCAAATAAGTATTATAACATAGTAAAAGTATTAATACAATTATATAGAATAATATTAACCTTAACACATTACAAAATATATATTAACTCAGTTAATTATTATTATAATGTTTTAATATATATACAAATGATATAGGTTCGTGAATCCGAGGCCAACCCTGCATTGTTCAGTTGTTCAATGCCATCATATGCATTTATACTACGAAATACAGTATTGTGAGTTTCATTTGCTCCCTTTTTAAATGCTTTTGCAATATATACTTTTGGGACTGAGAATACATGCGCTGTTTTATCAATGTTTGATGAAATAGACACAAGTACTTAAAACTACATTGTATGGTTTGATTATTAAACCGAATATCGCCCCTTCAAGTCTGGTAGCCTAAGAATTAGGGAAATGGCCCCTAATTGATGCGAATCCTAAAGATAGATCTATGGGCCTAACAAACCCCATTCTTGAATTTGGAATGCTTTAGTACTTTGATTTAAATGGTGATTGCGATTGCCAATATTATGGCATACTTGCGAGTATGCGGGGGATATTTTATATGCATTATGTTAACGTCGGTTACCAGGTGTTCATCATATGAATGGATTTTATACACTTGCGAGTGTAATGATAATTATGAAAAATGAGAATCTTGTGGTATATTATATAATTGGAAATAATTGTTTATGATAAACTAATCAACTCACCAACCTTTTGGTTGACACTTTAAAGCATGTTTATTCTCAGGTATGAAAGAAACCTTCCGCTGTGCATTTGCTCATATTAGAGATATTACTTGGAGTCATTCATGACATATTTCAAAAGACGTTGCATTCGAGTCGTTGAGTTCATCAAGATTATTAATAAGTCAATTATAGTTGGATACATTATGAAATGGTATGCATGCTGTCAACTTTTGCTGTAATGAAAGTTTGTCTTTTAAAAACAAATGCAGTGTTTGTAAAATGTATCATATAGAGGTCAAGTACCTCGCGATGTAACCAAATGTAATGTTTTCGTCCAGGTGGGTTAGGACAGGTCTCTAAAGATGGTATCAGAGCGGTGGTCTTACCGAACCAGGTCTTGCATTAGTGTCTCTAACTGATAGTTGTTTAGATACATTAGTGGGTCTGGACTTTGACCGTGTCTACATGTCAAAAGTTTTGGTGTCGAAAATTATTTGCTTATCATCCTTAAAGTCTAGACACGTCTTACTGCCTCTATTGGATAGACAATGTATAGATAAATTCATATCTTAGCGTATCTATTATTGTTACCTTTGCCTGACAGCTTCCGTAGATTCCTCCGTAACTTATGGGATTTTAGTATTATATATGCATATGTAAATTATGTATTGCAGGGTACTAATCGACATCCTATAATCTATTTCTTATCGAAAATACTTTATCTGATCGTAGGAGATGAATCCCTCAACCAGTTCAAGTCCCTCAGATTTCGATAGCTATTCCGATAGTTATTCAGACAGCTATTCCGATATGGAGTTTCACTTGAGCTCCGAAAGCTGTGTCACCAGAATGAACCAACCAATCAGCCATCCCTAATTCATCTGATGGGTTCGTAGTTGACTTAATCAATGGAGATAAAAAGAAGGTGATCCTTTCCATCAACCGAATTCACCTCTTGGCGAAGAACCTGAAGCACTTACCGGCGAACCTATTCGTAATACCATTTTCTCCCTCATTTCCGGAGTATCTCGCCACGACTATATCACAAGTCAGATTCTAAACCTTATTCATTCGCTCGTTCCTACCGACAATCATCCCGGAGTAATAAAGTCAACGAGCTTCGTGCCCGAGTTGTAGCCTTGGAAAATATGGTGCAAAACGAACCAGTTTCAGCAACATCACCTGCACCAACAGTACCACCAACATCAATACTAGTACCACCAACAACCTAAGTTTCAACATCACATTCCTCAACATCTCATTCTGTACCCCAAGTGTAATCTTCGTTCTATGTATTGTTCTACATCCTTGATCTTCTTTCGACATGATGATTATGTAATCTCTAGTGTTTTAGAGAATATATATTATTGTTCTAAAGGTAAATCAAATGAGTTTAATATCATATTAACTCATTAAATCCATGATTATATCTGAAGAAAATATATATGTATATATGTTTTTATAAAGATTGTAATTAAAAATTCTTTTGTACAAACTGTTAATGGTGAAAATATTTTAACGGGTAGGTAATACCCGAGGAATATTTAGATTTCACATTAATAAGTTAAATTGTACATTTTTCCAATTTGATTCAATAGCCATTTACTATCCTACTTACATCCATAGATATACGAATCCATTCACCACAGAATAACCATTTTCATTCAATTTCATATTTAGATTTTGACTTATCAGAATCCAACAAGTGGCATAATGAAGAAAACATTTGATAAAATAAAATATGTTAGAAATAAACAAATTAACTATGAGAAATTTTGTTAAGAATCCACGCTAACAAAATCCTAGCTAACTGTTCCTAGCTAACTGTTAATTCCTTATTACATTTATTTATCGCAATTTAATTATTGCAATTTTAAATTCTCGCAATTTTATTTATTGTCATTTAATTTCTGTTATTTATTTTACACACTTTAAATATCGGGACATGTATACAAGGTTTTGACATATCATATCGACGCATCTATATATATTATTTGGAATAACCATAGATACTCTATATACAGTAATATTTGAGTTAGCTATACAAAGTTGAGGTTAATTCTACAATAATATATATACTTTGAGTTGTGATCGAGTCTGAGACATGTATACAATGGGTCACGAATACGTATTAATTAATTCGAATATTATATATTAAACTATATATGAATTATTGGATTATTAATTGTGGACTGCTAACTGTGGACTGCCAACATTGGACAATTAAAATGAATTAAAATATTGATTATAACATATGAAACGAAACAATTCTTTAAGTTTGCCACTTGATTTCATCTTAAACCTCATTTCTATCTTGACAATTACAATCTGCGATTCAAACCTTTCATAATTCTTGAAAACACTTCAATCGATAGGATGAACCAACCGTACGTCATCTACGAAAGAAGAGATTGATGCATATAGTTATGCACCTGAAAACACTCGGAACCTGTGTAAACGTTTAACACATGTCTGTACTAGCTCCTTTGGCATTGTTATAACCAAAAATAACATTTCAACTCTTTTTCAAATTAGCCAATTTTGTCATAGCTTCAGCAAATCAACTTCGACTTCCATTATCGAATACCTTGCTCCTGACTCTAAACCCTTGCGGATCATACTCTTCATCATCCTCTGATATTAGAAATTCTAAGATATCATCGTATCTTTCTTTATAAATATCCTCGATATTTCTGAAGATATTTTCATAACTATTCTTATCTGAAATAATTTATCTCTTCGCGCTATCTGCATTACATCATAAAAGAAAATGTTTTAGTTTCTAAATTCTGAAAAATTCGAACTTAAAATTTGAGTGTTTTTGAAGTAGTGTTGGGAACTGAAGCATGAGTTAGTATAATATAATGACACTTGATCAACGTGATTATATTACAGTAAGTCATGCTGAGTTTCTAATGGAACGAGATGATTCACAGACCATAACGTCATCATGTGCCATGTTACACGACTCTTACATTCTATCTAATCTTTAAACATATCAAGAACATATATTCTTGATAGTTCTATCTTTCGTGATTCTGGTAATCTAACCAATCAAGATTGTGCTATTACAAATCTCTCTCTTAGAATATTAGTCATGTTCATTCGAAATTCCATACCTACAAATTCTGGACCATTACTTGTTTAATTTAAAATTGAGAAGAGAAAACAAAAGCACGAAGCTCCGAAATATAAGGTAGGATATAAGCCCGATAACAACACATAAATTGCAAACCGTGTATGTCAATGTTTATCGTAACATAAAGACACAGAAGAATTAAAAACACTATAACCCCAAGGGCGAAGTAGAAAAAAATAGATTCCTCCGGTGGTAGTTGAAAAAGGATAATGATTATTGCGATAGTAAGGATAAGGACAAGAATCAAAAATGGATTAAGCATTTTCAAAATCTTTTAAATTTGGGAATTGAGTATATGAGTGGTAAAAATAATGGAACGGAAGAAGTTAATTTATAGTGAAATAACCGATAAAGAAATCAAGGCAGATTTCTG
Organism: Rutidosis leptorrhynchoides; assembly: GCF_046630445.1. Taxonomy (NCBI): domain Eukaryota; kingdom Viridiplantae; phylum Streptophyta; class Magnoliopsida; order Asterales; family Asteraceae; genus Rutidosis; species Rutidosis leptorrhynchoides. The sequence continues at coordinate 285,045,961 of NC_092334.1, read as the reverse complement.
CATTTAATTAGAGAGATCCTAATTTCCTTAATCCTGAGGAAATCAGAACTTATTCAGAATTCAAAGATTTTCTTCAAATCCCTTGAACACCGGAAATCAACCCTATCTACGTCAAAAGTTAAGACGAAACTTTATTTCTTTAATTCACTCTGTTGTGATAACTTCACTCATACGCTTCGAATAATCGAATTGTTTTATCTGTATTACTCAATAATGATAAAACTCTATTTATCAACTCATATTCGTCACGAAAACATTCTTATTGTTAGCCATGATGACCTCGATCAAATTTCGGGGACGAAATTTCTTTAACGGGTAGGTACTGTGACGACCCGGAAATTTCTGACCAAACTTAAACTTTAATCTTAATATAAATTCAACATGATAAGCAAAGTCTATTAGATTGAATTTTAGAATTTTTTTAAACTATTTTCGTACATTCATTTGACTTTCGACTATTCAGAACGATTCACGAACCACTATCTGTAAATAAATACATATATATTTAAATACATATTAATTAGAAATATAATATTGAATGTAATAATATATGATATTATAATAATTATTATATTATTTAACACGTATATATATATATATATATATATATATATATATATATATATATATATATATATATATATATATATATATATATATATAAGGTTTCGAGTCTATTTAGAAAACGATAGTTACACTCGTTTATTATTTCGATTAATATTAAACAAGTAAACTTTACGAGATTTAATATTTCTAATTAATACTGTGCCTGATTGAAATTTGATTTTATTGTGTTTGATTGATTTACTATTGGTTTTGCTTTCTTCTTATCACCATCATAATATATGTATGAGTAATATATATAATTATACATGTGCATATTATAAAAGCACACCATCCACTAGTACCCAAACCCTACACATCTCTTATTTCCTCGATGTGAATCAACTCTTTTTCTTTGTTTCCTACTTCAATCAATCACCATCTTATTATATTCAATAAACCTCACCCCCACTAATTCATGTTGTAATAATACTAACATATAGTTAGATAGAAAACGACAAGCATGTCTACTTTCTGTTACATTTCAATTCATCATATGCTTATAGAATTAATATGTTATTAATAGTATTATTATTACGCTATATATTTCTGTTGAACGAATCAATAATTAATACTATAGAATATAGTGTTTACATCCGTGACTTGAATTTATGAATTTAAAATATTTCTGTTACTAGTGCATGATTAATTATCTTATTATACTATCAACTTTGACTATATTATGAGATTAAATATACATATAGTTGGCATATCTATATACAGACACAAACTATCAATATCCACTTGTACAATCATTTTCATCCGTGAGTAATTGGGATTGTTAGTGTGATTATACTATTTTTGTTATCAATCAATCAAAACTCTATATATATATATATATATATATATATATATATATATATATATATATATATATATATATATATATATATATATATATATATACATTACATATAACATTAATATATATAAACACACATTTAAACTAACACAAAATACTGTAGTGACCCGAACTTTTCCATGTTTATATATATTAATTGAGATTGATATTTACATGATTAAATGTTTCCAACATGTTAAGCAATCAAACTTGTTAAGACTTGATTAATTGAAATATGTTTCATATAGACAATTGACCACCCAAGTTGACCGGTGATTCACGAACGTTAAAACTTGTAAAAACTATATGATGACATATATATGGATATATATATATTTAACATGATACTATGATAATTAAACATATCATTAAGTATATTAACAATGAACTACATATGTAAAAACAAGACTACTAACTTAATGATTTTTAAACGAGACATATATGTAACGATTATCGTTGTAAAGACATTTAATGTATATATATCATATTAAGAGATATTCATACATGATAATATCATGATAATATAATAATTTAAAATCTCATTTGATATTATAAACATTGGGTTAACAACATTTAACAAGATCGTTAACCTAAAGGTTTCAAAACAACACTTACATGTAACGACTAACGATGACTTAACGACTCAGTTAAAATGTATATACATGTAGTGTTTTAATATGTATTTATACACTTTTGAAAGACTTCAATACACTTATCAAAATACTTCTACTTAACAAAAATGTTTACAATTACATCCTCGTTCAGTTTCATCAACAATTCTACTCGTATGCACCCGTATTCGTACTCGTACAATACACAGCTTTTAGATGTATGTACTATTGGTATATACACTCCAATGATCAGCTCTTAGCAGCCCATGTGAGTCACCTAACACATGTGGGAACCATCATTTGGCAACTAGCATGAAATATCTCATAAAATTACAAAAATATGAGTAATCATTCATGACTTATTTACATGAAAACAAAATTACATATCCTTTATATCTAATCCATACACCAACGACCAAAAACACCTACAACCACTTTCATTCTTTAATTTTCTTCATCTAATTGATCTCTCTCAAGTTCTATCTTCAAGTTCTAAGTGTTCTTCATAAATTCTACAAGTTCTAGTTACATAAAATCAAGAATACTTTCAAGTTTGCTAGCTCACTTCCAATCTTGTAAGGTGATCATCCAACCTCAAGAAATCTTTGTTTCTTATAGTAGGTTATCATTCTAATACAAGGTAATAATCATATTGAAACTTTGGTTCAATTTCTATAACTATAACAATCTTATTTCAAGTGATGATCTTACTTGAACTTGTTTTCGTGTCATGATTCTGCTTCAAGAACTTCGAGCTATCCAAGGATCCGTTGAAGCTAGATCCATTTTTCTCTTTTCCAGTAGGTTTATCCAAGGAACTTAAGGTAGTAATGATGTTCATAACATCATTCGATTCATACATATAAAGCTATCTTATTCGAAGGTTTAAACTTGTAATCACTAGAACATAGTTTAGTTAATTCTAAACTTGTTCTCAAATAAAAGTTAATCCTTCTAACTTGACTTTTAAAATCAACTAAACACATGTTCTATATCTATATGATATGCTAACTTAATGATTTAAAACCTGGAAACACGAAACACACCGTAAAACCGGATTTACGCCGTCGTAGTAACACCGCGGGCTGTTTTGGGTTAGCTAATTAAAAACTATGATAAACTTTGATTTAAAAGTTGTTATTCTGAGAAAATTATTTTTATTATGAACATGAAACTATATCCAAAAATTATGGTTAAACTCAAAGTGGAAGTATGTTTTCTAAAATGGTCATCTAGACGTCGTTCTTTCGACTGAAATGACTACCTTTACAAAAATGACTTGTAACTTATTTTTCCGACTATAAACCTATACTTTTTCTATTTAGATTCATAAAATAGAGTTCAATATGAAACCATAGCAATTTGATTCACTCAAAACGGATTTAAAATGAAGAAGTTATGGGTAAAACAAGATTGGATAATTTTTCTCATTTTAGCTACGTGAAAATTGGTAACAAATCTATTCCAACCATAACTTAATCAACTTGTATTGTATATTATGTAATTTTGAGATACCATAGACACGTATACAATGTTTCGACCTATCATATCGACACATCTATATATATTTCGGAACAACTATAGACACTCTATATGTGAATGTTGGAGTTAGCTATACAGGGTTGAGGTTGATTCCAAAATATATATAGTTTGAGTTGTGATCAATACTGAGATACGTATACACTGGGTCGTGGATTGATTCAAGATAATATTTATTGATTTATTTCTGTACATCTAACTGTGGACAACTAGTTGTAGGTTACTAACGTGGACAGCTGACTTAATAAACTTAAAACATCAAAATATATTAAAAGTGTTGTAAATATATTTTGAACATACTTTGATATATATGTATATATTGTTATAGGTTCGTGAATCAACCAGTGGCCAAGTCTTACTTCCCGACGAAGTAAAAATCTGTGAAAGTGAGTTATAGTCCCACTTTTAAAATCTAATATTTTTGGGATGAGAATACATGCAGGTTTTATAAATGATTTACAAAATAGACACAAGTACGTGAAACTACATTCTATGGTTGAATGATCGAAATCGAATATGCCCCTTTTTATTAAGTCTGGTAATCTAAGAATTAGGGAACAGACACCTTAATTGACGCGAATCCTAAAGATAGATCTATTGGGCCTAACAAACCCCATCCAAAGTACCGGATGCTTTAGTACTTTGAATTTTATATCATATCCGAAGGGTGTCCCGGAATGATGGGGATATTCTTATATATGCATCTTGTTAATGTCGGTTACCAGGTGTTCACCATATGAATGATTTTTATCTCTATGTATGGGATGTGTATTGAAATATGAAATCTTGTGGTCTATTGTTACGATTTGATATATATAGGTTAAACCTATAACTTACCAACATTTTTGTTGACGTTTAAAGCATGTTTATTCTCAGGTGAATACTAAGAGCTTCCGCTGTTGCATACTAAAATAAGGACAAGATTTGGAGTCCATGTTTGTATGATATTGTGTAAAAACTGCATTCAAGAAACTGATTTCGATGTAACATATTTGTATTGTAAACCATTATGTATTGGTCGTGTGTAAACAGGATATTTTAGATTATCATTATTTGATAATCTACGTAAAACTTTTTAAACCTTTATTTATGAAATAAAGGTTATGGTTTGTTTTAAAAATGAATGCAGTCTTTGAAAAACGTCTCATATAGAGGTCAAAACCTCGCAACGAAATCAATTAATATGGAACGTTTTTAATCAATAAGAACGGGACATTTCAGTTGGTATCCGAGCGTTGGTCTTAGAGAACCAGAATTTTGCATTAGTGTGTCTTATCGAGTTTGTTAGGATGCATTAGTGAGTCTGGACTTCGACCGTGTTTACTTGAAAAATGATTGCTTAACAAATTTTGTTGGAAACTATATATTTTTAACATGTGAATATTATGTGATATATTAATCTTTTAACGCGCTTGATATTATGTGATAGATGTCTACCTCTAGAACAAGTCCCATTGACTCACCTAATAATAATGAAGAGTTAAATGTAAATTGGAGTGATTTGTGGACTGATTCACAAGTTCCCGAAGAGGAACCGGAAGAAGAGTCGGAACCGGAAGAAGAATCGGAACCGGAAGAAGAATCGGAACCCGATGAAGAAATAGAACCGGTGGGGGAAATAATAAAATGGTTAAGTAAAAGAAAATCCTCAACCAACCGACCAAGGTTAATTATGGTCAATGGTGTTTCCGCCAAGGAAGCAAAATATTGGGAGGATTACGAATTCTCCGATGAATCGGATTCCGACGAGAATTCCGATGATGTTATAGAAATTACCCCAACTGAATTTAAAAATGCAAAAGAAAATAATAAGGAAAAGGGCATAAAAATAGAGAAATCTAATTCCAACCCCGATGAACTTTATATGTATCGTCAACCCCCGAAGTCCTTAAGTTGTAACAATGACCCGGGAACCTCTAAACCACCAGGTTTTTCTAAACCAATGTGGAAAACGACGGCTCGTATTAGGGGAACATCATATATCCCTAGAAACTTGGCAAAACGAACCAAAACCGAAGAAGAAGAAACAAGCGAGTCGGAATAAGATAGTTGTATTCGTGTGGTGTAATATATGTAATATAGTGTGCTTATGCTTTATGATATATGTAAAAATTGCTTGTATTAATAAGTATTTTTTTATGAATCTAACTCTTGTCTATTTTACTGTATAAAAACACAAAATGGATAGACAACCCAATATTTTAAGAGACCTACCCGGAGACATGATTGATGAAATCTTGTCTAGAGTCGGTCAAAATTCTTCGGCACAACTATTTAAGGCGAGATCAGTTTGTAAGACATTCGAAGAACGTTCCAAGAATGCCTTGGTTTATAAAAGGCTTTCGTTCGAAAGATGGGGGATATCACATTGGGAAATCCATAAGTTACGATGTGTTTACTTTGACGCATATATTGCGGGGAACCCAAATGCTATTTTACGCAATGGGTTAAGAAATTATTTTGACTCAATATATCCGAATATTAGACTTCGTGATTTAGAAAAAGCGGCTAACATGCAACATAAAGAAGCATGTTATGCTTACGGATTAGTAATGTTCGCTTCTCACCAAAGTGAGAACAAGAACATCGGGCTACAACTATTAAACAAAACGTTCCCACAAGTGACGGAGTCGGTAATTGGGGTAAGAAATGAGGTTTTTAGATTGTTACGGGACTGTTGGACATTACGTAACCCTCGTCCCTTTGACGACGTTACAACACGCTGTCTTATCAACGGCCATAACGGTTATGTTCCACAAGACCAAGGATGGGAAGTAATCCTAGTAAAACCAGAATGCATGACTTGTTTCTGGACGTATGAATTACGTGTCTTTATTGCCTTTGCTGAACGACTTGTGTACTAGCTAGAATTATCTTCACAACCATCTTGTATCAAATTTATTGTGTGCTATATTTCATGCTATATGTAAAATAAGCGGTATTGTAAGTTTGTAAAATATTGTGTAAAAGTTTGAACGCGAAATATTATTATAATCAGTTTTTCATATAGAATTGTAGTAGTTGAATTGTATATTAGCTACTAAGTATGAACTTAACGGGTAGGTACTACCCGAATTTAAACTTATAAAATGCTAATATGAAGAAAAAGCTTTTATAAATGAGTTCATATTATGCTACGAAATACTATTAACTACTCTTAATATTCTGTATGATTAACTTGTTCCATTTGACTATTTTGAAGGAAATGGCACCGAATACTCGACACACCGTGAATATGAATGAAGAGGAATTCCGTACTTTTCTAGCTTCAAACATAGCCGCAGTACAGGCTGCGCTACATACCAACAATAACCTTGGATCTAGCAGTACAGGAAATCGTGTAGGATGCACCTACAAAGAATTCACTGCCTGCAAACCTTTGGAATTTGATGGAATCGAAGGACCGATCGGATTGAAACGGTGGACCGAGAAGGTCGAATCGGTGTTTGCCATAAGTAAGTGTACTGAAGAGGACAAAGTGAAGTACGCTACGCATACCTTCACAGGTTCTGCGTTAACATGGTGGAATACCTATCTAGAGCAAGTGGGACAAGACGATGCGTACGCACTACCGTGGTCAGCATTCAAGCACTTGATGAACGAGAAGTACCGTCCCAGAACCGAGGTCAATAAGCTCAAGACAGAACTTAGAGGGTTACGAACCCAAGGATTTGATATTACCACGTACGAAAGACGATTCACAGAATTGTGCCTATTGTGTCCGGGAGCATTCGAAGATGAGGAAGAGAAGATCAACGCGTTTGTGAAAGGATTACCGGAAAGAATCCAAGAAGATATAAGTTCACACGAGCCCGCCTCCATACAACAGGCATGTAGAATGGCTCACAAACTAGTGAACCAGATTGAAGAAAGAATTAAAGAACAGACTGCTGAAGAGGCCAATGTGAAGCAAGTCAAAAGAAAGTGGGAGGAAAACGTTGATAAGAATCACCAATACAACAACAACAGCAATTACAACAATAATCGCAACAATTATCCCAACAATCGCAACATCAATCGCAACTACAACAAACGGCCCAACAACAACAACAACAACAACAGCAACTACAACAATCATCCCAACAACAATAATAACCGCAATAACAACAACAATCAGAAAGACCCGGAGCTTGTTACGGGTACGTTTCTTATTGACAATAAATCTGCTTACGTTTTATTTGATTCGGGTGCGGATAGAAGCTATATGAGTAGAGATTTTTGTGCTAAATTAAGTTGTCCATTCACACCTTTGGATAGTAAATTTTTACTCGAATTAGCAAATGGTAAATTAATTTCAGCAGATAATATATGTCAGAATCGAGAAATTAAACTGGTTAGCGAAACATTTAAGATTGACTTGATACCAGTAGAGTTAGGGAGTTTTGATGTGATAATCGGTATGGACTGGTTGAAAGAAGTGAAAGCGGAGATCGTTTGTTATAAAAATGCAATTCGCATTATACGAGAAAAAGGAAAACCCTAAATGGTGTACAGAGAAAAGGGCAACACGAAGCTACATCTTATTAGTAATTTGAAGGCACAAAAACTAATAAGAAAAGGTTGCTATGCTATTCTAGTACACGTCGAGAAAGTACAAACTGAAGAAAAGAGCATCAATGATGTTCCCGTCGCAAAAGAATTTCCCGATGTATTTTCGAAAGAATTACCCGGATTACCCCCACATCGATCCGTTGAATTTCAAATAGATCTTGTACCAGGAGCTGCACCAATAGCTCGTGCTCCTTACAGACTCGCACCCAGCGAGATGAAAGAACTGCAAAGCCAATTACAAGAACTTTTAGAGGGTGGTTTCATTCGACTAAGCACATCACCGTGAGGAGCTCCTGTTTTGTTTGTCAAAAAGAAAGATGGTACATTCAGGTTGTGTATCGACTACCGAGAGTTGAACAAACTTACCATCAAGAACCGCTACCCACTACCGAGAATCGACGACTTATTTGATCAACTACAAGGCTCGTCTGTTTATTCAAAGATTGACTTACGTTCCGGGTATCATCAAATGTGGGTGAAAGAAGATGATATTCCAAAGACTGCTTTCAGAACACGTTACGGTCATTACGAGTTTATGGTCATGCCGTTTGGTTTAACTAATGCACCAGCTGTGTTCATAGACATTATGAACCGAGTGTGTAGACCATACCTTGACAAGTTTGTCATTGTTTTCATTGATGACATACTTATTTACTCAAAGAATGATCAAGAACACGGTGAACATTTGAGAAAGGTGTTAGAAGTATTGAGGAAGGAAGAATTGTACGCTAAATTTTCAAAGTGTGCATTTTGGTTGGAAGAAGTTCAATTCCTCGGTCACATAGTGAACAAAAAAGGTATTAAGGTGGATCCGGCAAAGATAGAAACCGTTGAAAAGTGGGAAACTCCGAAAACTCCGAAACACATACGCCAGTTTTTAGGACTAGCTGGTTACTACAGAAGGTTCATCCAAGACTTTTCCAGAATAGCAAAACCCTTGACTGCATTAATGCATAAAGGGAAGAAATTTGAATGGAAGGATGAATAAGAGAAAGCGTTTCAGTTATTGAAGAAAAAGCTAACTACGGCACCTATATTGTCATTGCCTGAAGGGAATGATGATTTTGTGATTTATTGTGACGCATCAAAGCAAGGTCTCGGTTGTGTATTAATGCAACGAACGAAGGTGATTGCTTCTGCGTCTAGACAATTGAAGATTCACGAGCAAAATTATACGACGCATGATTTGGAATTAGGCGCGGTTGTTTTTGCATTAAAGACTTGGAGGCACTACTTATATGGGGTCAAAAGTATTATATATACCGACCAAAAAAGTCTTCAACACATATTTAATCAGAAACAACTGAATATGAGGCAGCGTAGGTGGATTGAATTATTGAATGATTACGACTTTAAAATTCGTTACCACCCGGGGAAGGCAAATGTGGTAGCCGATGCCTTGAGCAGGAAGGACAGAGAACCCATTCGCGTAAAATCTGTGAATATAATGATTCATAATAACCTTACTACTCAAATAAAGGAGGCGCAACAAGGAGTTTTAAAAAAGGGAAATTTAAAGGATGAAATACCCAAAGGATCGGAGAAGCATCTTAATATTCGGGAAGACAGAACCCGGTATATGGCTGAAAGGATTTGGGTACCAAAATTTAGAGATATGAGAGAAATGGTACTTAGAGAAGCTCATAAAACCAGATACTCAATACATCCTGGAACGGGGAAGATGTACAAGGATCTCAAGAAACATTTTTGGTGGCCGGGTATAAAAGCCGATGTTGCTAAATACGTAGGAGAATGTTTGACGTGTTCTAAGGTCAAAGCTGAGCATCAGAAACCATCAGGTCTACTTCAACAACCCGAAATCCCGGAATGGAAATGGGAAAACATTACCATGGATTTCATCACTAAATTGCCAAGGATTGCAAGTGGTTTTGATACTATTTGGGTAATAGTTGATCGTCTCACCAAATCAGCACACTTCCTGCCAATAAGAGAAGATGACAAGATGGAGAAGTTAGCACGACTGTATTTGAAGGAAGTCGTCTCCAGAATCTCTATTATCTCTGATAGGGATGGCAGATTTATTTCAAGATTCTGGCAGACATTACAGCAAGCATTAGGAACTCGTCTAGACATGAGTACTGCCTATCATCCAGAAACTGATGGGCAGAGCGAAAGGATGATACAAATGCTTGAAGACATGCTACGAGCATGTGTTAGTGATTTCGGAAACAGTTGGGATCGACATCTACCGTTAGCAAAATTTTCCTACAACAACAGCTACCATTCAAGAATTGAGATGGCGCCGTTTGTGTTATCTGGGGCCATACCCCTTCACTTTTGCACTACTGGTTTTAGAGCTGGATTTACATTTAGCTTGTGTTCCGCAAAGTGACGCGGAACACCGGTCATATTATTTTCGCACCAGACAAAAACATCCAGATATTCATCAAGTAATTGCACAATTTGCTTTCAAGTATCCGCACTAAGATTGCGACCTACTTTGATTTTCTGTTCTGGATATGTAGGATTAACTATTTCCATGCTATCCTCCTTATCCGCAGTATCCTCAGGTTTCTGACCTGCGGTTTTTACATTGACAGCCGCGCAAATAGGCACTATGCTCGCTGAACATATTGCGGCGATTCCTTTATATGTTGGAAATTTAATCATGCCATGAATTGTGGACGGTACAATTCCAAATTTGCTTATAGCGGTCCTTCCTAGCAACATGTTATAGCGAGAAGAAGCTCGCATAACATAGAAATCTAGCCGTGCTTGTCGTGCTAATGCATTATTATTTACATCGGCTAGCTCGATGTTCAGCGACAAGACACCGATTGGTAGCGAAAATTCTCCTGCAAAACCGGTTAGCGAAACCGCAGTCGTTTGCAGATTTGCTTTAATATCTACTGGCAACTGAGCGAAACATTATTCGTAAATAATATCAACGCTACTACCATTATCAACATGAACTTTTATCACTGTGATATTAGCGTCCGCAATTTTACACGATACTATTATCGGCATTTCAGAAAAATCGTCGCTCTGCATTGTTGGAAAGCTAATTGGCGCTGATTGCCAATTATGATACATTTTGGCAGATTTTCGCTTCTTTCCTCTTTTTTGGACATTCATTCGCATAGTGGCCATGTTATCACTATTATCGCCAATGTTATTCATTATTTACTGCCAATTTGAAAACACGCACATGCAAATCATCGCAACAAAAACACGATTGAAATTAAACCGCCTAATTAATTGTTTAACAGCGTAAAACAAAAATTTTCAGTTTAATTCGTAAAACGTGTCCCACGGATGGCGCCAATTGATCAATCCTTAATTAATGATGTTGCTTAATTACGGATTGAGTGCAATAAGATTATAATGGAGGATGGGATGTTCAATGATTATTTTGGGCCCCGATGATCGTTTTTCACTTTAACTATCAAGTGATCAACCACCCCGACCCGGTCTTCGTTATCGATTAGCATGATTCACCTTAACTCAATGTAAGAAGTCCTTGGGCAAAGTCACAAGTGAAATCTACAAAGGCTTAGGCAAATGGCAGAGAATCAACAACCTATAAATGAGAGGCTAAGCTCCCTATTTATAGTATCCGTGATATCCGCGGTTTGCGAGATGCTCAGCTCTCCGCGGAAAGTCAGCAGATCAAACCGCAGTTTGGCATTTCAGCGAATACTTAACCGCAATATTTATTTTCAGCGAATATTGCATAGCTTTGCCTTATAATTCGCGCAGTACAGCCATTGGCCTTTAGCTAATAAAATATACATATACAATGCTATGTATATGATCAGAAAGTGCAGGTCTCCGATTTGTTAGAGTGAAGTGGGGGATAGACAGATTACGGGTCCGGAGATTATACAAGAAACTATCGAGAAGATCATCCAAATTCAACAACGGTTGAAAACCGCCCAAAGTCGACAAAAGAGCTACGCTGACATTAAAAGAAAAGATATAGAATTTGCAATTGGAGAGATGATCATGCTTAAAGTTGCACCTTGGAAAGGCGTTGTTCGATTTGGTAAACGAGGGAAATTAAATCCAAGGTATATTGGACCATTCAAGATTATTGATCGTGTCGGACCAGTAGCTTACCGACTTGAGTTACCTCAACAACTCGCGGCTGTACATAACACTTTCCACGTCTCGAATTTGAAGAAATGTTTTGCTAAAGAAGATCTCACTATTCCGTTAGATGAAATCCAAATCAACGAAAAACTTCAATTCATCGAAGAACCCGTCGAAATAATGGATCGTGAGGTTAAAAGACTTAAGCAAAACAAGATACCAATTGTTAAGGTTCGATGGAATGCTCATAAAGGACCCGAGTTCACCTGGGAGCGTGAAGATCAGATGAAGAAGAAATACCCGCATCTATTTCCAGAAGATTCGTCAACACCTTCAACAGCTTAAAATTTCGGGACGAAATTTATTTAACGGGTAGGTACTGTAGTGACCCGAACTTTTCCATGTTTATATATATTAATTGAGATTGATATTTACATGATTAAATGTTTCCAACATGTTAAGCAATCAAACTTGTTAAGACTTGATTAATTGAAATATGTTTCATATAGACAATTGACCACCCAAGTTGACCGGTGATTCACGAACGTTAAAACTTGTAAAAACTATATGATGACATATATATGGATATATATATATAGTTAACATGATACTATGATAAGTAAACATATCATTAAGTATATTAACAATGAACTACATATGTAAAAACAAGACTACTAACTTAATGATTTTTAAACGAGACATATATGTAACGATTATCGTTGTAAAGACATTTAATGTATATATATCATATTAAGAGATATTCATACATGATAATATCATGATAATATAATAATTTAAAATCTCATTTGATATTATAAACATTGGGTTAACAACATTTAACAAGATCGTTAACCTAAAGGTTTCAAAACAACACTTACATGTAACGACTAACGATGACTTAACGACTCAGTTAAAATGTATATACATGTAGTGTTTTAATATGTATTTATACACTTTTGAAAGACTTCAATACACTTATCAAAATACTTCTACTTAACAAAAATGCTTACAATTACATCCTCGTTCAGTTTCATCAACAATTCTACTCGTATGCACCCGTATTCGTACTCGTACAATACACAGCTTTTAGATGTATATACTATTGGTATATACACTCCAATGATCAGCTCTTAGCAGCCCATGTGAGTCACCTAACACATGTGGGAACCATCATTTGGCAACTAGCATGAAATATCTCATAAAATTACAAAAATATGAGTAATCATTCATGACTTATTTACATGAAAACAAAATTACATATCCTTTATATCTAATCCATACACCAACGACCAAAAACACCTACAAACACTTTCATTCTTCAATTTTCTTCATCTAATTGATCTCTCTCAAGTTCTATCTTCAAGTTCTAAGTGTTCTTCATAAATTCCAAAAGTTCTAGTTTCATAAAATCAAGAATACTTTCAAGTTTGCTAGCTCACTTCCAATCTTGTAAGGTGATCATCCAACCTCAAGAAATCTTTGTTTCTTACAGTAGGTTATCATTCTAATACAAGGTAATAATCATATTCAAACTTTGGTTCAATTTCTATAACTATAACAATCTTATTTCAAGTGATGATCTTACTTGAACTTGTTTTCGTGTCATGATTCTGCTTCAAGAACTTCGAGCCATCCAAGGATCCGTTGAAGCTAGATCCATTTTTCTCTTTTCCAGTAGGTTTAGCCAAGGAACTTAAGGTAGTAATGATGTTCATAACATCATTCGATTCATAAATATAAAGCTATCTTATTTGAAGGTTTAAACTTGTAATCACTAGAACATAGTTTAGTTAATTCTAAACTTGTTCGCAAATAAAAGTTAATCCTTCTAACTTGACTTTTAAAATCAACTAAACACATGTTCTATATCTATATGATATGCTAACTTAATGATTTAAAACCTGGAAACACGAAAAACACCGTAAAACCGGATTTACGCCGTCGTAGTAACACCGCGGGCTGTTTTGGGTTAGTTAATTAAAAACTATGATAAACTTTGATTTAAAAGTTGTTATTCTGAGAAAATGATTTTTATTATGAACATGAAACTATATCCAAAAATTATGGTTAAACTCAAAGTGGAAGTATGTTTTCTAAAATGGTCATCTAGACGTCGTTCTTTCGACTGAAATGACTACCTTTACAAAAACGACTTGTAACTTATTTTTCCGACTATAAACCTATACTTTTTCTATTTATATTCATAAAATAGATTTCAATATGAAACCATAGCAATTTGATTCACTCAAAACGGATTTAAAATGAAGAAGTTATGGGTAAAACAAGATTGGATAATTTTTCTCATTTTAGCTACGTGAAAATTGGTAACAAATCTATTCCAACCATAACTTAATCAACTTGTATTGTATATTATGTAATCTTGAGATACCATAGACACGTATACAATGTTTCGACCTATCATGTCGACACATCTATATATATTTCGGAATAACCATAGACACTCTATATGTGAATGTTGGAGTTAGTTATACAGGGTTGAGGTTGATTCCAAAATATATATAGTTTGAGTTGTGATCAATACTGAGATACGTATACACTGGGTCGTGGATTGATTCAAGATAATATTTATTGATTTATTTCTGTACATCTAACTGTGGACAACTAGTTGTAGGTTACTAACGAGGACAGCTGACTTAATAAACTTAAAACATCAAAATATATTAAAAGTGTTGTAAATATATTTTGAACATACTTTGATATATATGTATATATTGTTATAGGTTCGTGAATCAACCAGTGGCCAAGTCTTACTTCCCGACGAAGTAAAAATCTGTGAATGTGAGTTATAGTCCCACTTTTAAAATCTAATATTTTTGGAATGAGAATACATGCAGGTTTTATAAATGATTTACAAAATAGACACAAGTATGTGAAACTACATTCTATGGTTGAATGATCGAAATCAAATATGCCCCTTTTTATTAAGTCTGGTAATCTAAGAATTAGGGAACAGACACCTTAATTGACGCGAATCCTAAAGATAGATCTATTGGGCCTAACAAACCCCATCCAAAGTACCGGATGCTTTAGTACTTCGAATTTTATATCATATCCGAAGGGTGTCCCGGAATGATGGGGATATTCTTATATATGCATCTTGTTAATGTCGGTTACCAGGTGTTCACCATATGAATGATTTTTATCTCTATGTATGGGATGTGTATTGAAATATGAAATCTTGTGGTCTATTGTTACGATTTGATATATATAGGTTAAACCTATAACTCACCAACATTTTTGTTGACGTTTAAAGCATGTTTATTCTCAGGTGAATACTAAGAGCTTCCGCTGTTGCATACTAAAATAAGGACAAGATTTAGAGTCCATGTTTGTATGATATTGTGTAAAAACTGCATTCAAGAAACTGATTTCGATGTAACATATTTGTATTGTAAACCATTATGTAATGGTCGTGTGTAAACAGGATATTTTAGATTATCATTATTTGATAATCTACGTAAAGCTTTTTAAACCTTTATTTATGAAATAAAGGTTATGGTTTGTTTTAAAAATGAATGCAGTCTTTGAAAAACGTCTCATATAGAGGTCAAAACATCGCAACGAAATCAATTAATATGGAACGTTTTTAATCAATAAGAACGGGACATTTCAGACACAACTTACACATGTGTGCTATTAAAACCCATATCCGGACATCTCTATTGTTGCTAACCGGTTCGATTTCTATTGAACCAAGATCAAAGACAGTCACCTATTTGTTTGTGCTAATGTTTGAAACCAACACAATCAAAACATCAATCATCCATGCTACTGCTGCTAAACGTTCCCTGTATCGGTCACCTGCACAAACCCATCAAACCCTTTGTTACACCTACTATTCGAATGTAATAAATATACTACAACTTTCACTGTCTGATTTACTTTAATCCGTTACAAATCACCACCATCGTCATTTGAAAACCACCCCTACTTCCACCAAATTGCTACTGCTATACTCGTTTATTCTACTTCCTATCAAAACAACCCGACTCCACCACCACCGAGCTATGAAGATCAAAAACCAAGAACCACCATCGTTTAAATTTTTCTGCTTTTCTGTTTCAGGCCAAGATCAAACAACAACCACGATATTCACTTACAGATACATATTTGTCTGTTTTAATTCAAGAACCCAACATGGCTGCAACCATAAAATCCTGTTGAAACAAATATTGCTGCTACCACCATCATTCAGACTCCTGTATAAGCTGCAACATATACAAAAAACATTCCAAACTATTACGGTACGTTTCTACTTCTAATTGGAACAAAACATCAAAACACACTTAATCACCAACACCTACATCTATTATTATTAACAAGAACAAACCAGAAATAAATTATCACACTCACCTCCAATTCATAACAAAATATTGCTGCTCGACTTCAATCCTGATAGAATGAGGAAGAATCGAGCCCTTTTGGTGTTAATACACTAAATCAAAACCCACCAGGAACATTATTGTTCACATTTGTTATAAAAAATAAATAAATAAATAAAATAAATTAAAAAAAAATAAAAATATATACAATTACAGAGTATATATAAGTATAGATATATATAGTGAGATGAAGAATTTAGAAAATATAAACGAACTAATTACCTATTTGATAAATTAATACCAGTACTTGATCGATTAATGGAGAGTGATGAAGAACGAGTGTGAAGAAGACCGATGATGAAGTTGAACAAGGATTAGGATGAATCGATTAATCTGCTATTCAGGGATGATTGCCGTTTGATTGATATGTTAATGATGAAGACGATTATGGAGTAATTTTGTGATCGTGATACCAATTTTTTTTTCTCTCTTCGATTACTCTGGCTCTGCTATACTCGATCTGTTTTGGGGAACAAAAAAACGCGTATACCTTTATTAGGTATAAACTATAATTATAATTATTATTATTACATTTATTATTATTTATATTATTATTATTATTATTAATAAAAGTATTATTAAAATTAATATTATTAATATACGTAGAATTATTAATATTATTATTATCATTATTATAACAATTATCATTTTTGTTTAAAAATAACATTATTATTAAAATTAGCATTTTTTAAAATTTTTATTAATGATTATTAAAATCATCATTTTTTTTATAATTATCATTATTACCAAAACATTTTTTTTATTGAAGTTAGTATTAATATTGAAATTATCATTAATACTAATTATCATTACTATAAGCATTATTATTATAAGCTTCATTATTATTATTATTATTATTATTATTATTATTATTATTATTATTATTATTATTATTATCACCATTAACCCTAATTATTATTATTATTATTGTTATCATTATAATTAGTATTTTTACAAACTAAAGATATTTACATAAATATATATATATATATATATATATATATATATATATATATATATATATATATATATTGCATATATCATAAGTATACTAATATTATATAATATTATGTTTTAATATATTAACTAATATAATATAACATCAATTAAATTATATATCAAATAAGTATTATAACATAGTAAAAGTATTAATACAATTATATAAAATATTATTAACCTTAATTCATTAAAAAATATATATAAACTTAGTTAATTATTAATATAATATTTTAATATATATACAAATAATATAGGTTCGTGAATCCGAGGCCAACCCTGCATTGTTCAATTGTTCAATGCCGTCATATGCATTTATACTACGAAATATAGTATTGTGAGTTTCATTTGCTCCCTTTTTAAATGCTTTTGCAATATATATTTTTGGGACTGAGAATACATGCGCTGTTTTATCAATGTTTAACGAAATAGACACAAGTACTTAAAACTACATTGTGTGGTTGGATTATTAAACCGAATATTGCCCCTTCAAGTCTGGTAGCCTAAGAATTAGGGAAATGGCCCCTAATTGACGCGAATCCTAAAGATAGATCTATGGTCTTAACAAACCTCATTCTAGAATTTGGAATGCTTTAGTACTTCGATTTAAATGGTGATTGCGATTGCCAATATTATGGCATACTTGCGAGTATGTGGGGGATATTCTATATGCATTATGTTAATGTCGGTTACCAGGTGTTCATCATATGAATGGATTTTATACACTTGCGAGTGTAATGATATTTATGAAAAATGAGAATCTTGTGGTCTATTATATAATTGGAAATGATTGTTTATGATAAACTAATGAACTCACCAACCTTTTGGTTGACACTTTAAAGCATGTTTATTCTCAGGTATGAAAGAAACCTTCCGCTGTGCATTTGCTCATATTAGAGATATTACTTGGAGTCATTCATGACATATTTCAAAAGACGTTGCATTCGAGTCGTTGAGTTCATCAAGATTATTAATAAGTCAATTATAGTTGGATATATTATGAAATGGTATGCATGCTGTCAACTTTCGATGTAATGAAAGTTTGTCTTTTAAAACGAATGCAGTGTTTGTAAAATATATCATATAGAGGTCAAGTACCTCGCGATGTAACCAAATGTAATGTATTCGTCCAGATGGGTTAGGACGGGTCTCTACATATTTGATAGTCTTTATGCTCCTCAATGAAATACAAATGTTCAACCCGTATAGGTTACACCATCACAGTCAACTACTGTAGAGACTCAATCAAGTCTTTTTGATGAAGATATAACACCAACTGATTCACCCATTGCTTCTTCATCCTCCCTCCCACCTCCAGATACAGATAATCTTGGACCAATTCAAGATTCATCAGTTGATACAACTCCAGTTGTTTCTCCAGATACTCAATTGAATCCATTAGATGGTGTTACATCAGATCAAGCGAATCAAGGCTCAACGTCAACAACGGTTGATGTTCCAACGGATAACACTGATGTACAACCTCTTCCACATAACAACCGATGGACTAAAAGTCATCCAATTGATCTTATCATTGGTGATGCATCTGCTCTAGTCTCAACTCGAAGGGCTACTCAGAATATTTGTTTATACACTGCCTTTCTTAGTAAGATTGAATCAACAACGGTTGCTCAAGCTTTACTAGATCCGAACTGGGTAGTAGCAATGCAAGAAGAGATCAGTCAATTTGATCGTTTGAAAGTATGGCGATTAGTTCCAAGACCAACGGGTCAACGACCAATAGGGGTTAAGTGGATTTTTAAGAACAAGAAGGACTCTGATGGAATTGTGGTTCGAAATAAGTCACGTCTTGTGGCCAAGGGATATCGACAGCAATAGGGTATTGATTATGATGAAACGTTTGCTCCGGTTGCTAGGATTGAGGCTATTCGTCTTTTCCTTGCATTTGCTTCTCATATGAAGTTCACGGTGTTTCAAATGGATATCAAAACTGCTTTTCTGAACGGTCATCATCAAGAGGAAGTTTATGTTGATCAACCAGAAGGCTTTGTCGATCCCTTTCATCCAAAACACATCTATTACTTGGAGAAAGCTTTGTATGGTCTGAAGTAAGCACCGCGTGCATGGTACGAGACCTTGACAAAGTATTTGCTGGACAATGGCTTCTCTCGTGGAACGATTGATACAACGCTATTTATCCGTAAAAACCACAGTCACATTCTCTTGGTTCAAATTTACGTTGATGATATTATTTTTGGTTCCACATCCCCGGCCTTATGCAAAGAATTTTGTGACCTCATGGTCAACAAATTCGAAATGAGCATGCTTGACCAGCTTAATTTCTTCTTGGGGTTACAAGTAAAACAATTACCAAATGGGATTTTTATTAGTCAAACAAAGTATATCAATGATATGCTAAAACGTTTTAAAATGACTGATTTAAAACCAATGACAACCCCAATGAGGACTTTACTGGATACTGATGCTAATGGGGAACCCTTTGACGTAACGCTTTATCGAAGCATGGTTGGTTCTTTAATGTATCTGACTGCAAGTCGACCAGACATTACACTTGCTGTAACTGTCTGTGCCCGCTTTCAGTCTAACCCTAAGAAATCTCACTCCAAAGCGGTTGTTAGGATTTTTCAGTACCTTAAAGGTACATCTAACCTTAGGATCTGGTATCCTCATGGATCTGATTTCAATCTCACTGCTTATACTGATGCGGATCATGGCGGTTGTCTGTTGATAGCAAAAGTACATCTGGATCAATTCAGATGTTGGGGAATAGGCTAGTTGGTTGGTCATCCAAAAAGCAGAACTGTGTGTCTTTGTCAACAGCTGAGTCTGAGTACATTGCTGCAGCTCACTGTTGTTCACAAGTTTTGTGGATGCAAATTCAACTTTTGGACTATGGCTTTAAGATTTCTAAGACCCCAATTTACTGTGATTCATAAAGTGCTATTGCAATTATGAGTAACCCGGTCCAGCATTCTAAGACTAAACACATTGATATTCGTTATCATTTCATTAAGGACCATGTAGAAAAAGGGGATGTAGAGTTATACTTTGTGCCTACCAAAGTGCAATTAGCTCACATGTTCACTAAGCCCTTAGATGAACTTAGGCTAAAGTTCTTGATCAAAGAAATTGGCATGGTAGAGTATAGTGCTTGACATTCCTTAGATCTGTTGGAACTTATATTTAGGATCTTGTGTTTAGAGGGAGTAGATACATTCTAGGGGAAGCAACTACTTCTTTTGCTTTAGATAACATCTTTCAAGGGGGAGCCTTACTTTTAGAATTCTGTTAACTTTCTGGGATTAAATTTCAATGGTTACGAAAGGGGAAAATAACTCATTGATATCATATTTCAAGGGGAGTTAACTCATTTTCTTGGGAATATATCAAAATGGTGATTTACTTTCTTGTATATCACATTTTGAGGGGGAGAAAAAGGGAGAAAATGAAAAGAAACTGTTTTTCAATAGTGAATATCATAAATTCTTTGTTTTTATCTGAAATAATTCACTAAGGCCTGTATACATCTCAGTATGCAACCCGTTTTAATAATTGGTATCACTGAAGATTTGTACTTTGTACATAATTCAATATTTTCTAAGTACAAATCTTGTTTTGATAAAATTCGTAAAAATTGGAAAATATAAAATTCAAAAATATTTGAATTTTACTGAATATTTGCTAATTTTAACATTATACCGAATCTGACAACCAACAGTGCAGATTCGGTAAGTTCAAAATTTTCAATAATTGTCTCAGAAATATTTTTCATGAAAAGATTGAAATGAATATTGAGAGGAAAAGTCAATTTGTCAAGATTTGAAGTTAAATTGATAAAGTTTTGAAAAGTGGACTGTATTCGGTGTAATAGGACCATTCGGTAAAGCCCATTCGGTATTTTATCTTAGGTATCTATAAAAGGAGGGTCAAAGTCAAACTAACTCTCTTACTGTTCTTAATTACCTACCGAGTCTGACTGAACATACCGAATCTGCCTAATCTACCGAGACCGTCCTTCTCTTTCTTCAAATCTTTGGTATATTTTCATTTTAATCAATGTTTAAGATACGTAATTGTAGATCTGAGATAATTAAGTGTTTATCAACCAGAAAAGATCAAAATAGCTGGATTATGACTTTCAAATTTGAAATATTGTTGATTATACCGAATCTGAGTCGTACTCTTTTAATCTTTGATTAAAGTCAATTGATTTGGATAATTAACATGAAATCTTGTCTAATCTGAGTTAAATTTGATTGATTTATCATTTGATAGTGTCTGATTACCTGGTTAATTGCTTATTTGATGGATTCTGTATATACCGAATGTGTTCTATCTACAGTACCGAGTCTGTTCAAACAATTAACATGTTGTTATACTTTAATTGAGTGGTTAATTGATTTTGGTTGTGTTCTTGCATGATATGTGATAGAATATGCATGTTTGAGTGACTTTCTGTTAATTTTGAAGATACCGAATCATTTCTTGTCATGATACCGAGTCTGACATTTGGTACCTCAAAACTTTCTGATTTTTATCTTCGAACACTTAACATGTTTATTCTGGATCTTTTTAAATTGAAAACTCAAAAGTCATTTGGTTTCCAAATCTTAAAATTTTTGGTATACCGAATCTGCTTAATTGTGTTTAAAATTGACTAAGTGTTGTTCTGATTCTTTGTGTTATATAATTGACTTTGCATGATGCCTTTATACTGTAATGAATATCATATGAATATTATATTTGGAATAAATGGTGTTTTTAACTTAGAAAAACCATAAAAATTATAAAATTTAAAAAATACAAAGCATTTCAAAGGCAAATAAGAATAGAGATATGTGATTTATGTTAAATATCTTGTGGTTTCTATTTCTTATTCATACAGCTAAATGACGAACAATCACTTCATCAACTCTGAAACCAACATTCCCTGCAACTACTGGACTGCAATACTGGAGAGGCACACATTATGGCCTGCTCTTAGACAGATCTGGAGCTTCTTAATAGGACTATTAGGTTTGTGGAAGCTACACAACCTACTGCTGAAAATCCAAAGGGAACACAAGCTCGCTTCGAATTTTAACTAAGGGGAGTTCAAGGGATGAGGAGTATCACTAAGGCTGATTTCAAGAGGATCTTCAGACTTCCTCTTGAACAGAATGCTCCTGCTTTCCCTGCTACTTAGCAAATGATGAATGCGGTCTTCGATCTTGGTTATGTTGGAGCTACCAATATTCCACCAGCTAAGTTTCAGAAGAAATATCTACACTTAAGGTGGTATGTGATCTTCTCAATCATGAATAGATGCTTGCTGATGACAAGGAGTGGATCCGACAGTCTTATCGTGCCAATGCTGAAGTTGTTCTACTCTTTCATAAGAGTAGAGGCTCCTGACTATGCTGAGCTTCTATGGAAACTAGTTCAGGCACAAGTTGATAAGCCAAGGGGTTCATACATCCCTTGTGAAAGGTTTTTCTGTATCTTTATCCATGATGCTGTCACTGTTTGCAGAAATGCAAATATTTTTGTATCAGGTACTCATGGATTACAGATGAAACGATTTGGGGAGCTGAAGATGAATACCCCAGTGATTTCTGACAATCAATTCACTGCGTCGATTCCAAATTGGCTTGTGGGGATAGCTGTACCCCAAGACGCTCAAATGCGCTCTTATTTTGAGGCTGTAGGAATACCTCTTCCGAACCTGGCACAACAAAAACAAGTTGAACCCGCCGTGGTTCCAGCCCCAGAGGTTGTAGAGGAACCTTTAGTACAACCACCCGAACCAGCTAATCCTCCACTTAGGGTGAACCTCAAACGTTCTAAGGTAGCACACCAAGCTCAACCCATGAGGATCAGGGAGCCTAGTTCACCTAGGATTGAACCAACCCTTTCAACAACACCCGAAGTGAGCAGTGACACTGATTCTTCAGCAACTAAGTCATCTCCGGAACCTTCTCCTAACAGAACTCGATTTATACCTGATGAGATGATTCAGACTCTGCCAACCCAACGAGTAACTAGATCCAGGACTTCGACACCCATCGTTCGCCAAACAGTTACTCCAACTGTTGGTGATACCGACCAAGACCTAGAACCATTTAGGTCACCCTCACCCATCTCCGTATCACATCCAATAATAATAGTAAGCCCTATGCTAAATGAAGCGCAAGCTTCGGTAGGCAAGAGATCTAAACCCAAGGATGGTAAAAAGACCACTAAGCCCATCTAATCTAAACATGACTTAATAATAAATCCTACACAGCAAGATGCTTCGGCATCTAAGGAAGTAAAGTCTTCCTCTGCAGTAAAGTCTGCGTTGACTCAATCGATTGAGGAAACTCAATCATTGAAGTCCAGAACGGCTGAAGGGGAGCTAAAAAGTCTTGAAAAGGCACCCTGCATATCGGCTGGAAATCCTCATGTGCCTTAACGTACAACAGGGTCTCGAGGTCCAGCTTATCTTGATGAGGGAGATCTGCCGTGTCCCATGAAAATGAGTCAACATGATAATCTTTCGGGATATTTATCAGACTTCCAGCAGACTGATCCTTTGGTTCATGAAAGTGATCCATTGGTTCAAACCACTTTTCTTTCGAATTCTGAAACTCAGGGTCTGGAGGATGAGTCGTTAACTGAAAGAGATGTACCACCTCATGGTATATCAATGATTTCAGGAGTCAGAGATAGCAATATCTCTGCGAGATCAAAACCGACGGGTAGTTCTACTACTTTGTCAGAGTCCCATGAGACTGAATTCATGGAGGCGGATGCTTCGAAAGAAACTTCACCGGCGAAAACTCCGGTTGTTGCCCAACCTCCATCAGAAGGGGATATCACGAATCTGACTAGTAGTATGTATAGCCCTACATATAAGAATAATACCACACAAACATCCTTACCTACCCTCACGGAAACTCATGTAGCAACCCGACCAAATCATGTTTGACGGCGCTGTCTACGTTGAAATGTCCCGTTCTTATTGATTAAAAACGTTCCATATTAATTGATTTCGTTGCGAGGTTTTGACCTCTATATGAGACGTTTTTCAAAGACTGCATTCATTTTAAAACAAACCATAACCTTTATTTCATCAATAAAGGTTTAAAAATCTTTACGTAGATTATCAAATAATGATAATCTAAAATATCCTGTTTACACACGACCATTACATAATGGTTTACAATACAAATATGTTACAACCAAATAAGTTTCTTGAATGCAGTTTTTACACAATATCATACAAACATGGACTCCAAATCTCGTCCTTATTTAAGTATGCGACAGCGGAAGCTCTTAATAATCACCTGAGAATAAACATGCTTAAAACGTCAACAAAAATGTTGGTGAGTTATAGGTTTAACCTATATATATCAAATCATAATAATAGACCACAAGATTTCATATTTCAATACACATCCTATACATAGAGATAAAAATCATTCATATGGTGAACACCTGGTAACCGACATTAACAAGATGCATATATAAGAATATCCCCATCATTCCGGGACACCCTTCGGATATGATATAAATTTCGAAGTACTAAAGCATCCGGTACTTTGGATGGGGTTTGTTAGGCCCAATAGATCTATCTTTAGGATTCGCGTCAATTAGGGTGTCTGTTCCCTAATTCTTAGATTACCAGACTTATTAAAAGAGGCATATTCGATTTCGATAATTCAACCATAGAATGTAGTTTCACGTACTTGTGTCTATTTTGTAAATCATTTATAAAACCTGCATGTATTCTCATCCCAAAAATATTAGATTTTAAAAGTGGGACTATAACTCACTTTCACAGATTTTTACTTCGTCGGGAAGTAAGACTTGGCCACTAGTTGATTCACGAACCTATAAAAATATATACATATATATCAAAGTATGTTCAAAATATATTTACAACACTTTTAATATATTTTGATGTTTTAAGTTTATTAAGTCAGCTGTCCTCGTTAGTAACCTACAACTAGTTGTCCACAGTTAGATGTACAGAAATAAATCGATAAATATTATCTTGAATCAATCCACGACCCAGTGTATACGTATCTCAGTATTGATCACAACTCAAACTATATATATTTTGGAATCAACCTCAACCCTGTATAGCTAACTCCAACATTCACATATAGAGTGTCTATGGTTGTTCCGAAATATATATAGATGTGCGACATGATAGGTCGAAACATTGTATACGTGTCTATGGTATCTCAAGATTACATAACATACAATACAAGTTGATTAAGTTATGGTTGGAATAGATTTGTTACCAATTTTCACGTAGCTAAAATGAGAAAAATTATCCAATCTTGTTTTACCCATAACTTCTTCATTTTAAATCCGTTTTGAGTGAATCAAATTGCTATGGTTTCATATTGAACTCTATTTTATGAATCTAAACAGAAAAATTATAGGTTTATAGTCGGAAAAATAAGTTACAAGTCGTTTTTGTAAAGGTAGTCATTTCAGTCTAAAGAACGACGTCTAGATGACCATTTTAGAAAACATACTTCCACTTTGAGTTTAACCATAATTTTGGATATAGTTTCATGTTCATAATAAAAATCATTTTCTCAGAATAACAACTTTTAAATCAAAGTTTATCATAGTTTTTAATTAACTAACCCAAAACAGCCCGCGGTGTTACTACGACGGCGTAAATCCGATTTTACGGTGTTTTTCGTGTCTCCCGGTTTTAAATCATTAAGTTAGCATATCATATAGATATAGAACATGTGTTTAGTTGATTTTAAAAGTCAAGTTAGAAGGATTAACTTTTGTTTGCGAACAAGTTTAGAATTAACTAAACTATGTTCTAGTGATTACAAGTTTAAACCTTCGAATAAGATAGCTTTATATGTATGAATCGAATGATGTTATGAACATCATTACTACCTTAATTTCCTTGGATAAAACTACTGGAAAAGAGAAAAATGGATCTAGCTTCAACGGATCCTTGGATGGCTCGAAGTTCTTGAAGCAGAATCATGACACGAAAACAAGTTCAAGTAAGATCATCACTTGAAATAAGATTGTTATAGTTATAGAAATTGAACCAAAGTTTGAATATGATTATTACCTTGTATTAGAATGATAACCTACTGTAAGAAACAAAGATTTCTTGAAGTTGGATGATCACCTTACAAGATTGGAAGTGAGCTAGCAAACTTGAAAGTATTCTTGATTTTATGTAACTAGAACTTGTAGAATATATGAAGAATACTTAGAACTTGAAGATAGAACTTGAGAGAGATCAATTAGATGAATAAAATTGAAGAATGAAAGTGTTTGTAGGTGTTTTTGGTTGTTGGTGTATGGATTAGATATAAAGGATATGTAATTTTGTTTTCATGTAAATAAGCCATGAATGATTACTCATATTTTTGTAATTTTATGAGATATTTCATGCTAGTTGCCAAATGATGGTTCCCACATGTGTTAGGTGACTCACATGGGCTGTTAAGAGCTGATCATTGGAGTGTATATACCAATAGTACATACATCTAAAAGCTGTGTATTGTACGAGTACGAATACGGGTGCATACGAGTAGAATTGTTGATGAAACTGAACGAGGATGTAATTGTAAGCATTTTTGTTAAGTAGAAGTATTTTGATAAGTGTATTGAAGTATTTCAAAAGTGTATAAATACATATTAAAACACTACATGTATATACATTTTAACTGAGCCGTTAAGTCATCGTTAGTCGTTACATGTAAGTGTTGTTTTGAAACCTTTATGTTAACGATCTTGTTAAATGTTGTTAACCCAATGTTTATAATATCAAATGATATGTTAGTAGTCTTGTTTATATGTATATAACTCATTGTTAATATACTTATGGAGATACTTACTTATCATAATCTCATGTTAACCATATGTATACCCATATATATATCGTCATGTCGTTTTTACAAGTTTTAACGTTCGTGAATCGCCGGTCAACTTGGGTGGTCAATTGTCTATATGAAACATATTTCAATTAATCAAGTCTTAACAAGTTTGATTGCTTAACATGTTGGAAACATTTAATCATGTAAATATCAATCTCAATTAATATATATAAACATGGAAAAGTTCGGGTCACTACAGTACCTACTCGTTAAATAAATTTCGTCCCGAAATTTTAAGTTGTTGAAGGTGTTGACGAATCTTCTGGAAATAGATGCGGGTATTTCTTCTTCATCTGATCTTCACGCTCCCAGGTGAACTCGGGTCCTCTATGAGCATTCCATCGAACCTTAACAATTGGTATCTTGTTTTGCTTAAGTCTTTTAACCTCACGATCCATTATTTCGACGGGTTCTTCGATGAATTGGAGTTTTTCGTTGATTTGGATTTCATCTAACGGAATAGTGAGATCTTCTTTAGCAAAACATTTCTTCAAATTCGAGACGTGGAAAGTGTTATGTACAGCCGCGAGTTGTTGAGGTAACTCAAGTCGGTAAGCTACTGGTCCGACACGATCAATAATCTTGAATGGTCCAATATACCTTGGATTTAATTTCCCTCGTTTACCAAATCGAACAACGCCTTTCCAAGGTGCAACTTTAAGCATGACCATCTCTTCAATTTCAAATTCTATATCTTTTCTTTTAATGTCAGCGTAGCTCTTTTGTCGACTTTGGGCGGTTTTCAATCGTTGTTGAATTTGGATGATCTTCTCGGTAGTTTCTTGTATAATCTCCGGACCCGTAATCTGTCTATCCCCCACTTCACTCCAACAAATCGGAGACCTGCACTTTCTACCATAAAGTGCTTCAACCGGCGCCATCTCAATGCTTGAATGGTAGCTGTTGTTGTAGGAAAATTCTGCTAACGGTAGATGTCGATCCCAACTGTTTCCGAAATCAATAACACATGCTCGTAGCATGTCTTCAAGCGTTTGTATCGTCCTTTCGCTCTGCCCATCAGTTTGTGGATGATAGGCAGTACTCATGTCTAGACGAGTTCCTAATGCTTGCTGTAATGTCTGCCAGAATCTTGAAATAAATCTGCCATCCCTATCAGAGATAATAGAGATTGGTATTCCATGTCTGGAGACGACTTCCTTCAAATACAGTCGTGCTAACTTCTCCATCTTGTCATCTTCTCTTATTGGCAGGAAGTGTGCTGATTTGGTGAGACGATCAACTATTACCCAAATAGTATCAAAACCACTTGCAGTCCTTGGCAATTTAGTGATGAAATCCATGGTAATGTTTTCCCATTTCCATTCTGGGATTTCGGGTTGTTGAAGTAGACCTGATGGTTTCTGATGCTCAGCTTTGACCTTAGAACACGTCAAACATTCTCCTACGTATTTAGCAACATCGACTTTCATACCCGGCCACCAAAAATGTTTCTTGAGATCCTTGTACATCTTCCCCGTTCCAGGATGTATTGAGTATCTGGTTTTATGAGCTTCTCTAAGTACCATTTCTCTCATATCTCCAAATTTTGGTACCCAAATCCTTTTAGCCCTATACCGGGTTCCGTCTTCCCGAATATTAAGATGCTTCTCCGATCCTTTGGGTATTTCATCCTTTAAATTTCCCTTTTTTAAAACTCCTTGTTGCGCCTCCTTTATTTGAGTAGTAAGGTTATTATGAATCATTATATTCATAGATTTTACTCGAATGGGTTCTCTGTCCTTCCTGCTCAAGGCATCGGCTACCACATTTGCCTTCCCCGGGTGGTAACGAATCTCAAAGTCGTAATCATTCAATAATTCAATCCACCTACGCTGCCTCATATTCAGTTGTTTCTGATTAAATATGTGTTGAAGACTTTTGTGGTCGGTATATATAATACTTTTGACCCCATATAAGTAGTGCCTCCAAGTCTTTAATGCAAAAACAACCGCGCCTAATTCCAAATCATGCGTCGTATAATTTTGTTCGTGAATCTTCAATTGTCTAGACGCATAAGCAATCACCTTCGTTCGTTGCATTAATACACAACCGAGACCTTGCTTTGATGCGTCACAATAAATCACAAAATCATCATTCCCTTCAGGCAATGACAATATAGGTGCCGTAGTTAGCTTTTTCTTCAATAACTGAAACGCTTTCTCTTGTTCATCATTCCATTCAAATTTCTTCCCTTTATGCGTTAATGCAGTCAAGGGTTTTGCTATTCTGGAAAAGTCTTGGATGAACCTTCTGTAGTAACCAGCTAGTCCTAAAAACTGGCGTATGTGTTTCGGAGTTTTCGGGGTTTCCCACTTTTCAACAGTTTCTATCTTTGCCGGATCCACCTTAATACCTTCTTTGTTCACTATGTGACCGAGGAATTGAACTTCTTCCAACCAAAATGCACACTTTGAAAACTTAGCGTACAATTCTTCCTTCCTCAATACTTCTAACACCTTTCTCAAATGTTCACCGTGTTCTTGGTCATTCTTTGAGTAAATAAGTATGTCATCAATGAAAACAATGACAAACTTGTCAAGGTATGGTCCACACACTCGGTTCATAAGGTCCATGAACATAGCGGGTGCATTAGTTAAACCAAACGGCATGACCATAAACTCATAATGACCGTAACGTGTTCTGAAAGTAGTCTTTGGAATATCATCTTCTTTCACCCGCATTTGATGATACCCGGAACGTAAGTCAATCTTTGAATAAACAGACGAGCCTT
Source organism: Rutidosis leptorrhynchoides (assembly GCF_046630445.1). Lineage (NCBI taxonomy): Eukaryota > Viridiplantae > Streptophyta > Magnoliopsida > Asterales > Asteraceae > Rutidosis > Rutidosis leptorrhynchoides. The sequence goes on along the minus strand of NC_092334.1, from coordinate 285,015,758 downwards.
GTAGTTGATCAAATAAGTCGTCGATTCTTGGTAGTGGGTAGCGGTTCTTGATGGTAAGTTTGTTCAACTCTCGGTAGTCGATACACAACCTGAATGTACCATCTTTCTTCTTGACAAACAAAACAGGAGCTCCCCACGGTGATGTGCTTGGTCGAATGAAACCACGCTCTAAAAGTTCTTGTAATTGGCTTTGCAGTTCTTTCATCTCGCTGGGTGCGAGTCTGTAAGGAGCACGAGCTATTGGTGCAGCTCCTGGTACAAGATCTATTTGAAATTCAACGGATCGATGTGGGGGTAATCTCGGTAATTCTTTCGGAAATACATCGGGAAATTCTTTTGCAATGGGAACATCATTGATGCTCTTTTCTTCAGTTTGTACTTTCTCGACGTGTGCTAGAACAGCATAGCAACCTTTTCTTATTAGTTTTTGTGCCTTCAAATTACTAATAAGATGTAGCTTCGTGTTGCCCTTTTCTCCGTACACCATTAAGGGTTTTCCTTTTTCTCGTATAATGTGAATTGCATTTTTGTAACAAAAGATCTCTGCTTTCACTTCTTTCAACCAGTCCATACCGATTATCACATCAAAACTCCCTAACTCTACTGGTATCAAATCAATCTTAAATGTTTCGCTAACCAGTTTAATTTCTCGATTTCGACATATATTATCTGCTGAAATTAATTTACCATTTGCTAATTCGAGTAAAAATTTACTATCCAAAGGCGTCAATGGACAACTTAATTTAGCACAAAAATCTCTACTCATATAGCTTCTATCCGCACCCGAATCAAATAAAACGTAAGCAGATTTATTGTCAATAAGAAACGTACCCGTAACAAGCTCCGGGTCTTCCTGTGCCTCTGCCGCATTAATATTGAAAACTCTTCCGCGGCCTTGTCCATTCGTGTTCTCCTGGTTCGGGCAATTTCTAATGATGTGGCCCGGTTTTCCACATTTATAACAAACTACATTGGCACTACTTGCTCCGCCATTACTCGTTCCGACACCATTTGTTCCTTTCGTTCTATTAACCCCTGGTCCGTAGACCTCACACTTCACTGCGCTATGACCATTTCTTTTACACTTGTTGCAAAATTTGGTGCAGAACCCCGAGTGATACTTTTCACACCTTTGGCATAGCTGTTTCTGATTGTTGTTGTTGTTGCGGTTATTATTGTTGTTGGGATGATTGTTGTAGTTGCTGTTGTTGTTGTTGTTGTTGTTGTTGTTGTTGGGCCGTTTGTTGTAGTTGCGATTGATGTTGCGATTGTTGGGATAATTGTTGCGATTGCTGTTGTTGTTGTATTGGTGATTCTTATCACCATTTTCCTCCCACTTTCTTTTGACTTGCTTCACATTGGCCTCTTCAGCAGTGTGTTCTTTAATTCTTTCTTCAATCTGGTTCACTAGTTTGTGAGCCATTCTACATGCCTGTTGTATGGAGGCGGGCTCGTGTGAACTTATATCTTCTTGGATTCTTTCCGGTAATCCTTTCACAAACGCGTCGATCTTCTCTTCCTCATCTTCGAATGCTCCCGGACACAATAGGCACAATTCTGTGAATCGTCTTTCGTACGTGGTAATATCAAATCCTTGGGTTCGTAACCCTCTAAGTTCTGTCTTGAGCTTATTAACCTCGGTTCTGGGACGGTACTTCTCGTTCATCAAGTGCTTGAATGCTGACCACGGTAGTGCGTACGCATCGTCTTGTCCCACTTGCTCTAGATAGGTATTCCACCATGTTAACGCAGAACCTGTGAAGGTATGCGTAGCATACTTCACTTTGTCCTCTTCAGTACACTTACTTATGGCAAACACCGATTCGACCTTCTCGGTCCACCGTTTCAATCCGATCGGTCCTTCGGTTCCATCAAATTCCAAAGGTTTGCAGGCAGTGAATTCTTTGTAGGTGCATCCTACACGATTTCCTGTACTGCTAGATCCAAGGTTATTGTTGGTATGTAGCGCAACCTGTACTGCGGCTATGTTTGAAGCTAGAAAAGTACGGAATTCCTCTTCATTCATATTCACTGTGTGTCGAGTAGTCGGTGCCATTTCCTTCAAAATAGTCAAATGGAACAAGTTAATCATACAGAATATTAAGAGTAGTTAATAGTATTTCGTAGCATAATATGAACTCATTTATAAAAGCTTTTTCTTCATATTAGCGTTTTATAAGTTTAAATTCGGGTAGTACCTACCCGTTAAGTTCATACTTAGTAGCTAATATATAATTCAACTACTACAATTCTATATGAAAAACTGATTATAATAATATTTCGCGTTCAAACTTTTACACAATATTTTACAAACTTACAATACCGCTTATTTTACATATAGCATGAAATATAGCACACAATAAATTTGATACAAGATGGTTGTGAAGATAATTCTAGCTAGTACACAAGTCGTTCAACAAAGGCAATAAAGACACGTAATTCATACGTCCAGAAACAAGTCATGCATTCTGGTTTTACTAGGATTACTTCCCATCCTTGGTCTTGTGGAACATAACCGTTATGGCCGTTGATAAGACAGCGTGTTGTAACGTCGTCAAAGGGACGAGGGTTACGTAATGTCCAACAGTCCCGTAACAATCTAAAAACCTCATTTCTTACCCCAATTACCGACTCCGTCACTTGTGGGAACGTTTTGTTTAATAGTTGTAGCCCGATGTTCTTGTTCTCACTTTGGTGAGAAGCGAACATTACTAATCCGTAAGCATAACATGCTTCTTTATGTTGTATGTTAGCCGCTTTTTCTAAATCACGAAGTCCAATATTCGGATATATTGAGTCAAAATAATTTCTTAACCCATTGCGTAAAATAGCATTTGGGTTCCCCGCAATATATGCGTCAAAGTAAACACATCGTAACTTATGGATTTCCCAATGTGATATCCCCCATCTTTCGAACGAAAGCCTTTTATAAACCAAGGCATTCTTGGAACGTTCTTCGAATGTCTTACAAACTGATCTCGCCTTAAATAGTTATGCCGAAGAATTCTGACCGACTCTAGACAAGATTTCATCAATCATGTCTCCGGGTAGGTCTCTTAAAATATTGGGTTGTCTATCCATTTTATGTTTTTATACTGTAAAATAGACAAGAGTTAGATTCATAAAAAAAATACTTATTAATACAAGCAATTTTTACATATATCATAAAGCATAAGCACACTATATTACTTATATTACACCACACGAATACAACTATCTTATTCCGACTCGCTTGTTTCTTCTTCTTCGGTTTTGGTTCGTTTTGCCAAGTTTCTAGGGATATATGATGTTCCCCTAATACGAGCCGTCGTTATCCACATTGGTTTAGAAAAACCTGGTGGTTTAGAGGTTCCCGGGTCATTGTTACAACTTAAGGACTTCGGGGGTTGACGATACATATAAAGTTCATCAGGGTTGGAATTAGATTTCTCTATTTTTATGCCCTTTCCCTTATTATTTTCTTTTGCCTTTTTAAATTCAGTTGGGGTAATTTCTATAACATCATCGGAATTCTCGTCGGAATCAGATTCATCGGAGAATTGGTAATCCTCCCAATATTTTGCTTCCTTGGCGGAAACACCATTGACCATAATTAACCTTGGTCGGTTGGTTGAGGATTTTCTTTTACTTAACCGTTTTATTATTTCCCCCACCGGTTCTATTTCTTCATCCGGTTCCGATTCTTCTTCCGGTTCCGATTCTTCTTCCGGTTCCGACTCTTCTTCCGGTTCCTCTTCGGGAACTTGTGAATCAGTCCACGAATCATTCCAATTTACATTTGACTCTTCATTATTATTAGGTGAGTCAATAGGACTTGTTCTAGAGGTAGACATCTATCACATAATATCAAACGCGTTAAGAGATTAATATATCACATAATATTCACATGTTAAAAATATATAGTTTCCAACAAAATTTGTTAAGCAATCATTTTTAAAGTAAACACGGTCAAAGTCCAGACTCACTAATGCATCCTAACAAACTCTATAAGACACACTAATGCAAAATTCTGGTTCTCTAAGACCAACTCTCGGATACCAACTGAAATGTCCCGTTCTTATTGATTAAAAACGTTCCATATTAATTGATTTCGTTGCGAGGTTTTGACCTCTATATGAGACGTTTTTCAAAGACTGCATTCATTTTAAAACAAACCATAACCTTTATTTCATCAATAAAGGTTTAAAAAGCTTTACGTAGATTATCAAATAATGATAATCTAAAATATCCTGTTTACACACGACCATTACATAATGGTTTACAATACAAATATGTTACAACAAAATAAGTTTCTTGAATGCAGTTTTTACACAATATCATACAAGCATGGACTCCAAATCTCGTCCTTATTTAAGTATGCGACAGCGGAAGCTCTTAATAATCACCTGAGAATAAACATGCTTAAAACGTCAACAAAAATGTTGGTGAGTTATAGGTTTAACCTATATATATCAAATCATAATAATAGACCACAAGATTTCATATTTCAATACACATCCCATACATAGAGATAAAAATCATTCATATGGTGAACACCTGGTAACCGACATTAACAAGATGCATATATAAGAATATCCCCATCATTCCGGGACACCCTTCGGATATGATATAAATTTCGAAGTACTAAAGCATCCGGTACTTTGGATGGGGTTTGTTAGGCCCAATAGATCTATCTTTAGGATTCGCGTCAATTAGGGTGTCTGTTCCCTAATTCTTAGATTACCAGACTTAATAAAAAGAGGCATATTCGATTTCGATAATTCAACCATAGAATGTAGTTTCACGTACTTGTGTCTATTTTGTAAATCATTTATAAAACCTGCATGTATTCTCATCCCAAAAATATTAGATTTTAAAAGTGGGACTATAACTCACTTTCACAGATTTTTACTTCGTCGGGAAGTAAGACTTGGCCACTGGTTGATTCACGAACCTATAACAATATATACATATATATCAAAGTATGTTCAAAATATATTTACAACACTTTTAATATATTTTGATGTTTTAAGTTTATTAAGTCAGCTGTCCTCGTTAGTAACCTACAACTAGTTGTCCACAGTTAGATGTACAGAAATAAATCGATAAATATTATCTTGAATCAATCCACGACCCAGTGTATACGTATCTCAGTATTGATCACAACTCAAACTATATATATTTTGGAATCAACCTCAACCCTGTATAGCTAACTCCAACATTCACATATAGAGTGTCTATGGTTGTTCCGAAATATATATAGATGTGTCGACATGATAGGTCGAAACATTGTATACGTGTCTATGGTATCTCAAGATTACATAATATACAATACAAATTGATTAAGTTATGGTTGGAATAGATTTGTTACCAATTTTCACGTAGCTAAAATGAGAAAAATTATCCAATCTTGTTTTACCCATAACTTCTTCATTTTAAATCCGTTTTGAGTGAATCAAATTGCTATGGTTTCATATTGAACTATATTTTATGAATCTAAACAGAAAAATTATAGGTTTATCGTCGGAAAAATAAGTTACAAGTCGTTTTTGTAAAGGTAGTCATTTCAGTCTAAAGAACGACGTCTAGATGACCATTTTAGAAAACATACTTCCACTTTGAGTTTAACCATAATTTTTGGATATAGTTTCATGTTCATAATAAAAATCATTTTCTCAGAATAAAAACTTTTAAATCAAAGTTTATCATAGTTTTTAATTAACTAACCCAAAACAGCCCGCGGTGTTACTACGACGGCGTAAACCCGGTTTTACGGTGTTTTTCGTGTCTCCCGGTTTTAAATCATTAAGTTAGCATATCATATAGATATAGAACATGTGTTTAGTTGATTTTAGAAGTCAAGTTAGAAGGATTAACTTTTGTTTGCGAACAAGTTTAGAATTAACTAAACTATGTTCTAGTGATTACAAGTTTAAACCTTCGAATAAGATAGCTTTATATGTATGAATCGAATGATGTTATGAACATCATTACTACCTTAATTTCCTTGGATAAACCTACTGGAAAAGAGAAAAATGGATCTAGCTTCAACGGATCCTTGCATGGCTCGAAGTTCTTGAAGCAGAATCATGACACGAAAACAAGTTCAAGTAAGATCATCACTTGAAGTAAGATTGTTATAGTTATAGAAATTGAACCAAAGTTTGAATATGATTATTACCTTGTATTAGAATGATAACCTACTATAAGAAACAAAGATTTCTTGAAGTTGGATGATCACCTTACAAGATTGGAAGTGAGCTAGCAAACTTGAAAGTATTCTTGATTTTATGTAACTAGAACTTGTAGAATATATGAAGAACACTTAGAACTTGAAGATAGAACTTGAGAGAGATCAATTAGATGAAGAAAATTGAAGAATGAAAGTGTTTGTAGGTGTTTTTGGTCGTTGGTGTATGGATTAGATATAAAGGATATGTAATTTTGTTTTCATGTAAATAAGTCATGAATGATTACTCATATTTTTGTAATTTTATGAGATATTTCATGCTAGTTGCCAAATGATGGTTCCCACATGTGTTAGGTGACTCACATGGGCTGCTAAGAGCTGATCATTGGAGTGTATATACCAATAGTACATACATCTAAAAGCTGTGTATTGTACGAGTACGAATACGGGTGCATACGAGTAGAATTGTTGATGAAACTGAACGAGGATGTAATTGTAAGCATTTTTGTTAAGTAGAAGTATTTTGATAAGTGTATTGAAGTCTTTCAAAAGTGTATAAATACATATTAAAACACTACATGTATATACATTTTAACTGAGTCGTTAAGTCATCGTTAGTCGTTACATGTAAGTGTTGTTTTGAAACCTTTAGGTTAACGATCTTGTTAAATGTTGTTAACCCAATGTTTATAATATCAAATGATATGTTAGTAGTCTTGTTTATATGTATATAACTCATTGTTAATATACTTATGGAGATACTTACTTATCATAATCTCATGTTAACCATATGTATACCCATATATATATCGTCATGTCGTTTTTACAAGTTTTAACGTTCGTGAATCGCCGGTCAACTTGGGTGGTCAATTGTCTATATGAAACATATTTCAATTAATCAAGTCTTAACAAGTTTGATTGCTTAACATGTTGGAAACATTTAATCATGTAAATATCAATCTCAATTAATATATATAAACATGGAAAAGTTCGGGTCACTACATATGTAGGCTCCATTACATGGTCATAAGTCTTTAAGACAAAGTTTGACCGAAAATATGTCGCATTCATTTCATAAGTGTGGATGTTTCAAAGTTTACAAAAGTAGTTTCCATAACTAGTACATAACGATGTTTAAAGTACAAATGAAACACGTGCGACACAGTTTAAAGTAGTCAAAAGACGCTCCACAATATGCAAGTATACTCGACATCCAAAGCAAGTATCAAAAAGAAATGTGCGGAAGCATGTATCACCTAAGGTTCGAGGACCTGAGAGAAACATAGAAATCTGTCAACGAAAACGCTGGTGAAATCATAGGTTTAAGTAAGTAAGTTAGTAAAAGTAAGTCGAACCACAAGATTTACATCAATGATAAATAGTAATACATTCTAAAAGTTAATATTCACGAGCACCCAATTATCAAGGCTTAACATTCCGTCCGTTGAACCCCATTAATAGTGCTAGAACAACACTGTTTCTCGAAAATATATTTCATCCGTAGACGGTAGCGAACCGTTCGAGATGAGGGTTTGTCAAACCCATATGGCCATACAACATAAGTTCACGCCTACACTTATACCCTGCAAGTATAACTAATGATAATCGAATTGAGGATTTCATTCTAAACTCGTATGTAGAATGTTTGTTTTCCTGTACTTGTGTTCACTTAGTTAAAAAGAAACGTTTATGTTTTCTCATCCCAAATACAAGTTCAAAAAAAAAGTAAAAGTGGGACTATGATCTCACCTTGAGCGCAAGAGTAAATAAGTATTTCGACAAGTAACGTGTGCAAAGAAAAATGCTAGTCTTGACCTAAACAAATAGGTTGTATCAATAACGATAGTCACGATTGGTCAAAGATGTTCAATTAGTCCTATGGCTCGTTACGACTCGATTATGTAGCATGTGAATCAATTTGTCAAGTTTCATGCAAGATACAAGTATAGAAACAAGTTAGGAATGTTGCATAATCATTTGGTTAAGTTTGACAAAAAGTCAAACTTTAGTCGGTCAAAGTCAACGAAAAAGTCAACACGTTCGGGTCAGGTCCCGAACTATTTTTCTGAGGTTTTTAATCATATATGAGCATGTTAGAACAAGTTACATGTGAATTAGAGGTGCATAGCATAGCAAACATTATTCAAAAATTGACAAAGTTGGACAGACCACTTTGGCGCGCCGCGCCATTACCTGTGCAGGGAAATCTGGCAGTTTTTAAGTTTTATGCACGAACCTAACTTCAAACAATCACCATTTATGACCCGCAAACAACCAAATCATGTATCTTATATCATCGGGAAGGTATTTTGACAAGGAAAACAACTAAATAAATTTCATCAATCACATTTACTTTTACAACAACCAAAATCACATTCAAAGCTCCTTATTAAATGCATTCAAGTTTATAAATGAAATTCGATGATTCGGCAACCAATTTACATGAATGATATGCCGTTTCGAAGGTGATCAAGCATACAATACAACCTAACACTTACAAATAACATTTCATGTCATTCAAAGCATCAAAAGTCCATTCCAAGTTCATCAAACCCTAACCCAAATCCACCAAAACCAATAATCAAGTTTATGGAGTTTTCTCAAGCAACCTACACCATAAATTGAAGCTAGTGATATTAGGAACACATTTAATACATGCATTTATAACATTTAACAACATTCAAACAACCAAATCACCAAATCACCAAATCAAACACACCAAAGTTCATACTCAAGCTAGTTACTTCAAATAACGAAATCGAGCATATAAATCATATATTCATGTTAGACTTGAGCCACAGACACTAATTAACAACTTTATAAGTTCAAAATATCAAGAACACAAAATCTAGTGATTTTAGAAAGTTACCCAAATGAGATGTAATCGGTATGGAATCGAAGAGGAAGTTGCAAGGATTCCAAATATGCAATTTGTTTTGATTGATGCTTGCTTGAACGATTTTAGATGATGAATCTTTGTATGAGTATTTGAGAGAAAAAAGGAAAGTATTAAATGAAAAGAGAAATGAAAGGGATAATGGATGGTGGAAGGGGTGTTGACTAGTCAAAAGCTAGTCACACCTTTGATCACTTGGCAAAACTAGTCCCTCAAGTTCGGTTGCGGGTGCGTGAATTACCTAGACGAGATATTTTTAAAACACGTATTAACGGGAGATGTTATAAACATATAACGGGATTAAAATAGTATAACAGAAAAGTAAACGGAAAAAGGCGGGATGTTACATTACCTACTCCTTAAAAGAAATTTCGTCCCGAAATTTAAGTAGGCGTAGTAGTCGTTGTTTCTTCCTCAGAATCTTTCGTTTCCGGAACCGGGAACAAGTGAGGGTATTTCTTTTGCATTTGATCTTGCCTTTCCCAAGTAAACTCAGGTCCCCTTTTGGCATTCCAACGGACTTTAACAATCGGAATTCGGCTTTGTTTCAAAGTCTTGACGGAGGTTGAAATGTCCCGTTCTTATTGATTAAAAACGTTCCATATTAATTGATTTCGTTGCGAGGTTTTGACCTCTATATGAGATGTTTTTCAAAGACTGCATTCATTTTAAAACAAACCATAACCTTTATTTTATCAATAAAGGTTTAAAAAGCTTTACGTAGATTATCAAATAATGATAATCTAAAATATCCTGTTTACACACGACCATTACATAATGGTTTACAATACAAATATGTTACAACAAAATAAGTTTCTTGAATGCAGTTTTTACACAATATCATACAAGCATGGACTCCAAATCTCGTCCTTATTTAAGTATGCGACAGCGGAAGCTCTTAATAATCACCTGAGAATAAACATGCTTAAAACGTCAACAGAAATGTTGGTGAGTTATAGGTTTAACCTATATATATCAAATCATAATAATAGACCACAAGATTTCATATCTCAATGCACATCCCATACATAGAGATAAAAATCATTCATATGGTGAACACCTGGTAACCGACATTAACAAGATGCATATATAAGAATATCCCCATCATTCCGGGACACCCTTCGGATATGATATAAATTTCGAAGTACTAAAGCATCCGGTACTTTGGATGGGGTTTGTTAGGCCCAATAGATCTATCTTTAGGATTCGCGTCAATTAGGGTGTCTGTTCCCTAATTCTTAGATTACCAGACTTAATAAAAAGGGGCATATTCGATTTTGATAATTCAACCATAGAATGTAGTTTCACGTACTTGTGTCTATTTTGTAAATCATTTATCTGCATGTATTCTCATCCCAAAAATATTAGATTTTAAAAGTGGGTCTATAACTCACTTTCACAGATTTTTACTTCGTCGGGAAGTAAGACTTGGCCACTGGTTGATTCACGAACCTATAACAATATATACATATATATCAAAGTATGTTCAAAATATATTTACAACACTTTTAATATATTTTGATGTTTTAAGTTTATTAAGTCAGCTGTCCTCGTTAGTAACCTACAACTAGTTGTCCACAGTTAGATGTACAGAAATAAATCGATAAATATTATCTTGAATCAATCCACGACCCAGTGTATACGTATCTCAGTATTGATCACAACTCAAACTATATATATTTTGGAATCAACCTCAACCCTGTATAGCTAACTCCAACATTCACATATTGAGTGTCTATGGTTGTTCCGAAATATATATAGATGTGTCGACATGATAGGTCGAAAAATTGTATACGTGTCTATGGTATCTCAAGATTACATAATATACAATACAAGTTGATTAAGTTATGGTTGGAATAGATTTGTTACCAATTTTCACGTAGCTAAAATGAGAAAAATTATCCAATCTTGTTTTACCCATAACTTCTTCATTTTAAATCCGTTTTGAGTGAATCAAATTGCTATGGTTTCATATTGAACTCTATTTTATGAATCTAAACAGAAAAAGTATAGGTTTATTGTCGGAAAAATAAGTGACAAGTCGTTTTTGTAAAGGTAGTCATTTCAGTCGAAAGAACGACGTCTAGATGACCATTTTAGAAAACATACTTTCACTTTGAGTTTAACCATAATTTTTAGATATAGTTTCATGTTCATAATAAAAATCATTTTCCCAGAATAACAACTTTTAAATCAAAGTTTATCATAGTTTTTAATTAACTAACCCAAAACAGCCCGCGGTGTTACTACGACGGCGTAAATCCGGTTTTACGGTGTTTTTCGTGTTTCCAGGTTTTAAATCATTAAGTTAGCATATCATATAGATATAGAACATGTGTTTAGTTGATTTTAAAAGTCAAGTTAGAAGGATTAACTTTTATTTGCGAACAAGTTTTGAATTAACTAAACTATGTTCTATTGATTACAAGTTTAAACCTTCGAATAAGATAGCTTTATATGTATGAATTGAATGATGTTATGAACATCATTAATACCTCAATTTCCTTGGCTAAACCTACTGGAAAGGAGAAAAATAGATCTAGCTTCAAAGGATCCTTGGATGGCTTGAAAGTTCTTGAAGCAGAATCATGACACGAAAACAATTTCAAGTAAGATTTCCACTCGAAATAAGATTGTTATAGTTATAGAAATTGAATTAAAGTTTGAATATGATTATTACCTTGTATTAGAAAGATAATCTACTGTAAGTAACAAAGGTTTCTTGATCTTGGATGATTACTTGGAATGGATTTAGAAAACTTGGAAGTAAACTTGCAATCTTGGAAGTATTCTTGAATTTATGAAACTAGAACTTTTGAAATTTATGAAGAACACTTAAAACTTGAAGATAGAACTTGAAAAAGATCAATTAGATGAAGAAAATTGAAGAATGAAAGTGTTTGTAGGTGTTTTTGGTCGTTGGTGTATGGATTAGATATAAAGGATATGTAATTTTGTTTACATGTAAATAAGTAATGAATGATTACTCATATTTTTGTAATTTTAAGAGATATTTCATGCTAGTTGCCAAATGATGGTTCCCATATGTGTTAGGTGACTCACATGGGCTACTAAGAGCTGATCATTGGAGTGTATATACCAATAGTACATACATCTAAAAGCTGTGTATTGTACGAGTACGAATACGGGTGCATACGAGTAGAATTGTTGATGAAACTGAACGAGGATGTAATTGTAAGCATTTTTGTTAAGTAGAAGTATTTTGATAAGTGTCTTGAAGTCTTTTAAAAGTGTATGAATACATATTAAAACACTACATGTATATACATTTTAACTGACTCGTTAAGTCATCGTTAGTCGTTACATGTAAATGTTGTTTTGAAACCTTTAGGTTAACGATCTTGTTGAATGTTGTTAACCCATTTTTTATTATAACAAATGAGATGTTAAATTGTTATATTATCATGATATTATGATATATAATATATCTTAGTATGATATATATACTGTTAAATGTCGTTACAACGATAATCGTTACATATATGTCTCGTTTCGAAATCATTAAGTTAGTAGTCTTATTTTTACATATGTATTTCATTGTTAATACACTTAATAATATATTTACTTATCATTTAACATAATTAACCAAGTGTATCAATATCTTAATATGATTCATATGTACCTAGTAAGACGTTGTTATAACGATAATCGTTATATATATCGTTTTCGAGTTTCTTAAATTAATAGTGTCATTTTTATGTATATAACTCATTGTTAAAATACCTAATGAGATACATACTTATAATAAAATCATGTTAACTATATATATAACCATATATATGTCATCGTATAGTTTTTACAAGTTTTAACGTTCGTGAATCACCGGTCAACTTGGGTGGTCAATTGTCTATATGAAACCTATTTCAATTAATCAAGTCTTAACAAGTTTGATTGCTTAACATGTCGGAAACACTTAATCATGTAAATAACAATTTCATTTAATATATATATAAACATGGAAAAGTTCGGGTCACTACAGTACCTACCCGTTAAATAAATTTCGTCCCGAAATTTTAAGCAGTTGGAGGTGTTTACGTATCTTCTGGAAATAAATGCGGGTATTTTTTCTTCATCTGATCTTCTCGTTCCCAGGTGAACTCGGGTCCTCTACGAGCATTCCATCGAACCTTAACAATTGGTATCTTGTTTTGCTTAAGTCTTTTAACCTCACGATCCATTATTTCGATGGGTTCTTCGATAAATTGAAGTTTTTCATTGTTTTGGATTTCATCTAACGGAATAGTGAGATATTCTTTAGCAAAACATTTCTTCAAATTCGAGACGTGGAAAGTGTTATGTACAGCCGCGAGTTGTTGAGGTAACTCAAGTCGGTAAGCTACTGGTCCGACACGATCAATAATCTTGAATGGTCCAATATACCTTGGATTTAATTTCCCTCGTTTACCAAATCGAACAACGCCTTTCCAAGGTGCAACTTTAAGCATGACCATCTCTCTAATTTCAAATTCTATATCTTTTCTTTTAATGTCAGCGTAGCTCTTTTGTCGACTTTGGGCGGTTTTCAACCGTTGTTGAATTTGGATGATCTTCTCGGTAGTTTCTTGTATTATCTCCGGACCCGTAATCTGTCTATCCCCCACTTCATTCCATCTCAATACTAGAATGATAACTGTTGTTGTAGGAAAATTCTGCTAATGGTAGGTGTCGATCCCAACTGTTTCCGAAATCAATAACACATGCTCGTTGCATGTCTTCAAGCGTTTGTATCGTCCTTTCGCTCTGCCCATCAGTTTGTGGATGATAGGCAGTACTCATGTTTAGACGAGTTCCCAATGCTTGCTGTAATGTCTGCCAAAATCTTGAAATAAATCTGCCATCCCTATCAGAGATAATAGAGATTGGTATTCCATGTCTGGAGACAACTTCCTTCAAATACAGTCGTGCTAACTTCTCTATCTTGTCATCTTCTCTTATTGGCAGGAAGTGTGCTAACTTGGTGAGACGATCAACTATTACCCAAATAGTATCATAACCACTTGCAGTCCTTGGCAATTTAGTATTGAAATCCATGGTAATGTTTTCCCATTTCCATTCCGGGATTTTAGGTTGTCGTAGTAGACCTGATGGTTTCTGATGCTCAGCTTTGACCTTAGAACACGTCAAACATTCTCCTACGTATTTAGCAACATCGACTTTCATACCCGGCCACCAAAAATGTTTCGTGAGATCCTTGTACATCTTCCCCGTTCCAGGATGTGGTGAGTATCTGGTTTTATGAGCTTCTCTAAGTACCATTTCTCTCATATCTCCAAATTTTGGTACCCAAATTCTTTCAGCCCTATACCGGGTTCCGTCTTCCCGAATATTAAGATGCTTCTCCGATCCTTTGAGTATTTCATCCTTTAAATTTCCCTCTTTTAAAACTCCTTGTTGCGCCTCCTTTATTTGAGTAGTAAGGTTAGTGTGAATCATTATATTCATAGATTTTACTCGAATGGGTTCTCTGCCCTTTCTGCTCAAGGCGTCGGCTACCACATTTGCCTTCCCCGGGTGGTAACGAATCTCAAAGTCATAATCATTCAACAATTCAATCCACCTACGTTGCCTCATATTCAGTTGTTTCTGATTAAATATGTGTTGAAGACTTTTGTGGTCGGTATATATAATACTTTTGACCCCATATAAGTAGTGCCTCCAAGTCTTTAATGCAAAAACAACCGCGCCTAATTCTAAATCATGCGTCGTATAATTTTGTTCGTGAATCTTCAATTGTCTAGACGCATAAGCAATCACCTTCGTTCATTGCATTAATACACAACCGAGACCTTGCTTTGATGCGTCACAATAAATCACAAAATCATCATTCCCTTCAGGCAATGACAATATAGGTGCCGTAGTTAGGTTTTTCTTCAATAAGTGGAACGCTTTCTCTTGTTCATCCTTCCATTCAAATTTCTTCCCTTTATGCGTTAATGCAGTCAAGGGTTTTGCTATTCTGGAAAAGTCTTGGATGAACCTTCTGTAGTAACCAGCTAGTCCTAAAAACTGGCGTATGTGTTTCGGAGTTTTCGGGGTTTTCCACTTTTCAACAGTTTCTATCTTTGCCGGATCCACCTTAATACCTTCTTTGTTCACTATGTGACCGAGGAATTGAACTTCTTCCGACCAAAATGCACACTTTGAAAACTTAGCGTACAGTTTTTCTTTCCTCAATACTTCTAGCACTTTTCTCAAATGTTCTTCGTGCTCTTGATCATTCTTTGAGTAAATAAGTATGTCATCGATGAAAACAATGACAAACTTGTCAAGATATGGCCCACACACTCGGTTCATAAGGTCCATGAACACAGCTGGTGCGTTAGTCAATCCAAACGGCATAACCATAAACTCGTAATGACCATAACGCGTCCTAAAAGCAGTCTTTGGAATATCATCTTCTTTCACCCGCATTTGATGATACCCGGAACGTAAGTCAATCTTTGAATAAACAGACGAGCCTTGTAGTTGATCAAATAAGTCATCGATTCTCGGTAGTGGGTAGCGGTTCTTGATGGTAAGTTTGTTCAACTCTCGGTAGTCGATACACAACCTAAATGTACCATCTTTCTTCTTGACAAACAAAACAGGAGCTCCCCACGGTGATGTGCTTGGTCGAATGAAACCACGCTCTAAAAGTTCTTGTAATTTGCTTTGCAGTTCTTTCATCTCGCTGGGTGCGAGTCTGTAAGGAGCACGAGCTATTGGTGCAGCTCCTGTTACAAGATCTATTTGAAATTCAACGGATCGATGTGGGGGTAATCCCGGTAATTCTTTCGGAAATACATCGGGAAATTCTTTTGCAACGGGAACATCATTGATGCTCTTTTCTTCAGTTTGTACTTTCTCGACGTGTGCTAGAACAGTATAGCAACCTTTTCTTATTAGTTTTTATGCCTTCAAATTACTAATAAGATGTAGCTTCGTGTTGCCCTTTTCTCCGTACACCATTAAGTGTTTTCCTTTTTCTCTTATAATGCGAATTGCATTTTTGTAACAAACGATCTCTGCTTTCACTTCTTTCAACCAGTCCATACCGGTTATCACATCAAAACTCCCTAACTCTACTGGTATCAAGTCAATCTTAAATGTTTCGCTAACCAGTTTAATTTCTCGATTCCGACATATATTATCTGCTGGAATTAATTTATCATTTGCTAATTCGAGTAAAAATTTACTATCCAAAAGCGTCAATGGACAACTTAATTTAGCACAAAAATCTCTACTCATATAGCTTCTATCCGCACCCGAATCAAATAAAATGTAAGCAGATTTATTGTCAATAAGAAACGTACCCGTAACAAGCTCCGGGTCTTCCTGTGCCTCTGCCGCATTAATATTGAAAACTCTTCCGCGGCCTTGTCCATTCGTGTTCTCCTGGTTCGGGCAATTTCTAATAATGTGGCCCGGTTTTCCACATTTATAACAAACTACATTGGCATAACTTGCTCCGACACTACTTGCTCCGCCATTACTCATTTCGACACCATTTGTTCCTTTCGTTCTATTAACCCCTGGTCCGTAGACCTCACACTTCGCCGCGCTATGACCATTTCTTTTACACTTGTTGCAAAATTTTGTGCAGAACCCCGAGTGATACTTTTCACACCTTTGGCATAGCTGCTTCTGATTGTTGCTGTTGTTGCGGTCATTATTGTTGTTGGGATGATTGTTGTAGTTGCTGTTGTTGTTGTTGTTGTTAGGCCGTTTGTTGTAGTTGCGATTGATGTTGCGATTGTTGGGATAATTGTTGCGATTGTTGTTGTAATTGCTGTTGTTGTTGTATTGGTGATTCTTATCACCGTTTTCCTCCCACTTTCTTTTGACTTGCTTCACATTGGCCTCTTCAGCAGTCTTTTCTTTAATTCTTCCTTCAATCTGGTTCACTAGTTTGTGAGCCATTCTACATGCCTGTTGTATGGAGGCGGGCTCGTGTGAACTTATATCTTCTTGGATTCTTTCCGGTAATCCTTTCACAAACGCGTCGATCTTCTCTTCCTCATCTTCGAACGCTCCCGGACACAATAGGCACAATTCTGTGAATCGTCTTTCGTATGTGGTAATATCAATTCCTTGGGTTCGTAACCCTCTAAGTTCTGTCTTGAGCTTATTGACCTCGGTTCTGGGACGGTACTTCTCGTTCATCAAGTGCTTGAATGCTGACCACGGTAGTGCGTACGCATCATCTTGTCCCACTTGCTCTAGATAGGTATTCCACCATGTTAACGCAGAACCTGTGAAGGTATGCGTAGCGTACTTCACTTTGTCCTCTTCAGTACACTTACTTACGGCAAACACCGATTCGACCTTCTCGGTCCACCGTTTCAATCCGATCGGTCCTTCGGTTCCATCAAATTCCAAAGGTTTGCAGGCAGTGAATTCTTTATAGGTGCATCCTACACGATTTCCTGTACTGCTAGATCCAATGTTATTGTTGGTATGTAGCGCAGCCTGTACTGCGGCTATGTTTGAAGCTAGAAAAGTACGGAATTCCTCTTCATTCATATTCACGGTGTGTCGAGTAGTCGGTGCCATTTCCTTCAAAATAGTCAAATGGAACAAGTTAATCATACAGAATATTAAGAGTAGTTAATAGTATTTCGTAGCATAATATGAACTCATTTATAAAAGCTTTTTCTTCATATTAGCGTTTTATAAGTTTAAATTCGGGTAGTACCTACCCGTTAAGTTCATACTTAGTAGCTAATATACAATTCAACTACTACAATTCTATATGAAAAACTGATTATAATAATATTTTGCGTTCAAACTTTTACACAATATTTTACAAACTTACAATACCGCTTATTTTACATATAGCATGAAATATAGCACACAATAAATTTGATACAAGATGGCTGTGAAGATAATTCTAGCTAGTACACAAGTCGTTCAGCAATGGCAATAAAGACACGTAATTCATACGTCCAGAAACAAGTCATGCATTCTGGTTTTACTAGGATTACTTCCCATCCTTGGTCTTGTGGAACATAACCGTTATGGCCGTTGATAAGACAGTGTGTTGTAACGTCGTCAAAGGGACGAGGGTTACGTAATGTCCAACAGTCCTGTAACAATCTAAAAACCTCATTTCTTACCCCAATTACCGACTCCGTCACTTGTGGGAACGTTTTGTTTAATAGTTGTATCCCGATGTTTTTGTTCTCACTTTGGTGAGAAGCGAACATTACTAATCCGTAAGCATAACATGCTTCTTTATGTTGCATGTTAGCCGCTTTTTCTAAATCACGAAGTCCAATATTCGGATATATTGAGTCAAAATAATTTCTTAACCCATTGCGTAAAATAGCATTTGGGTTCCCCGCAATATATGCGTCAAAGTAAACACATCGTAACTTATGGATTTCCCAATGTGATATGTGAGGACCCGTCCTAATCCATCCGGACAAAGTCCACATCGATTACAAACGATTCACAATAGTTGGTTACATCGCGAGGTACTTGACCTCTATATGATACATTTTACAAACATTGCATTCGTTTTGAAAAGACAAACTTCCTTACATCGAAAATTGACGATATGCATACCATTTCATAATATATCTAATTATAATTATCTAAATAATAATCTTGATGAACTCGACGACTCAAATGCAACGTCTTTTGAAATATGTAATGAATGACTCCAAGTAATATCTTTAAAGTGAGCAAATGCACAGCGGAAGATTTCTTTCATACCAGAGAATAAACATGCTTTAAAGTGTCAACCAAAAGGTTGGTGAGTTCATTAGTTTAAATAAATAATCATTTCATAAATTTAATAGACCACAAGATTTCATATTTCCATTTCTCATAAACATACGTCCCATGCATAGAGACAAAAATATCATTCATATGGATTGAATAGCTGGTAACCGACATTCACAATATGTATATAAGAATATCCCCATCATTCCGGGATCCTCCTTCGGACATGATATAAATTTCGAAATACTAAAGCATCCGGTACTTTGGATGGGGCTTGTTGGGCCCGATAGATCTATCTTTAGAGTTCGCTTCAATTAGGGTGTCTGTTCCCTAATTCTTAAATTACCAGACTTAATAAAAAAGGCATATTCGATTTCGATAATTCAACCATAGAATGTAGTTTCAATCACTTGTGTCCATTTCGTAAAACATTTATAAAAACAGCGCATGCATTCTCTGTCCCAAAAATATATATTGCAAAAGCATTTAAAAAGGGATTAATGAAACTCACAGTAATGTATTTTGTAGTAAAAATACATATAACGACATTGAACAATGCAGGGTTGGCCTCGGATTCACGAACCTATATCATTTGTATATACATTAAAATGTGTAATCGTAATCGAATCCGTTTATTCATTATTTCTTATATTAATATTACACTTCTTTAGTTTGTGTATATATTTAAAATGTTTAATATCCATCTACTTAGTTATTTTAATATATATATATATATATATATATATATATATATATATATATATATATATATATATATATATATATATATATATATATATATATATATATATATGGTTACTATTATATAAAAATATCATTAGTTTGTTATATATATGTATTTATTTAAATATTGTTTTTATGTTTGATATGTAGGTATAAAAACTATTAATATAATTATGCTATTTGTATTAAGTATATTTTTAGGTACAACATAATTATTTGAACAAAAATGGTAGTTTTGATTATAATGATTTACTAATAATTATAACTTTCTTAATATCGATAATACTAATAATAATAACGATATTTGCTAAAATCAACACTTATGTTAATAATAATAATAATAGTAAACTAATAGTTACAAAGATGATATTAATACCAATATTAGTGAAAAATAATAATTACTTGTATGGTTTTTATAATAACAATGATAATAATCCTAATCAAATTCATAAACATAATAAGAATAATAGTAACACTAAAGATGATAGTTTACTAATGATAATAACATTAATATTAATTTTAGTAATAATAATAATATTACAATAATGATAATACTAATAATTATTAATGTTAATACTAATAATAATAATAATGATAATAATTATGTTATTATTAGTAATAACATTAGTTAACATCATGATGTCAATAATTAATAATAATGTAGCAATAATAATAATAATAATAATAATAATAATAATAATAATATTAATAATAATATTAATGGAAAAAGAAACTACCTTCAAGGAAAAATCGACCAAAAAGATTATACTACCCTCTCAGGGACTCGAACTCACGACCTCTCATATACCCGCATCATCGTTAACCATTCAGGCTACTGCCTGTTTTCTGATTATAATCACCACATTAATAACTATAATCCGTATACTATTATATCATCTCCTTCATCGTATTTCACAGACGACCAGGGAACCCCAAAGCAAAATTAAATAAAGATTTATGGTTTGAAATAAGATTCAAAATCAAATTTTAATCAACCTGTGCTGATTACGTGTTCAATTAAGCATCAAAATCACATATTAAAATAAGTTTGATGTTGGTTCGTGACAAGAACAAGACCCAATCATCAAATTCGAGTTCAAGACTGTTTTGATCAAAAGTTATAACATGAAATAGGTTGCAAATTGATCCTAGAAACTTTCTGAAACTTTAATTTCAACATAAACAATATCTATAATTCCAATTCGATTCTAAAAAGCTCGGTTGACTTTTTATTCGAAAAATTTGACTCAAAAATTGGTACTTGATAAGAAGAATTGGACTTTGAGATTTAGCATATAGTTTCTAATAAAGATTCCTAACAAAACTGTTTTAATAGATTTCGAAATGGGTTTTAAAATCGAGGTTTTCAAAAAAAAAACAAGAACAGGGCAGTCGCCCATTGTTCTTCCTTTTTCTGCTTAATCTGTTTAAAATAAAAATTGTTAAAGGTAGATGTAGGTGATATTTGGTAATATAATTCGTCTGGTATCGCTTATCACTGGATTTTAATCGAGCTTTTAAGAAACTTTGGGTAGACAGGAGGTACGTTTAAGAACAGCAAAAGAAAATAAAAAAATTAAAAGTGGCGTACAATTCTTAACTGATTTTGTTATCTTGCTATAAGCCAGGAATCAAATGGGACTGATTTCAGACAAAGAAATATATTTCCTATAGCCTAGACAACGACTGCAACTGATAACATAATTATCTATCAGTTTTTATTTACTTATTTATAATTATCCGTATTTATATATATATATTAGTTATTATCTGTATTAAAAATATATATATCAGTATTTTCATATATTTGGATACCTGTATATGTATTTATATGAATCTCTATTTATATAACTTATTATATGTATATAATTTGTGAATTTTGTTAATTACGAGTGTAACTATATTATTATTATTACTATTACAATAATAATATTACTAATAATAAAATTATTGATAAAGGATCTAGTAATGATAACTGATAATATTAATACTATCAATAATGTTAAATTTAATAAATTTAATTTAATAATAATGATTATAATAATCTTATTAATGATACAAATAATACTAGTTATAATAATATTAACATTATTAATGATAACAATATCATTAATAATGATAATAATACAACTTAAGTATATCAAATTTTATATGTCCACATAATTCTCACATTAACATTAATAATATTGATAATGCAAATACAAATATAAATGTTATCATTAGTAATGAAAGTAATAATAATAATGATATTGATATATCATTTATATTTTAACTTTACTCTAATACAATAATTATTAAATATTATATTTTAATAATTACAAATTGAAATTATATGTGAATTCATAATAATATGATAGTAACTTATTCATTTTATTTATTATTCTATATTTTAAATTCCTATTGATTTAAAGTATACATTATTAATTCAAAGTAGTATATATACATTTGTATTTATATCTCTATATTTATATACATATTTGTTAATAATAATTGTTCGTGAATCGTCAGACATAGTCAAGGGTTAAATAGATATATGACATAGTTCAAAACTTTCGAGACTCAATATTACATATTTTTCTTATCGTGTCGAAACCATATAAAGATTCAAGTTTAAATTTGGTCGGAAATTTCCGGGTCACTACAGTACCTACCCGTTAAAGAAATTTCGTCCCGAAATTTTTGAGTGAGGTCGTCATGGCTAACAATAAATATGTTTTCCCTGACGAATATGAGTTGATAAATAGAGTTTTATCATTACTGAGTAATACAGATAAAACAATTCGATTATTCGAAGAGCACGAATGAAACTATCAAGAGAGAGGTCCCAACGGGCATCCTCCACCTTCGCCCAAAAACTTGCCCAAATTTTTAGCCGTTAGTAAAAAAAATTTCCAACGGCTATCCCAACGGTCACTTTTACACTATATAAACACCAACCATATACTTCATTTTATACATTCAAACATATATTTCTTTTATATTTCCACCTTTCTCAAAATCAAAATCAAACACTCCCAAACTGCAAAATGTTAACACTTCCCCCAATGATTGTTTCATTCAACGTTCATTACGGAGGTGATTTCCGTAATCAAATGAAGGAATATAAGTGGGGCGACAGTATTTCGTTTGAAGATATCGACATTCGTGATGTTGGTTTACAAGACTTGCTATCCTTTCTGAAGGAAAAAGTTCCGTGTGAATTCACGTCTGTGTTCTTTTATAAAGACGATTATGATGCGGATTGTAGGGCAAGTTTTCTGTGTACCGATGATCAATGGTATTTTATAAAAGATACCATTGAAGATCGCGGTAAACACATTTCTTTGTATGCAGTTCTTGAAGATGAAGAGACGTTGGGTTATCGTTACCTCGATGATGTAACATCCCGCCTTTTTCCATTTACTTTTCCGTTATACTAATATAAAGTCCGTTATATGTTTATAACATCTCCCGTTGATACGCGTTTTAAATTATCTCGTTTAGGTAATTCCCGCACCCGAACGAAAGTTGAGGGACTAAACTTGACAAGGGATCAAACCCTTGACTAGGTCAAAGGGTCAAACCCCTTTCACCCATTCATTTCCACCTCCATCTCTCTTTCTCTCTAGCAAGAACACACACTCAAAACCAAATTCATTCAATCATCATCTAAATTCGATCTAGGAGGCTTACAACAAAATAAATTACATATTCGTGATCCTCTCTTCATCCTCTTCGTTTTGGTACCAACTTCATCTCATTTGGGTAACTTTCTAAAATCACTAGATTTTGTGTTATTGATGTTTTTAACTTATAAAAGTGTTAATTAGTGTCTATGGCTCAAGTCTAACATGAATATATGATTTATATGCTCGATCTCGTTGTTTTAGTGTAACTAGCATTACTTGAATTTTGGTGTGTTATTCTTGAATTTTGGATGATCATATGTTGTTAGATGTTAAAAGTTGATGTTTTAATTGTGTTACTAGCATCACTAGCTTCAATTTGATGTGTAGGTTGCCTTAGAAAAACTTCATGAACTTGATTATTGATTTTGGTGAATTTGGGTTAGGGTTTGATGAACTTGAAATGGACTTTTGATGCATTGAATGCCATGGATTATTATTGGTAAGTGTTTAGTTGGATTGTATGCTTGATTACCTTCGAAACGGCATATCATTCATGTAAATTGGTTGCCCGAATCATAAAATGCGTTTTTGGAACTTGAACTTTGATTATGAACGTTTAATTACGGTTTTTGGTTGTTGTAAGTGGAAGTTTGATTGATGAATTGTGTTTAGTTGCATTCTACGTCAAAAGAGCTTTCCAACGATATAAGGTGCGAGTCCTAAGTGTTAGCGGTTTGTGTTTTATGCACAAAAAGGTTTTGGATTGAGACTTGAACATTTGGGACTGGCCAGGCACCAGCACCCGGCCTTTGCCGCGGCGCGGCCCTTTCCTGTCGCGGCGCGACATATAAGGGGGTCAGGTTCTGACCTCCATGTCCAAAATACGAAAAATGTTTGGCATACTACGGACCTCCGATTCACATGAAACTTGTTCTAACATGTTCATATATGATTAAAAACCTCAGAAAAATAGTTCGGAACCCGACCCGAACGTGTTGACTTTCGTTGACTTTGACCGACCAAAGTTTGACTTTTAATCAAACTTAACCGAATATTTGTGCAATCGTTCTAACATGTTTTTATACTTGTACCTTGCATGAAACATGACAATTTGATTCACATGCTATTATGATCGAGTCTTAACGAGCCATAGGACTAATTGAACATCTTTGACCTATCGTGTTTACCGTTATTGATACAACCTATTGTTTAGGTCAAGACTAGCATTGTTCTTTGCACACGTTTACTTGTTGAAGTACTTTACTACTCGTGCACTCAAGGTGAGATCATAGTCCCACTTTTACTCTTTTTGAACTTATATTGGGATGAGAAAACATAAACGATTCTTTTGAACTAAGTGAACACAAGAACGGGAAAACAAACATTCTACATACGAGTTTAGAACAAAATCCTCAATTCGATTATCATTAGTTACACTTGCCGGGTGTAAGCGAGAACTTATGTTATATGGCCATATGGGTTGACAACCCTCATCCTTGACGGTTCGCTACCGTCTACGGATGAAATATATTTTCGAGAATCAGTGTTTGTTCTAGCACTAAGTGATGGGGTATACAATGGAAGGAATGTTAAGCTTTGATAATTGGGTGCTCGTGAAACAAACTTTTGGAATGTATTACTATTATTTCATTGATGCAAATCTTGTGGTTCACTTGTACTTACTTATTTAAACCTATGATTTCACCAACGTTTTCGTTGACAGATTTCTATGTTTTTCTCAGGTCCTTGAACGATACATGATACATGCTTCCGCTCATTATTTTGATACTTGCATTGGATGTCGAGTATACATGCATACATGGAGCGTCTTTTGGATACTTTTAAATTGTGTCGCATAAGTTTCATTTGTACTTAAAACTTGGTATCGTAACTCGTGGTGGAACTATTCTTGTAAACTTGAACAACCTTTACATTTGAAATGAATGCGACATATCTTTTGGTCAAACGTTGTTTTAAAGACTTATGACCACGTAACGGGACCTAAGTAGACGGCACCGTCAATGATGTTTTGGTCGGGTCGCTACAGATGGTATCAGAGCGTTGGTTGTAGGGATTTAGAGTTCATTGGTGTCGACCCCGAGTCATAGGGTACATTGGTGAGTCTAGACTACAACCGGCATATAGACTTGAAGTAGGAATTACTTGACTACTTGTGCATTTATACTCGAACGCTTCTACTCATATCTACTCTTAGTTCATCTTAATCTCACGTTGTTTAATTTGATTGACACGCCACCTTGACTATATGAAATGGTGTCGAATGCACATATGAATCAGGGTAATATAATTTCCGGGATTATATTACGGTGACTCATATGAACGTTCCGACATTATGACATAAAGAATTTAAGGCGAGTCGAGGAAAAACTTCTCTTTATCTTTATTCTATATCACGGTTAGTATTATTGAGAATACTAATCAATGATATTCTTGTGTCTTGAAGGAACAATGGCTCCTCGTCGTGTACGCCGCAATGAAACTCCCGAACAAGCACTCGAACGGATGATAGCTACCGCCGTAGATGCGGCCATGGCCGGTCACTCATCTAACAACAATAATAACAACAACCACAACAACAACAACAACAACAACAACAACAACAACAACAATGGAGCCGGAAACTCAAACGAGGGATGCTCCTATAAAGCTTTCATGGGGTGCAAACCTCACACTTTTGATGGAACCGGGGGACCGGTCGTGCTCACCCGATGGTTTGAGCAAACGGAAGCCGTCTTTAGCATAAGCGGTTGTCGGGACCAAGACAAGGTCAAATACTCCACTCACACCTTCGCCGGTGTCACTCTTACATGGTGGAATACTTATGTACAATCGGTGGGTACCGATGAAGCTCATGCCCTCTCTTGGGCCGATCTAAAGGAAAAGATGATTGTTGAATATTTTCCACGCGAAGAAACCCGAAAGC
The DNA here is from genome assembly GCF_046630445.1 of Rutidosis leptorrhynchoides. Taxonomy (NCBI): domain Eukaryota; kingdom Viridiplantae; phylum Streptophyta; class Magnoliopsida; order Asterales; family Asteraceae; genus Rutidosis; species Rutidosis leptorrhynchoides. The sequence continues at coordinate 284,989,671 of NC_092334.1, read as the reverse complement.
TTGAGGAAGAACTAAGAGCTTTGAAAGCGGTCGGAAACGACCTTAAAGCTTATAATCAACGCTTCGCCGAACTATCCTTGATGTGTCCTAATCTTGTTAACCCCGAATCTCAAAGGATTGAGCTCTACATGCTCGGTCTTCCAAAAAGCATCAAACAAGGGGTGATGTCATCCAAACCCACTACTCATCAAGCAGCTATGAACATGGCTCGCCAACTAATCGAAACGGTTGACGAAATCGTAGTTCCGGCACCTAAGGCTGAGGATAAATCGGGCGGCAACAAAAGAAAGTGGGAACCCTCCCAATCAAGCAACAACAACTTTGCCAAGAAATCTTTCACTTCCGATGGCAAGAAAGGTTATGCCGGGAACCTACCTATTTGCAACAAATGCAACAAACATCACTTTGGTGAATGTGGCAAGTTAATTTGCCACCGGTGCCAAGGAATTGGTCATAAGGCCAACGATTGTAAAAGTGCCACTCCCGTCGCTCGAAAATGGCCCAATGCACCAAAGACGGGCACTTGTTATGAATGTGGCCAAACGGACCATTATAGAAATGCATGCCCGAAGAGGAAAGATAACCCCAATACGCGCGGCCGAGCTTTCAACATAAACACCGAGGAAGCCCGGGATGACACTGAACTAGTCACGGGTACGTTTCTTCTCAACAATTCTTATGTCTCTTGCTTATTCGATTCGGGTGCCGATAAATGCTTTGTATCCAAGACTTTGACTCATTCTTTTAGCACTCCACCTCTTCCATTAGATACCACTTATACCATTGAAGTGGCTAACGGAAAACTATTAAGTGCCGACACATATTACCGGGGGTGTACGTTAAACATTTTGGGTAGGGAATTTGAAATTGACTTGATACCCATGGAACTAGGAAGCTTTGATGTAATAATCGGTATGAATTGGTTAGTCAAAACGAAATCTCACATTCTTTGTGATCTTAACGCAATCCGAATTCCTATCGAGAATGGTGAACCTTTGATTGTTTATGGCGATAAGAGTTGCACCAGACTCAACCTCGTTTCGTGCCTTAAAGTTAGAAAACTGCTCCGTAAGGGTTGTTTTGCGATCCTTGCCCACGTTAAGAAAGTCGAGTCCGATGATAAGCATATCGATGATGTGCCAATTGTTAGTGACTATTCCGATGTATTTCCCGATGAATTGCCGGGTCTTCCACCTCATCGACCGGTTGAATTCCAAATCGATCTTATTCCGGGAGCCGCACCTGTAGCACGTGCACCATATAGACTCGCTCCATCTGAAATGCAAGAATTGCAAAGTCAAATCCAAGAACTACTTGATCGAGGTTTTATCCAACCTAGCCATTCACCTTGGGGCGCTCCGATTTTGTTTGTTAAAAAGAAAGACGGATCCCTACGAATGTGCATTGATTATCGTGAACTAAATAAATTGACGGTTAAGAACCGATATCCTCTTCCTCGCATCGATGACCTCTTTGATCAACTACAAGGGTCTTGTGTATATTCGAAAATCGATCTCCGCTCAGGTTATCATCAATTGAGGGTTAAGGGGGAAGATGTCTCCAAAACCGCTTTCCGAACTCGTTATGGTAGTTATGAATTCCTTGTCATGCCATTTGGTCTCACTAACGCACCGGCGGTGTTCATGGATCTTATGAACCGCGTGTGCAAACCGTATCTCGATAAATTCGTTATTGTGTTCATCGATGACATATTGATCTATTCTAAAAATGAAGAAGAGCACGAACAACATCTCCGACTTGTGCTTGAACTTTTAAGACAAGAACAACTCTATGCCAAATTCTCCAAGTGTGAATTTTGGTTAAAGGAAGTTCAATTTCTTGGTCATGTTGTAAGTGACCAAGGTATTAAAGTCGATCCAACGAAAATCGAAGCCATTAGCAAATGGGAGACTCCTACTACTCCTACTCACATTCGTCAATTTTTGGGTCTCGCCGGGTACTATCGTAGATTCATCGAAAATTTCTCTTTGGTTGCACGTCCTCTAACCGCATTGACTCACAAGGGAAAGAAATTCATTTGGACGACCGAACATGAATCCGCATTCCAAATCTTGAAAACGAAGCTAACCACCGCTCCTATCTTGTCACTTCCCGAAGGCAATGATGACTTTGTTGTATATTGCGATGCCTCGAAACATGGTTTTGGGTGTGTATTGATGCAACGAACGAAAGTCATTGCTTATGCTTCTCGACAACTCAAAATTCATGAACGAAACTACACGACGCATGATCTCGAACTCGGAGCCGTCGTCTTTGCACTTAAAATGTGGAGACACTATCTTTATGGAACCAAGAGTACTATCTTTACCGACCACAAAAGTCTCCAACACATTTTCGATCAAAAGCAACTAAACATGAGACAACGACGGTGGATTGAAACTTTGAACGATTACGATTGCGAGCTTCGTTACAATCCCGGGAAGGCAAATGTAGTAGCCGATGCCTTAAGTCGAAAAGAAAGAGTGGTGCCTCTTCGTGTCCGAGCCTTAAACATCACCATCCACACAAACCTTAATAGCCAAATTCGGGTAGCCCAAGATGAGGCTCTCAAGGATGAAAACATCTCTCTCGAACACTTGAATGTCCTCACCTCTCGATTCGAAGTTAAAGAAACCGGACTCCGATATTTTGCCGGAACAATTTGGGTGCCTAGTTATGGGGATCTACGAAGCCTTATTTTAGATGAAGCCCATAAGTCACGATACTCGATTCACCCCGGTGCCAATAAGATGTACCACGACCTTAAACAACAATATTGGTGGCCGAACATCAAAAGGGACGTAGCTACTTATGTTTCCAAGTGTTTGACATGTTCCAAGGTCAAAGCCGAACACCAAAGACCGTCCGGACTACTTCGACAACCCGAGATCCCGCAATGGAAGTGGGAAAGGATAACGATGGATTTTATCACCAAACTACCAAAAACGACGGGCGGTTATGATACCATTTGGGTTATTGTTGACCGACTCACCAAATCCGCACACTTCCTTGCCATGAAAGAAACGGACAAAATGGAGAAACTTGCACAACTTTACATTAAGGAGATCGTAGCCCGACACGGTGTACCATTATCGATTATCTCCAACCGAGATGGCCGTTTCGTTTCTAGATTTTGGCGTACATTGCAAGAAGCGTTGGGAACGCGTTTAGACATGAGCACCGCATATCATCCTCAAACCGATGGACAAAGCGAACGTACAATTCAAACCTTAGAAAACATGTTACGAGCTTGCGTGGTTGATTTCGGAAAAGCTTGGGACAAGCACTTACCTCTCGCTGAGTTCTCTTACAACAATAGTTATCACGCGAGTATTAAAGCCGCACCCTTTGAAGCGCTATATGGCCGCAAATGTCGTTCACCTCTTTGTTGGGCCGAGGTAGGCGACGTGCAAATCACCGGACCCGAACTCATTCACGAAACCACCGAGAAAATCGTTCAAATCCGAGATAGGCTTAGGACGGCCCGAAGTCGTCAAAAGAGTTATACCGACAAACGACGCAACGATCTTGAATTTCAAGTCGGTGACCGAGTAATGTTAAAAGTCGCACCTTGGAAGGGTGTAATCCGTTTTGGGAAACGCGGGAAGCTAAATCCGCGGTATATTGGTCCTTTCGAAATCTTGGAGCGTATTGGAACCGTTGCTTATCGTTTAGATCTTCCGCCTCAATTGAACTCCGTTCATCCTACCTTCCATGTATCTAACTTGAAAAAGTGTCTTGCCGAACCCGATATCGTCATCCCTCTCGAAGAACTTACTATTGATGACAAACTTCATTTTGTGGAGGAACCGGTTGAAATTGTGGACACCTCCGTCAAGACATTGAAACAAAGCCGAATCCCGATTGTTAAAGTCCGTTGGAACGCCAAAAGAGGACCCGAGTTTACTTGGGAAAGACAAGATCAAATGCAAAAGAAGTATCCTCATCTATTCGTGAATTCAGAAACGCAAGATCTCGAGGAAGAAACAACGACTACTACGCCTACTTAAATTTCGGGACGAAATTTCTTTTAAGGAGTAGGTAATGTAACATCCCGCCTTTTTCCATTTACTTTTCCGTTATACTAATATAAAGTCCGTTATATGTTTATAACATCTCCCGTTGATACGCGTTTTAAATTATCTCGTTTAGGTAATTCCCGCACCCGAACGAAAGTTGAGGGACTAAACTTGACAAGGGATCAAACCCTTGACTAGGTCAAAGGGTCAAACCCCTTTCACCCATTCATTTCCACCTCCATCTCTCTTTCTCTCTAGCAAGACCACACACTCAAAACCAAATTCATTCAATCATCATCTAAATTCGATCTAGGAGGCTTACAACAAAATAAATTACATATTCGTGATCCTCTCTTCATCCTCTTCGTTTTGGTACCAACTTCATCTCATTTGGGTAACTTTCTAAAATCACTAGATTTTGTGTTCTTGATGTTTTTAACTTATAAAAGTGTTAATTAGTGTCTATGGCTCAAGTCTAACATGAATATATGATTTATATGCTCGATCTCGTTGTTTTAGTGTAACTAGCATGAACTTGAATTTTGGTGTGTTATTCTTGAATTTTGGATGATCATATGTTGTTAGATGTTAAAAGTTGATGTTTTAATTGTGTTACTAGCATCACTAGCTTCAATTTGATGTGTAGGTTGCCTTAGAAAAACTTCATGAACTTGATTATTGATTTTGGTGAATTTGGGTTAGGGTTTGATGAACTTGAAATGGACTTTTGATGCATTGAATGCCATGGATTATTATTGGTAAGTGTTTAGTTGGATTGTATGCTTGATTACCTTCGAAACGGCATATCATTCATGTAAATTGGTTGCCCGAATCATAAAATGCGTTTTTGGAACTTGAACTTTGATTATGAACGTTTAATTACGGTTTTTGGTTGTTGTAAGTGGAAGTTTGATTGATGAATTGTGTTTAGTTGCATTCTACGTCAAAAGAGCTTTCCAACGATATAAGGTGCGAGTCCTAAGTGTTAGCGGTTTGTGTTTTATGCACAAAAAGGTTTTGGATTGAGACTTGAACATTTGGGACTGGCCAGGCACCAGCACCCGGCCTTTGCCGCGGCGCGGCCCTTTCCTGTCGCGGTGCGACAGATAAGGGGGTCAGGTTCTGACCTCCATGTCCAAAATACGAAAAATGTTTGGCATACTACGGACCTCCGATTCACATGAAACTTGTTCTAACATGTTCATATATGATTAAAAACCTCAGAAAAATAGTTCGGAACCCGACCCGAACGTGTTGACTTTCGTTGACTTTGACCGACCAAAGTTTGACTTTTAATCAAACTTAACCGAATATTTGTGCAATCGTTCTAACATGTTTTTATACTTGTACCTTGCATGAAACATGACAATTTGATTCACATGCTATTATGATCGAGTCTTAACGAGCCATAGGACTAATTGAACATCTTTGACCTATCGTGTTTACCGTTATTGATACAACCTATTGTTTAGGTCAAGACTAGCATTGTTCTTTACACACGTTTACTTGTTGAAGTACTTTACTACTCGTGCACTCAAGGTGAGATCATAGTCCCACTTTTACTCTTTTTGAACTTATATTGGGATGAGAAAACATAAACGATTCTTTTGAACTAAGTGAACACAAGAACAGGAAAACAAACATTCTACATACGAGTTTAGAACAAAATCCTCAATTCGATTATCATTAGTTACACTTGCCGGGTGTAAGCGAGAACTTATGTTATATGGCCATATGGGTTGACAACCCTCATCCTTGACGGTTCGCTACCGTCTACGGATGAAATATATTTTCGAGAATCAGTGTTTGTTCTAGCACTAAGTGATGGGGTATACAATGGAAGGAATGTTAAGCTTTGATAATTGGGTGCTCGTGAAACAAACTTTTGGAATGTATTACTATTATTTCATTGATGCAAATCTTGTGGTTCACTTGTACTTACTTATTTAAACCTATGATTTCACCAACGTTTTCGTTGACAGATTTCTATGTTTTTTTCAAGTCCTTGAACGATACATGATACATGCTTCCGCTCATTATTTTGATACTTGCATTGGATGTCGAGTATACATGCATACATGGAGCGTCTTTTGGATACTTTTAAATTGTGTCGCATAAGTTTCATTTGTACTTAAAACTTGGTATCGTAACTCGTGGTGGAACTATTCTTGTAAACTTGAACAACCTTTACATTTGAAATGAATGCGACATATCTTTTGGTCAAACGTTGTTTTAAAGACTTATGACCACGTAACGGGACCTAAGTAGACGGCGCCGTCAATGATGTTTTGGTCGGGTCGCTACAGATGAATCAGCTGAAACGGCAGTTGAATCATCAAGAGAAATACCGATGTCTCCAGAGTACCTTACGGATGGTGAAATGACTGGTTAACGCTACTTGGCAGATGACAATTGACGACGACGAATAATTTGATTGTAATCTTTTAATCTTTAATTGACGTGATGTTTTAATTTTTAATTATTGTAATTTCAGTATTGTTGGCGAGTTTTATATCTTCCCTTATGTTTCAGAGTTCTTCGTCTTTTTAATCTCCTTTCGATCTCTAGTAAAACGAGTAATGGTCTAGAATTTGTAAGTATACAGTTTCGAATGAATTTAATGTTATAATCAAGAAAGAACGTAATATCACGATTTGATTCGTCAAATTACCAGAATCATTGAGAATAGAAATATCAAGAATATACTTTCTTGATATGTTCAGAAGTTAAGCAGAATGACAGAGTTATGTAACATGGCACATGATAACGTTATAATCTGTGAATCATCATGTTCCATTTAGAAACTCAGCATGACTTACTGTAATATAATTACGTTGATCAAGTGTCATTATATTATACTAACTCATGCATCAGTTCCCAATATTACTTCAATAACATTCATATTTTAAGCTCGAAAGTTTACAGAATATAGAAACTATCAGTTTCTATATAATGTAACACTGATAGCACTACTAGATTAACGATTTCAGATAAGAATAGTTATGAAAATATATTCAGAAATGTGGAGGATATTTATAATGAAAGATACGATAATATCTCGGAATATCTAAGATCATAGGATGATAGGAACTATTGTCTGCAAGGGTTTAGAGTAAGGAGCAAGATATTCACTAAAGACTTTAGCAGACATTGAATCATTTGGATTCTTTGAAGTTAAACTTATTCTTTGTGATTTGTCCACGGCTTTCTTCATAGTTTCGCATAATCTGCTTTTCGGTACTAAATTTTCTATTGAATGTTTCCAATATAATGATACACAGGAAGCACGAGGAGGTATATAATTCTGGACGAGAATATTTATGAAAATATCCTCAGAATTATCGAAGATATTGATGATGATATTTTGGAATTTCTAAGTTCGATGGTTGATGGAGAAAGATTTTCCGCAAGATTTTAACATGACTTCTGAGCAAGATATTCTCTAAAGATTTCAACGGATCCAGAATTACCTGGATTCTTTGAATTTAAGGTATGGTCCTTGTATTTGTCCTTGGTCTCCTTCGTGGTTAGTTCAATCCATTTTCCAGTTCCAACTTTTCTGAGCTTTTCCAACATACTATTCTTTATCATCAAACTTCTGATGATTAAGGTCGTTTACGGTTGCCTACAGTTTCTGCTACTTCATTCAGTTTCTCTTTTTTTTTTTTTTTACATTCATAGTATTGACTTGTGACTGAGTGCTTTTCAGAATTTCAGAATGAGAGATCATAATTCTAAGAGATAAATGTCATACATATAATTGTTGATGTAGATATGATGTGAGTTTTCAAAGTACTGATTGCTGATTCCTGATAATTGGTATGGCAGTTCTCGTTACAAGATACGGATGAGTATATGATAGGGTTTTAATGAATTAATATAATGATTTGTCGGAGAGATTTAAGCCAAGAAACAACGAGGTTGCTGGTACGTCTTCTGGTAATATGGTGGAATATAAAATAATTCTCCGTTATCAAAAGGGTAATTGTATATATCAGGATTATAGTAAGGCTACTTCGGATGAAAATTCGAAGTTGACTTGCTGGAGCTGTGATAAAATTGGCTACTTTGAACAGCAGATGCAAAGTTATTTTCGGTAATAATAACGCTAAAGAAATTAGAACAGCTATGTGTTAAACGTTTACTCAGGTTCCGAGTGTTTTCAGGTGCATAACTATATGCATCAATCTTTTCTCCCGTAAATGAAGTGCGGTTGGTTCATCCTCTCGATTGAAGTGTTTTCAAGAATCATGAAAGGTTTGAACGCAGTTTGTAATTGTGATGATACGAATGGGCTTTAAAATGAAATCAAGTGGCAAACTTGAATAATTGTTTAGTTTCATATGTTATAATCAATATTTTAATTCATTTTAATTGTCCAGTGTTGGTAGTCCACAGTTGATAGTCCACAGTAACAGTCCAGTAATTCATATATAGTTTAATATATAATATTCGAATTGATTAATAAATATCGTGACCCGTGTACATGTCTCAGACTCGATCACAACTCAAAGTATATATATTATTTGAGAATCAACCTCAACCCTGTATAGAGAACTCGATCATTACTGCATATAGAGTGTCTATGGTGATTCCAAATAATATATATAGATGCGTCGATATGATATGTCAAAACCTTGTATACGTGTCCCGATATTTAAAGTGCGTAAAATAAATAACATAAATTAAATGACGATAAATAAAGTTTCCAGAATGTAAATTGCGTTAAATAAACTGCGATAAATAAATGGTAATACGGAATTAACAGTTAGCTAGGAACAGTTAGCTAGGATTTTGTTAGCGTGGATTCTTAATAAAATTTCATATTGTTAATTAATCTGTTTCTAATCAATTTTTATTGTGTCCATTATTTCCTCATTATGCCACTTGTTGGATTCTGATAGGTTAAAATCCAAATATGTAATTGGATGAATATGGTTATTCTGTGGTGAACGGATTTGTATATCGATGGATGTAAGTAGGATAGTATATGACTGTTGAAATAGATTCGAAGAACGTGCAATGTAACTTATTAATGTGAAATTTAAATAGTCCTCGGGTATTACCTACCCGTTAAAATATTTTCACCATTAACAGTTTGTACAAGAGAATTTTTAATTACAATCATTATGAAAATATACTTGTATATATATTTTCTTCAGATGCAATCATGGATTTAATGAGTCAATGTGATATTAAACTCATCGGATTTACGGCTAGAACTAGAGTTCGTAATCTCTAAAACATTAGAGATTACATAGTCGTCATACTAAACGAAGATAAATGATGTAGAACGATTCGTAGAACGATGATTATGCTCGAGATACAAAATGAGATATTGGGACATGTGATGTTGAAATTTGTGTTGTTGGTGGTACTGTTGATGCCGGTGATGTTGTTGAAGCTGGTACGTTTTACACCATATTCTCCAAATTGATTACTAGAGCGCGAAGTTCGTTGACTTCTTGTATTACTCCGGGATGATTGTCGATCGGAATGAGCAGATGAATAAGGTTTCGAATTTTGAGATAGTATATAATCATGGCGAGATATTCGGGAAATGATGGTGAAAATGGTGTTTCGGACTGGTTCGCCTGTAAGTGCTTCAGGTTCTTCACCAATAGGTGAATTCGGTTGGTGGAAGGGATCGCCTTCTTCGCGTCTCAATTGATTAAGTCGACTACGAACTCATCAGATGAATTGGGGTTGGATGATTGGTTGATTCATTCCGGTGACGCTGCTTCCGGAGCTTAGGTAAATATCCATATCGGAATAGCTGTCGGAATCCGAGGAATTTCAACTGGTTGAGGGATTCATCTCGTACAATCAGATGAACGATTTTTTTTTTTTTAAGAAAATAGATTATAGGATGTAGATTAGTACCCTGCAATACATAATTTACATATGCATATATAATACTAAAATCCCATAAGTTACGGAGGAATCTATGGAAGCTGTCAGGCAAAGGTAATAATAACAGATACGCTAAGATATGAATTTATCTATACACTGTCTATGCAATAGAGGCAGTAAGACGGGTCTTAGACTTTAAGGATGATAAGCAAATAATTTTCGACACGAAATGATAAGCAAAACTTTTGACATGCAGACACGGTCGAAGCCCAGACTCACTAATGCATCTAAACATCTATCAATTAGACACACTAATGCAAGACCTGGTTCGCTAAGACCACCGGTCTGATACCAACTGTGAGGTCCCGTCCTAATCCATCCGGACAAAGTCCACATCGATTACAAATGATTCACAATAGTTGGTTACATCGCGAGGTACTTGACCTCTATATGATACATTTTACAAACATTGCATTCGTTTTGAAAAGACAAACTTCCTTACATCGAAAATTGACGATATGCATACCATTTCATAATATATCTAATTATAATTATCTAAATAATAATCTTGATGAACTCGACGACTCGAATGCAACGTCTTTTGAAATATGTCATGAATGACTCCAAGTAATATCTTTAAAGTGAGCAAATGCACAGCAGAAGATTTCTTTCATACCTGAGAATAAACATTCTTTAAAGTGTCAACCAAAAGGTTGGTGAGTTCATTAGTTTAAATAAATAATCATTTCATAAATTTAATAGACCACAAGATTTCATATTTCCATTTCTAATAAACATACGTCCCATGCATAGAGACAAAAATATCATTCATATGGATTGAACACCTGGTAACCGACATTCACAATATGTATATAAGAATATCCCCATCATTCCGGGATCCTCCTTCGGACATGATATAAATTTCGAAGTACTAAAGCATCCGGTACTTTGGATGGGGCTTGTTGGGTCCGATAGATCTATCTTTAGAGTTCGCGTCAATTAGGGTGTCTGTTCCCTAATTCTTAGATTACCAGACTTAATAAAAAGGGCATATTCGATTTCGATAATTCAACCATAGAATGTAGTTTCAATCACTTGTGTCCATTTCGTAAAACATTTATAAAAACAGCGCATGCATTCTCTGTCCCAAAAATATATATTGCAAAAGCATTTAAAAAGGGATTAATGAAACTCACAGTAATGTATTTTGTAGTAAAAATACATATAACGACATTGAACAATGCAGGGTTGGCCTCGGATTCACGAACCTATATCATTTGTATATACATTAAAATGTGTAATCGTAATCGAATCCGTTTATTTATTATTTCTTATATTATATATTACACTTCTTTAGTTTGTGTATATATTTAAAATGTTTAATATCCATCTACTTAGTTATTTTAATATATATATATATATATATATATATATATATATATATATATATATATATATATATATATATATATATATATATATATATATATATATATGTGGTTACTATTATATAAAAATATCATTAGTTTGTTATATATATGTATTTATTTAAATATTGTTTTTATGTTTGATATGTAGGTATAAAAACTATTAATATAATTATGCTATATGTATTAAGTATATTTTTAGGTACAACATAATTATTTGAACAAAAATGGTAGTTTTGATTATAATGATTTACTAATAATTATAACTTTCTTAATATCGATAATACTAATAATAATAACGATATTTGCTAAAATCGACACTTATGTTAATAATAATAATAATAGTAAACTAATAGTTACAAAGATGATATTAATACCAATATTAGTGAAAAATAATAATAACTTGTATGGTTTTTATAATAACAATGATAATAATCCTAATCAAATTCATAAACATAATAATAATAATAGTAACACTAAAGATGATAGTTTACTAATGATAATAACATTAATATTACTTTTAGTAATAATAATAATATTACAATAATGATAATACTAATAATTATTAATGTTAATACTAATAATAATAATAATGATAATAATTATGTTATTATTAGTAATAACATTAGTTAACATCATGATGTCAATAATTAATAATAATGTAGCAATAATAATAATAATAATAATAATAATAATAATAATAATAATAATAATAATAATAATAATAATAATAATAATAATAATAATAATAATAATAATAATAATAATAATAATAATAATAATAATAATATTAATGGAAAAAGAAACTACCTTCAAGGAAAAATCGACCAAAAAGATTATACTATCCTCTCAGGGACTCGAACTCACGACCTCTCATATACCCGCATCATCGTTAACCATTCAGGCTACTGCCTGTTTTCTGATTATAATCACCACATTAATAACTATAATCCGTATACTATTATATCATCTCCTTCATCGTATTTCACAGACAACCAGGGAACCCCAAAGCAAAATTAAATAAAGATTTATGGTTTGAAATAAGATTAAAAATCAAATTTTAATCAACCTGTGCTGATTACGTGTTCAATTAAGCATCAAAATCACAGATTAAAATAAGTTTGCTGTTGGTTCGTGACAAGAACAAGACCCAATCATCAAATTCGAGTTCAAGACTGTTTTGATCAAAAGTTATAACATGAAATAGGTTGCAAATTGATCCTAGAAACTTTCTGAAACTTTAATTTCAACATAAACAATATCTATAATTCCAATTCGATTCTAAAAAGCTCGGTTGACTTTTTATTCGAAAAATTTGACTCAAAAATTGGTACTTGATAAGAAGAATTGGACTTTGAGATTTAGCAGATAGTTTCTAATAAAGATTCCTAACAAAACTGTTTTAATAGATTTCGAAATGGGTTTTAAAATCGAGGTTTTCAAAAAAAAAACTAGAACAGGGCAGTCGCCCATTGTTCTTCCTTTTTCTGCTTAATCTGTTTAAATTAAAAATTGTAAAAGGTAGCTGTAGGTGATATTTGGTAATATAATTCGTCTGGTATCGCTTATCACTGGATTTTAATCGAGCTTTTAAGAAACTTTGGGTAGACAGGAGGTACGTTTAAGAACAGCAAAAGAAAATAAAAAAATTAAAAGTGGCGTACGATTCTTAACTGATTTTGTTATCTTGCTATAAGCCAGGAATCAAATGGGACTGATTTCAGACAAATAAATATATTTCCTATAGCCTAGACAACGACTGCAACTGATAACATAATTATCTATCAGTTTTTATTTACTTATTTATAATTATCCGTATTTATATATATATATTAGTTATTATCTGTATTAAAAATATATATATCAGTATTTTCATATATTTGGATACCTGTATATGTATTTATATGAATCTCTATTTATATAACTTATTATATGTATATAATTTGTGAATTTTGTTAATTACGAGTGTAACTATATTATTATTATTACTATTACAATAATAATATTACTAATAATAAAATTATTGATAAAGGATCTAGTAATGATAACTGATAATATTAATACTATCAATAATGTTAAATTTAATAAATTTAATTTAATAATAATGATTATAATAATCTTATTAATGATACAAATAATACTAGTTATAATAATATTAACATTATTAATGATAACAATATCATTAATAATGATAATAATACAACTTAATTATATCAAATTTTATATGTCCACATAATTCTCATATTAACATTAATAATATTGATAATGCAAATACAAATATAAATGTTATCATTAGTAATGAAAGTAATAATAATAATGATATTGATATATCATTTATATTTTAACTTTACTCTAATACAATAATTATTAAATATTATATTTTAATAATTACAAATAGAAATTATATGTGAATTCATAATAATATGATAGTAACTTATTCATTTTATTTATTATTCTATATTTTAAATTCCTATTGATTTAAAGTATACATTATTAATTCAAAGTAGTATATATACATTTGTATTTATATCTCTATATTTATATACATATTTGTTAATAATAATTGTTCGTGAATCGTCAGACATAGTCAAGGGTTAAATAGATATATGACATAGTTCAAAACTTTCGAGACTCAATATTACATATTTTTCTTATCGTGTCGAAACCATATAAAGATTCAAGTTTAAATTTGGTCGGAAATTCCCGGGTCACTACATGATATCCCCCATCTTTCGAACGAAAGCCTTTTATAAACCAAGGCATTCTTGGAACGTTCTTCGAATGTCTTACAAACTGATCTCGCCTTAAATAGTTGTGCCGAGGAATTCTGACCGACTCTAGACAAGATTTCATCAATCATGTCTCCGGGTAGGTCTCTTAAAATATTGGGTTGTCTATCCATTTTGTGTTTTTATACTGTAAAATAGACAAGAGTTAGATTCATAAAAAAATACTTATTAATACAAGCAATTTTTACATATATCATAAAGCATAAGCACACTATATTACATATATTACACCACACGAATACAACTATCTTATTCCGACTCGCTCGTTTCTTCTTCTTCGGTTTTGGTTCGTTTTGCCAGGTTTCCAGGGTTATATGATGTTCCCCTAATACGAGCTGTCGTTTTCCACAATGGTTTAGAAAAACCTGGTGGTTTAGAGGTTCCCGGGTCATTGTTACAACTTAAGGACTTCGGGGGTTGACGATGAAATGTCCCGTTCTTATTGATTAAAAACGTTCCATATTAATTGATTTCGTTGCGAGGTTTTGACCTCTATATGAGACGTTTTTCAAAGACTGCATTCATTTTAAAACAAATCATAACCTTTATTTCATCAATAAAGGTTTAAAAAGCTTTACGTAGATTATCAAATAATGATAATCTAAAATATCCTGTTTACACACGACCATTACATAATGGTTTACAATACAAATATGTTACAACAAAATAAGTTTCTTGAATGCAGTTTTTACACAATATCATACAAGCATGGACTCCAAATCTCGTCCTTATTTAAGTATGCGACAGCGGAAGCTCTTAATAATCACCTGAGAATAAACATGCTTAAAACGTCAACAAAAATGTTGGTGAGTTATAGGTTTAACCTATATATATCAAATCATAATAATAGACCACAAGATTTCATATTTCAATACACATCCCATACATAGAGATAAAAATCATTCATATGGTGAACACCTGGTAACCGACATTAACAAGATGCATATATAAGAATATCCCCATCATTCCGGGACACCCTTCGGATATGATATAAATTTCGAAGTACTAAAGCATCTGGTACTTTGGATGGGGTTTGTTAGGCCCAATAGATCTATCTTTAGGATTCGCGTCAATTAGGGTGTCTGTTACCTAATTCTTAGATTACCAGACTTAATAAAAAGGGGCATATTCGATTTCGATAATTCAACCATAGAATGTAGTTTCACATACTTGTGTCTATTTTGTAAATCATTTATAAAACCTGCATGTATTCTCATCCCAAAAATATTAGATTTTAAAAGTCGGACTATAACTCACTTTCACATATTTTTACTTCGCCGGGAAGTAAGACTTGGCCACTGGTTGATTCACGAACCTATAACAATATATACATATATATCAAAGTATGTTCAAAATATATTTACAACACTTTTAATATATTTTGATGTTTTTAGTTTATTAAGTCAGCTGTCCTCGTTAGTAACCTACAACTAGTTGTCCACAGCTAGATGTACAGAAATAAATCGATAAATATTATCTTGAATCAATCCACGACCCAGTGTATACGTATCTCAGTATTGATCACAACTCAAACTATATATATTTTGGAATCAACCTCAACCCTGTATAGCCAACTCCAACATTCACATATAGAGTGTCTATGGTTGTTCCGAAATATATATAGATGTGTCGACATGATAGGTCGAAACATTGTATACGTGTCTATGGTATCTCAAGATTACATAATATACAATACAAGTTGATTAAGTTATGGTTGGAATAGACTTGTTACCAATTTTCACGTAGCTAAAATGAGAAAAATTATCCAATCTTGTTTTACCCATAACTTCTTCATTTTAAATCCGTTTTGAGTGAATCAAATTGCTATGGTTTCATATTGAACTCTATTTTATGAATATAAACAGAAAAAGTATAGGTTTATAGTCAGAAAATAAGTTACAAGTCGTTTTTGTAAAGGTAGTCATTTTAGTCGAAAGAACGACGTCTAGATGACCATTTTAGAAAACATACTTCCACTTTGAGTTTAACCATAATTTTTGGATATAGTTTCATGTTCATAATAATAATAATTTTTTCAAAATAACAACTTTTAAATCAAAGTTTATCATAGTTTTTAATTAACTAACCCAAAACAGCCCGCGGTGTTACTACGACGGCGTAAATCAGGTTTTACGGTGTTTTTCGTGTTTCCAGGTTTTAAATCATTAAGTTAGCATATCATATAGATATAGAACATGTGTTTAATTGATTAACTTTTATTTGCGAAAAAGTTTAGAATTAACTAAACTATGTTCTAGTGATTACAAGTTTAAACCTTCGAATAAGATAGCTTTATATGTATGAATTGAATGATGTTATGAACATCATTACTACCTTAAGTTCCTTGGATAAACCTACTAGAAAATAGAAAAATGGATCTAGCTTCAACGGATCCTTAGATGGCTCGAAGTTCTTGAAGCAGAATCATGACACGAAAACAAGTTCAAGTAAGATCATCACTTGAAATAAGATTGTTATAGTTATAGAAATTGAACCAAAGTTTGAATATGATTATTACCTTGTATTAGAATGATAACCTACTATAAGAAACAAAGATTTCTTGAGGTTGGATGATCACCTTACAAGATTGAAAGTGAGCTAGCAAACTTGAAAGTATTCTTGATTTTGTGTAACTAGAACTTGTAGAATATATGAAGAACACTTAGAACTTGAAGATAGAACTTGAGAGAGATCAATTAGATGAAGAAAATTGAAGAATGAAAGTGTTTGTAGGTGTTTTTGGTCGTTGGTGTATGGATTAGATATAAAGGATATGTAATTTTGTTTTCATGTAAATAAGTCATGAATGATTACTCATATTTTTATAATTTTATGAGATATTTCATGCTAGTTGCCAAATGATGGTTCCCACATGTGTTAGGTGACTCACATGGGCTGCTAAGAGCTGATCATTGGAGTATATATACCAATAGTACATACATCTAAAAGCTGTGTATTGTACAAGTACGAATACGGGTGCATACGAGTAGAATTGTTGATGAAACTGAACGAGGATGTAATTGTAAGCATTTTTGTTAAGTAGAAGTATTTTGATAAGTGTATTAAAGTCTTTCAAAAGTTTATAAATACATATTAAAACACTACATGTATATACATTTTAACTGAGTCGTTAAATCATCGTTAGTCGTTACATGTAAGTGTTGTTTTGAAACCTTTAGGTTAACGATCTTGTTAAATGTTGTTAACCCAATGTTTATAATATCAAATGAGATTTTAAATTATTATATTATCATGATATTATCATGTATGAATATCTCTTAATATGATATATATACATTAAATGTCTTTACAACGATAATCGTTACATATATGTCTCGTTTAAAAATCATTAAGTTAGTAGTCTTGTTTTTAAATATGTAGTTCATTGTTAATATACTTAATGATATGTTTACTTATCATAGTATCATGTTAACTATATATATATCCATATATATGTCATCATATAGTTTTTACAAGTTTTAACGTTCGTGAATCACCGGTCAACTTGGGTGGTCAATTGTCTATATGAAACATATTTCAATTAATCAAGTCTTAACAAGTTTGATTGCTTAACATGTTGGAAACATTTAATCATGTAAATATCAATCTCAATTAATATATATAAACATGGAAAAGTTCGGGTCACTACAGTACCTACCCGTTAAATAAATTTTCCCGAAATTTTAAGCTGTTGAAGGTGTTGACGAATCTTCTGGAAATAGATGCGGGTATTTCTTCTTTAGCTGATCTTCACGCTCACAGGTGAACTCGGGTCCTCTACGAGCATTCCATCGAACCTTAACAATTGGTATCTTGTTTTGCTTAAGTCTTTTAACCTCACGATCCATTATTTCGACGGGTTCTTCGATGAATTGAAGTTTTTCGTTGATTTGGATTTCATCTAACGGAATAGTGAGATCTTCTTTAGCAAAACATTTCTTCAAATTCGAGACGTGGAAAGTGTTATGTACAGCCACGAGTTGTTGAGGTAACTCAAGTCGGTAAGCTACTGGTCCGACACGATCAATAATCTTGAATGGTCCAATATACCTTGGATTTAATTTCCCTCGTTTACCAAATCGAACAACGCCTTTCCAAGGTGCAAATTTAAGCATGACCATCTCTCCAATTTCAAATTCTATATCTTTTCTTTTAATGTCAGCGTAGCTCTTTTGTCGACTTTGGGCGGTTTTCAACCGTTGTTGAATTTGGATGATCTTCTCGGTAGTTTCTTGTATAATCTCCGGACCCGTGATCTGTCTATCCCCCACTTCACTCCAACAAATCGGAGACCTGCACTTTCTACCATAAAGTGCTTCAAACGGTGCCATCTCAATGCTTGAATGGTAGCTGTTGTTGTAGGAAAATGCTACTAACGGTAGATGTCGATCCCAACTGTTTCCGAAATCAATAACACATGCTCGTAGCATGTCTTCAAGCGTTTGTATCGTCCTTTCGCTCTGCCCATCAGTTTGTGGATGATAGGCAGTACTCATGTCTAGACGAGTTCCTAATGCTTGCTGTAATGTCTGCCAGAATCTTGAAATAAATCTGCCATCCCTATCTGATGCTCAGCTTTGACCTTAGAACACGTCAAACATTCTCCTATGTATTTAGCAACATCGGCTTTCATACCCGGCCACCAAAAATGTTTCTTGAGATCCTTGTACATCTTCCCCGTTCCAGGATGTATTGAGTATCTGGTTTTATGAGCTTCTCTAAGTACCATTTCTCTCATATCTCCAAATTTTGGTATCCAAATCCTTTCAGCCCTATACCGGGTTCCATCTTCTCGAATATTAAGATGCTTCTCCGATCCTTTGGGTATTTCATCCTTTAAATATCCCTCTTTTAAAACTCCTTGTTGCGCCTCCTTTATTTGAGTAGTAAGGTTATTATGAATCATTATATTCATAGATTTTACTCGAATGGGTTCTCTGTCCTTCCTGCTCAAGGCATCGGCTACCACATTTGCCTTCCCCGGGTGGTAACGAATCTCAAAGTCGTAATCATTCAATAATTCAATCCACCTACGCTGCCTCATATTCAGTTGTTTCTGATTAAATATGTGTTGAAGACTTTTGTGGTCGGTATATATAATACTTTTGACCCCATATAAGTAGTGCCTCCAAGTCTTTAATGCAAAAACAACCGCGCCTAATTCCAAATCATGCGTCGTATAATTTTGCTCGTGAATCTTCAATTGTCTAGATGCATAAGCAATCACCTTCGTTCGTTGCATTAATACTCAACCGAGACCTTGCTTTGATGCGTCACAATAAATCACAAAATCATCATTCCCTTCAGGCAATGACAATATAGGTGCCGTAGTTAGCTTTTTCTTCAATAACTGAAACGCTTTCTCTTGTTCATCATTCCATTCAAATTTCTTCCCTTTATGCGTTAATGCAGTCAAGGGTTTTGCTATTCTGGAAAAGTCTTGGATGAACCTTCTGTAGTAACCAGCTAGTCCTAAAAACTGGCGTATGTGTTTCGGAGTTTTCGGGGTTTCCCACTTTTTAACAGTTTCTATCTTTGCCGGATCCACCTTAATACCTTTTTTGTTCACTATGTGACCGAGGAATTGAACTTCTTCCAACCAAAATGCACACTTTGAAAATTTAGCGTACAATTCTTCCTTCCTCAATACTTCTAACACCTTTCTCAAATGTTCACCTTGTTCTTGGTCATTCTTTGAGTAAATAAGTATGTCATCAATGAAAACAATGACAAACTTGTCAAGGTATGGTCCACACACTCGGTTCATAAGGTCCATGAACACAGCTGGTGCATTAGTTAAACCAAATGGCATGACCATAAACTCGTAATGACCGTAACGTGTTCTGAAAGCAGTCTTTGGAATATCATCTTCTTTCACCCGCATTTGATGATACCCGGAACGTAAGTCAATCTTTGAATAAACAGACGAGCCTTGTAGTTGATCAAATAAGTCATCGATTCTCGGTAGTGGGTAGCGGTTCTTGATGGTAAGTTTGTTCAACTCTCGGTAGTCGATACACAACCTGAATGTACCATCTTTCTTCTTGACAAACAAAACAGGAGCTCCCCACGGTGATGTGCTTGGTCGAATGAAACCACGCTCTAAAAGTTCTTGTAATTGGCTTTGCAGTTCTTTCATCTCGCTGGGTGCGAGTCTGTAAGGAGCACGAGCTATTGGTGCAGCTCCTGGTACAAGATCTATTTGAAATTCAACGGATCGATGTGGGGGTAATCCCGGTAATTCTTTCGGAAATACATCGGGAAATTCTTTTGCAATGGGAACATCATTGATGCTCTTTTCTTCAGTTTGTACTTTCTCGACGTGTGCTAGAATAGCATAGCAACCTTTTCTTATTAGTTTTTGTGCCTTCAAATTACTAATAAGATGTAGCTTCGTGTTGCCCTTTTCTCCGTACACCATTAAGGGTTTTCCTTTTTCTCGTATAATGCGAATTGCATTTTTGTAACAAACGATCTCTGCTTTCACTTCTTTCAACCATTCCATACCGATTATCACATCAAAACTCCCTAACTCTACTGGTATCAAATCAATCTTAATTGTTTCGCTAACCAGTTTAATTTCTCGATTCCGACATATATTATCTGCTGAAATTAATTTACCATTTGCTAATTCGAGTAAAAATTTACTATCCAAAGGCGTCAATGGACAACTTAATTTAGCACAAAAATCTCTACTCATATAGCTTCTATCCGCACCCGAATCAAATAAAACGTAAGCAGATTTATTATCAATAAGAAACGTACCCGTAACAAGCTCCGGGTCTTCCTGTGCCTCTGCCGCATTAATATTGAAAACTCTTCCGCGGCCTTGTCCATTCGTGTTCTCCTAGTTTGGGCAATTTCTAATAATGTGGCCCGGTTTTCCACATTTATAACAAACTACATTGGCATAACTTGCTCCGACACTACTTGCTCCGCCATTACTCGTTCCGACACCATTTGTTCCTTTCGTTCAATTAACCCCTGGTCCGTAGACCTCACACTTCGCCGCGCTATGACCATTTCTTTTACACTTGTTGCAAAATTTGGTGCAGAACCCCGAGTGATACTTTTCACACCTTTGGCATAGCTGCTTCTGATTGTTGTTGTTGTTGCGGTTATTATTATTGTTGGGATGATTGTTGTAGTTGCTGCTGTTGTTGTTGTTGTTGTTGTTGTTGGGCCGTTTGTTGTAGTTGCGATTGATGTTGCGATTGTTGGGATAATTGTTGCGATTATTGTTGTAATTACTGTTGTAGTTGTATTGGTGATTCTTATCACCGTTTTCCTCCCACTTTCTTTTGACTTGCTTCACATTGGCCTCTTCAGCAGTCTGTTCTTTAATTCTTTCTTCAATCTGGTTCACTAGTTTGTGAGCCATTCTACATGCCTGTTGTATGGAGGCGGGCTAGTGTGAACTTATATCTTCTTGGATTCTTTCCGGTAATCCTTTCACAAACGCGTCGATCTTTTCTTCCTCATCTTCGAATGCTACCGGACACAATAGGCACAATTCTGTGAATCGTCTTTCGTACGTGGTAATATCAAATCCTTGGGTTCGTAACCCTCTAAGTTCTGTCTTGAGCTTATTGACCTCGGTTCTGGGACGGTACTTCTCGTTCATCAAGTGCTTGAATGTTGACCACGGTAGTGCGTACGCATCGTCTTGTCCCACTTGCTCTAGATAGGTATTCCACCATGTTAACGCAGAACCTGTAAAGGTATGCGTAGCGTACTTCACTTTGTCCTCTTCAGTACACTTACTTATGTCAAACACCGATTCGACCTTCTCGGTCCACCGTTTCAATCCGATCGGTCCTTCGGTTCCATCAAATTCCAAAGGTTTGCAGGCAGTGAATTCTTTGTAGGTGCATCCTACACGATTTCCTGTACTGCTAGATCCAAGGTTATTGTTGGTATGTAGCGCAGCCTGTACTGCGGCTATGTTTGAAGCTAGAAAGGTACGGAATTCCTCTTCATTCATATTCACGGTGTGTCGAGTAGTCGGTGCCATTTCCTTCAAAATAGTCAAATGGAACAAGTTAATCATACAGAATATTAAGAGTAGTTAATAGTATTTCGTAGCATAATATGAACTCATTTATAAAAGCTTTTTCTTCATATTAGCGTTTTATAAGTTTAAATTCGGGTAGTACCTACCCGTTAAGTTCATACTTAGTAGCTAATATACAATTCAACTACTACAATTCTATATGAAAAACTAATTATAATAATATTTCGCGTTCAAACTTTTACACAATATTTTACAAACTTACAATACCGCTTATTTTACATATAGCATGAAATATAGCATACAATAAATTTGATACAAGATGGTTGTGAAGATAATTCTAGCTAGTACACAAGTCGTTCAGCAAAGGCAATAAAGACACGTAATTCATACGTCCAGAAACAAGTCATGCATTCTGGTTTTACTAGGATTACTTCCCATCCTTGGTCTTGTGGAACATAACCGTTATGGCCATTGATAAGACAGCGTGTTGTAACGTCGTCAAAGGGACGAGGGTTACGTAATGTCCAACAGTCCCGTAACAATCTAAAAACCTCATTTCTTACCCCAGTTACCGACTCCGTCACTTGTGGGAACGTTTTGTTTAATAGTTGTAGTCCGATGTTCTTGTTCTCACTTTGGTGAGAAGCGAACATTACTAATCCGTAAGCATAACATGCATCTTTATGTTGCATGTTAGCCGCTTTTTCTAAATCACGAAGTCCAATATTCGGATATATTGAGTCAAAATAATTTCTTAACCCATTGCGTAAAATAGCATTTGGGTTCCCCGCAATATATGCGTCAAAGTAAACACATCGTAACTTATGGATTTCCCAATGTGATATCCCCCATCTTTCGAACGAAAGCCTTTTATAAACCAAGGCATTCTTGGAACGTTCTTCGAATGTCTTACAAAATGATCTCGCCTTAAATAGTTGTGCCGAAGAATTCTGACCGACTCTAGACAAGATTTCATCAATCATGTCTCCGGGTAGGTCTCTTAAAATATTGGGTTGTCTATCCATTTTGTGTTTTTATACTGTAAAATAGACAAGAGTTAGATTCATAAAAAAAAATACTTATTAATACAAGCAATTTTTACATATATCATAAAGCATAAGCACACTATATTACATATATTACACCACACGAATACAACTATCTTATTCCGACTCGCTTGTTTCTTCTTCTTCGGTTTTAGTTCGTTTTGCCAAGTTTCTAGGGATATATGATGTTCCCCTAATACGAGCCGTCGTTTTCCACATTGGTTTAGAAAAACCTGGTGGTTTAGAGGTTTCCGGGTCATTGTTACAACTTAAGGACTTCGGGGGTTGACGATACATATAAAGTTCATCGGGGTTGGAATTAGATTTCTCTATTTTTATGCCCTTTCCCTTATTATTTTCTTTTGCCTTTTTAAATTCAGTTAGGGTAATTTCTATAACATCATCGGAATTCTCGTCGGAATCCGATTCATCGGAGAATTGGTAATCCTCCCAATATTTTGCTTCCTTGGCGGAAACAATATTGACCATAATTAACCTTGGTCGGTTGGTTGAGGATTTTCTTTTACTTAACCGTTTTATTATTTCCCCCACCGGTTCTATTTCTTCATCCGGTTCCGATTCTTCTTCCGGTTCCGATTCTTCTTCCGGTTCCGACTCTTCTTCCGGTTCCTCTTCGGGAACTTGTGAATCAGTCCACGAATCATTCCAATTTACATTTGACTCTTCATTATTATTAGGTGAGTCAATGGGACTTGTTCTAGAGGTAGACATCTATCACATAATATCAAACGCGTTAAGAGATTAATATATCACATAATATTCACATGTTAAAAATATATAGTTTCCAACAAAATTTGTTAAGCAATCATTTTTCAAGTAAACACGGTCGAAGTCCAGACTCACTAATGCATCCTAACAAACTCGATAAAACACACTAATGCAAAATTCTGGTTCTCTAAGACCAATGCTCGGATACCAACTGAATTGTCCCGTTCTTATTGATTAAAAACGTTCCATATTAATTGATTTCGTTGCGAGGTTTTGACCTCTATATGAGACGTTTTTCAAAGACTGCATTCATTTTAAAACAAACCATAACCTTTATTTCATCAATAAAGGTTTAAAAAGCTTTACGTAGATTATCAAATAATGATAATCTAAAATATCCTGTTTACACACGACCATTACATAATGGTTTACAATACAAATATGTTACAACAAAATAAGTTTCTTGAATGCAGTTTTTTACACAATATCATACAAGCATGGACTCCAAATCTCGTCCTTATTTAAGTATGCGACAGCGGAAGCTCTTAATAATCACCTGAGAATAAACATGCTTAAAACGTCAACAAAAATGTTGGTGAGTTATAGGTTTAACCTATATATATCAAATCATAATAATAGACCACAAGATTTCATATTTCAATACACATACCATACATAGAGATAAAAATCATTCATATGGTGAACACCTGGTAACCGACATTAACAAGATGCATATATAAGAATATCCCCATCATTCCGGGACACCATTCGGATATGATATAAATTTCGAAGTACTAAAGCATCCGGTACTTTGGATGGGGTTTGTTAGGCCCAATAGATCTATCTTTAGGATTCACGTCAATTAGGGTGTCTGTTACCTAATTCTTAGATTACCAGACTTAATAAAAAGGGGCATATTCGATTTCGATAATTCAACCATAGAATGTAGTTTCACGTACTTGTGTCTATTTTGTAAATCATTTATAAAACCTGCATGTATTCTCATCCCAAAAATATTAGATTTTAAAAGTGGGACTATAACTCACTTTCACAGATTTTTACTTCGCCGGGAAGTAAGACTTGGCCACTGGTTGATTCACGAACCTATAACAATATATACATATATATCAAAGTATGTTCAAAATATATTTACAACACTTTTAATATATTTTGATGTTTTAAGTTTATTAAGTCAGCTGTCCTCGTTAGTAACCTACAACTAGTTGTCCACAGCTAGATGTACAGAAATAAATCGATAAATATTATCTTGAATCAATCCACGACCCAGTGTATACGTATCTCAGTATTGATCACAACTCAAACTATATATATTTTGGAATCAACCTCAACCCTGTATAGCTAACTCCAACATTCACATATAGAGTGTCTATGGTTGTTCCGAAATATATATAGATGTGTCGACATGATAGGTCGAAACATTGTATACGTGTCTATGGTATCTCAAGATTACATAATATATAATACAAGTTGATTAAGTTATGGTTGGAATAGATTTGTTACCAATTTTCACGTAGCTAAAATGAGAAAAATTATCCAATCTTGTTTTACCCATAACTTCTTCATTTTAAATCCGTTTTGAGTGAATCAAATTGCTATGGTTTCATATTGAACTCTATTTTATGAATCTAAACAGAAAAAGTATAGGTTTATAGTCGGAAAATAAGTTACAAGTCATTTTTGTAAAGGTAGTCATTTTAGTCGAAAGAACGACGTCTAGATGACCATTTTAGAAAACATACTTCCACTTTGAGTTTAACCATAATTTTTGGATATAGTTTCATGTTCATAATAACAATAATTTTCTCAGAATTACAACTTTTAAATCAAAGTTTATCATAGTTTTTAATTAACTAACCCAAAACAGCACGCGGTGTTACTACGACGACGTAAATCCGGTTTTACGGTGTTTTTCGTGTTTCCAGGTTTTAAATCATTAAGTTAGCATATCATATAGATATAGAACATGTGTTTAGTTGATTAACTTTTGTTTGCGAACAAGTTTAGAATTAACTAAACTATGTTCTAGTGATTACAAGTTTAAACCTTCGAATAAGATAGCTTTATATGTATGAATCGAATGATGTTATGAACATCATTACTACCTTAAGTTTCTTGGATAAACCTACTAGAAAAGAGAAAAATGGATCTAGCTTCAACGGATCCTTGGATGGCTCGAAGTTCTTGAAGCAGAATCATGACACGAAAACAAGTTCAAGTAAGATCATCACTTGAAATAAGATTGTTATAGTTATAGAAATTGAACCAAAGTTTGAATATGATTATTACCTTGTATTAGAATGATAACCTACTGTAAGAAACAAAGATTTCTTGAGGTTGGATGATCACCTTACAAGATTGGAAGTGAGCTAGCAAACTTGAAAGTATTCTTGATTTTATGTAACTAGAACTTGTAGAATTTATGAAGAACACTTAGAACTTGAAGATAGAACTTGAGAGAGATCAATTAGATGAAGAAAATTGAAGAATGAAAGTGTTTGTAGGTGTTTTTGGTAGTTGGTGTATGGATTAGATATAAAGGATATGTAATTTTGTTTTCATGTAAGTAAGTCATGAATGATTACTCATATTTTTGTAATTTTATGAGATATTTCATGCTAGTTGCCAAATGATGGTTCCCATATGTGTTAGGTGACTCACATGGGCTGCTAAGAGCTGATTATTGGAGTGTATATACCAATAGTACATACATCTAAAAGCTGTGTATTGTACGAGTACGAATACGGGTGCATACGAGTAGAATTGTTGATGAAACTGAACGAGGATGTAATTGTAAGCATTTTTGTTAAGTAGAAGTATTTTGATAAGTGTATTAAAGTCTTTCAAAAGTGTATAAATACATATTAAAACACTACATGTATATACATTTTAACTGAGTCGTTAAGTCATCGTTAGTCGTTGCATGTAAGTGTTGTTTTGAAACCTTTAGGTTAACGATCTTGTTAAATGTTGTTAACCCAATGTTTATAATATCAAATGAGATTTTAAATTATTATATTATCATGATATTATCATGTATGAATATCTCTTAATATGATATATATACATTAAATGTCTTTACAACGATAATCGTTACATATATGTCTCGTTTAAAAATCATTAAGTTAGTAGTCTTGTTTTTACATATGTAGTTCATTGTTAATATACTTACTGATATGTTTACTTATCATAGTATCATGTTAACTATATATATATATCCATATATATGTCATCATATAGTTTTTACAAGTTTTAACGTTCGTGAATCACCAGTCAACTTGGGTGGTCAATTGTCTATATGAAACATATTTCAATTAATCAAGTCTTAACAAGTTTGATTGCTTAACATGTTGGAAACATTTAATCATGTTAATATCAATCTCAATTAATATATATAAACATGGAAAAGTTCGGGTCACTTTAGACGATACATATAAAGTTCATCGGGGTTGGAATTAGATTTCTCTATTTTTATGCCCTTTCCCTTATTATTTTCTTTTGCCTTTTTAAATTCAGTTGTGGTAATTTCTATAACATCATCAGAATTCTCATCGGAATCCGATTCATCGGAGAATTGGTAATCCTCCCAATATTTTGCTTCCTTGGCGGAAACACCATTGACCATAATTAACCTTGGTCGGTTGGTTGAGGATTTTCTTTTACTTAACCGTTTTATTATTTCCCCCACCGGTTCTATTTCTTCATCCGATTCCGATTCTTCTTTCGGTTCCGATTCTTCTTCCGGTTCCGACTCTTCTTCCGGTCCCTCCTCGGGAACTTGTGAATCAGTCCACGAATCATTCCAATTTACATTTGACTCTTCATTATTATTAGGTGAGTCAATGGGACTTGTTCTAGAGGTAGACATCTATCACATAATATCAAACGTGTTAAGAGATTAATATATCACATAATATTCACATGTTAAAAATATATAGTTTCCAACAAAATTTGTTAAGCTATCATTTTTCAAGTAAACACGGTCGAAGTCCAGACTCACTAATGCATCCTAACAAACTCGATAAGACACACTAATGCAAAATTCTGGTTCTCTAAGACCAACGCTCTGATACCAACTGAAATGTCCCGTTCTTATTGATTAAAAACGTTCCATATTAATTGATTTCGTTGCGAGGTTTTGACCTCTATATGAGATGTTTTTCAAAGACTGCATTCATTTTAAAACAAACCATAACCTTTATTTCATCAATAAAGGTTTAAAAAGCTTTACGTAGATTATCAAATAATGATAATCTAAAATATCCTGTTTACACACGACCATTACAAAATGGTTTACAATACAAATATGTTACAACAAAATAAGTTTCTTGAATGCAGTTTTTACACAATATCATACAAGCATGGACTCCAAATCTCGTCCTTATTTAAGTATGCGACAGCGAAAGCTCTTAATAATCACCTGAGAATAAACATGCTTAAAACGTCAACAGAAATGTTGGTGAGTTATAGGTTTAACCTATATATATCAAATCATAATAATAGACCACAAGATTTCATATTTCAATACACATCCCATACATAGAGATAAAAATCATTCATATGGTGAACACCTGGTAACCGACATTAACAAGATGCATATATAAGAATATCCCCATCATTCCGGGACACCCTTCGGATATGATATAAATTTTGAAGTACTAAAGCATCCGGTACTTTGGATGGGGTTTGTTAGGCCCAATAGATCTATCTTTAGGATTCACGTTAATTAGGGTGTCTGTTACCTAATTCTTAGATTACCAGACTTAATAAAAAGGGGCATATTCGATTTCGATAATTCAACCATAGAATGTAGTTTCACGTACTTGTGTCTATTTTGTAAATCATTTATAAACCTGCATGTATTCTCATCCCAAAAATATTAGATTTTAAAAGTGGAACTATAACTCACTTTCACAGATTTTTACTTCGTCGGGAAGTAAGACTTGGCCACTGGTTGATTCACGAACCTATAACAATATATACATATATATCAAAGTATGTTCAAAATATATTTACAACACTTTTAATATATTTTGATGTTTTAAGTTTATTAAGTCAGCTGTCCTCGTTAGTAACCTACAACTAGTTGTCCACAGTTAGATGTACAGAAATAAATCGATAAATATTATCTTGAATCAATCCACGACCCAGTGTATACGTATCTCAGTATTGATCACAACTCAAACTATATATATTTTGGAATCAACCTCAACCCTGTATAGCTAACTCCAACATTCACATATAGAGTGTCTATGGTTGTTCTGAAATATATATAGATGTGTCGACATGATAGGTCGAAACATTGTATACGTGTCTATGGTATCTCAAGATTACATAATATACAATACAAGTTGATTAAGTTATGGTTGGAATATATTTGTTACCAATTTTCACGTAGCTAAAATGAGAAAAATTATCCAATTTTGTTTTACCCATAACTTCTTCATTTTAAATCCGTTTTGAGTGAATCAAATTGCTATGGTTTCATATTGAACTATATTTTATGAATCTAAACAGAAAAAGTATAGGTTTATAGTCGGAAAAATAAGTTACAAGTCGTTTTTGTAAAGGTAGTCATTTCAGTCGAAAGAACGACGTCTAGATGACCATTTTAGAAAACATACTTTCACTTTGAGTTTAACCATAATTTTTAGATATAATTTCATGTTCATAATAAAAATCATTTTCCCAGAATAACAACTTTTAAATCAAAGTTTATCATAGTTTTTAATTAACTAACCCAAAACAGCCCGCGGTGTTACTACGACGGCGTAAATTCGGTTTTACGGTGTTTTTCGTGTTTCCAGGTTTTAAATCATTAAGTTAGCATATCATATAGATATAGAACATGTGTTTAGTAGATTTTAAAAGTCAAGTTAGAAGGATTAACTTTTATTTGCGAACAAGTTTAGAATTAACTAAACTATGTTCTAGTGATTACAAGTTTAAACCTCCGAATAAGATAGCTTTATATGTATGAATGGAATGATGTTATGAACATAATTACTACCTCAAGTTCCTTGGATAAACCTACTGGAAAGGAGAAAAATAGATCTAGCTTCAAAGGATCCTTGGATGGCTTGAAAGTTCTTGAAGCAGAATCATGACACGAAAACAATTTCAAGTAAGATTTCTACTCGAAATAAGATTGTTATAGTTATAGAAATTGAATTAAAGTTTGAATATGATTATTACCTTGTATTAGAAAGATAACCTACTGTAATTAACAAAGGTTTCTTGATCTTGGATAATTACTTGGAATGGATTTAGAAAACTTGGAAGTAAACTTGCAATCTTGGAAGTATTCTTGAATTTATGAAACTAGAACTTTTGGAATTTATGAAGAACACTTAGAACTTGAAGATAGAACTTGAGAGAGATCAATTAGATGAAGAAAATTGAAGAATGAAAGTTTTTGTAGGTGTTTTTGGTCGTTGGTGTATGGATTAGATATAAAGGATATGTAATTTTGTTTTCATGTAAATAAGTCATGAATGATTACTCATATTTTTGTAATTTTAAGAGATATTTCATGCTAGTTGCCAAATGATGGTTCCTACATGTGTTAGGTGACTCACATGGGCTGCTAAGAGCTGATCATTGGAGTGTATATACCAATAGTACATACATCTAAAAGCTGTGTATTGTACGAGTATGAATACGGGTGCATACGAGTAGAATTGTTGATGAAACTGAACGAGGATGTAATTGTAAGCATTTTTGTTAAGTAGAAGTATTTTGATAAGTGTCTTGAAGTCTTTCAAAAGTGTATGAATACATATTAAAACACTACATGTATATACATTTTAACTAACTCGTTAAGTCATCGTTAGTCGTTACATGTAAATGTTGTTTTGAAACCTTTAGGTTAACGATCTTGTTGAATGTTGTTAACCCATTTTTTATTATAACAAATGAGATGTTAAATTGTTATATTATCAATGTATTATGATATATAATATATCTTAGTATGATATATATATACAGTTAAATGTCGTTACAACGATAATCGTTACATATATGTCTCGTTTCGAAATCATTAAGTTAGTAGTCTTATTTTTACATATGTATTTCATTGTTAATACACTTAATAATATATTTACTTATCATTTAACATAATTAACCAAGTGTATCAATATCTTAATATGATTCATATGTACCTAGTAAGACGTTGTTATAACGATAATCGTTATATATATCGTTTTCGAGTTTCTTAAATTAATAGTCTCATTTTTATGTATATAACTCATTGTTAAAATACCTAATGAGATACATACTTATAATAAAATCATGTTAACTATATATATAACCATATATATGTCATCGTATAGTTTTTACAAGTTTTAACATTCGTGAATCACCGGTCAACTTGGGTGGTCAATTGTCTATATGAAACCTATTTCAATTAATCAAGTCTTAACAAGTTTGATTGCTTAACATGTCGGAAACACTTAATCATGTAAATAACAATTTCATTTAATATATATATAAACATGGAAAAGTTCGGGTCACTACAGAGGTGTCCACAATTTCAACCGATTCCTCCACAAAATGAAGTTTGTCGTCAATAGTAAGTTCCTCAAGAGGGATGATGATATCGAGTTCGGCAAGGCACTTTTTCAAGTTAGATACGTGGAAGGTAGGATGAACAGAGTTCAATTGAGGTGGAAGATCCAAACGATAAGCAACGGTTCCAATACGCTCCAAGATTTCGAAAGGACCAATATACCGCGGATTTAGCCTCCCGCGTTTCCCAAAATGGATTACACCTTTCCAAGGCGCGACTTTTAACATTACTCGGTCACCGACTTGAAATTCAAGGTCGTTGCGTCTTTTTTCGGTATTGCACTTTTGACGACTCCGGGCCGTCTGAAGCCTATCTCGGATTTGTACGATCTTCTCGGTGGTTTCGTGAATGAGTTCGGGTCCGGTGATTTGCACGTCGCCTACCTCGGTCCAACAAAGAGGTGAACGACATTTTCAGCCATATAGCGCTTCAAAAGGTACGGCTTTAATACTCGCGTGATAACTATTGTTGAAAGAGAACTCGGCGAGAGGTAAGTGCTTGTCCCAAGCTTTTCCAAAATCAACCACGCAAGCTCGTAACATGTCCTCTAAGGTTTGAATTGTACGTCCGATTTGTCCATCGGTTTGAGGATGATATGCGGTACTCATGTCTAAACGCGTTCCCAACGCTTCTTGCTAGGTACGCCAAAATCTAGAAACAAAACGGCCATCTCGGTCGGAGATAATCGATAAAGGTACACCGTGTCAGGCTACGATCTCCTTGATGTAAAGTTGCGCAAGTTTCTCCATTTTGTCCGTTTCTTTCATGGCAAGGAAGTGTGCGGATTTGGTGAGACGGTCAACAATAACCCAAATAGTATCATAACCGCCCGACGTTTTTGGTAGTTTGGTGATAAAATCCATCGTTATCCTTTCCCACTTCCATTGCGGGATTTCGGGTTGTTGAAGTAATCCAGACGGTCTTTGGTGTTCGGCTTTGACTTTGGAACATGTCAAACACTTGGAAACATAAGTAGCTACATCCCTTTTGATGTTCGGCCACCAATATTGTTGTTTAAGGTCATGGTACATCTTATTGGCACCGGGGTGGATCGAGTATCGTGACTTATGGGCTTCATCTAAAATAAGACTTCGTAGGTCCCCATATCTAGGCACCCAAATCCTTCCGGCGAAATATCGAAGTCCGGTCTCCCTAACTTCGAATCGAGAGACGAGAATATTCAAGAGCTCATGTGAAACGTTTTCATCCTTGAGAGCCTCATCTTGGGCTACCCGAATTTGGCTATTAAGGTTTGTGTGAATGGTAATGTTTAAAGCTCGTACACGAAGAGGCACCGCTCTTTCCTTTCGACTTAAGGCATCGGCTACTACATTTGCCTTTCCGGGATGGTAGTGAAGCTCGCAATCGTAATCATTTAAGGTTTCAATTCACCTTCGTTGTCTCATGTTTAGTTGCTTTTGATCGAAGATGTGTTGGAGACTTTTTTGATCGGTAAAGATAGTACTCTTGGTTCCATAAAGATAGTGTCTCCACATTTTAAGTGCAAAGACAACGGCTCCGAGTTCGAGATCATGTGTCGTGTAGTTTCGTTCATGAATTTTGAGTTGTCGAGAAGCATAAGCAATGACTTTCTTTCATTGCATCAACACACACCCAAAACCATGTTTCGAGGCATCGCAATATACAACAAAATCGTCATTGACTTCAGGAAGTGACAAGATAGGAGCGGTGGTTAGCTTTGTTCGGTCGCCCAAATGAATTTCTTTCCCTTGTGAGTTAACGCGGTTAGATGACGAGCAACCAAAGAGAAATCCTTGATGAATCTATGGTAGTATCCGGTGAGACCCAAGAATTGACAAATGTGAGTAGGAGTAGTAGGAGTCTCCCATTTACTAATGGCTTCGATTTTTGATGGATCGACTTTAATACCTTGATCACTTACAACATGACCAAGAAATTGAACTTCCTTCAACCAAAATTCACACTTAGAGAATTTGGCATAGAGTCGTTCTTGTCTCAATAGTTCAAGCACAAGTCGGAGATGTTGTTCGTGTTCTGCTTCGCTTTTAGAGTAAACCAAAATATCATCGATGAACACGATAACGAATTTGTCAAGATACGGTTTGCACACGCGGTTCATAAGATCCATGAACACCGCCGGTGTGTTAGTGAGACCAAATGGCATGACAAGGAATTCATAACTACCGTAACGAGTTCGGAAAACGGTTTTGGAGACATCT
Organism: Rutidosis leptorrhynchoides; assembly: GCF_046630445.1. Taxonomy (NCBI): domain Eukaryota; kingdom Viridiplantae; phylum Streptophyta; class Magnoliopsida; order Asterales; family Asteraceae; genus Rutidosis; species Rutidosis leptorrhynchoides. The sequence goes on along the minus strand of NC_092334.1, from coordinate 284,956,008 downwards.
TCCCCCTTAACCCTTAATTGATGATAACCCGAGCGGAGGTCGATTTTCGAATATACACAAGACCCTTGTAGTTGATCAAAGAGGTCATCGATGCGAGGAAGAGGTTATCGGTTCTTAGCCGTCAATTTGTTTAGTTCACGATAATCATTGCACATTCGTAGGGATCCGTCTTTCTTTTTAACAAACAAAATCGGAGCGTCCCAAGGTGAATGGCTAGGTTGGATAAAACCACGATCAATTAGTTCTTGGATTTGACTTTGCAATTCTTGCATTTCGGATGGAGCAAGTCTATATGGTGCACGTGCTACGGGTGCGGCTCCCGGAATAAGATCGATTTGGAATTCAACTGGTCGATGGGGTGAAAGACCCGGCAATTCGTCGGGAAATACATCGGAATAGTCACTAACAATTGGCACATCATCGATATGCTTCTCATCGGACTCGACTTTCTTAACGTGAGCAAGGATCGCAAAACAACCCTTACGGAGTAGTTTTCAAACTTTAATGCACGAAACGAGGTTGAGTCCGGTGCAACTCTTATCACCATAAACAATCAAAGGTTCACCATTCTCGATAGGAATTCGGATTGCGTTAAGATCACAAAGGATGTGAGATTTCGTTTTGGCTAACCAATTCATACCGATTATTACATCAAAGCTTCATAGTTCCATGGGTATCAAGTCAATTTCAAACTCATTACCCAAAATGTTTAATGTGCACCCCCGGTAATATGTGTCGGCACTTAATAGTTTCCCGTTGGCCACTTCAATGGTATAAGTGGTATCTAGTGGGAGTGGTGGAGTGCTAAAAGAATGAATCAAAGTCTTGGATACAAAGCATTTATCGGCACCCGAATCGAATAAACAAGTAACATAAGTGTTGTCGAGAAGAAACGTACCCGTGACTAATTCATTGTCATCTCGGGCTTCCTCGGTGTTGATTTTGAAAGCTCGGCCGCGCGTATTGGGGTTATATTTCTTCTTCGGGCATGCGTTTCTATAATGGCCCGTTTGGCCACATTCGTAACAAGTGATCGTTTTTGGAGGATTGGGCCCTTTTCGAGCGATGGGGGCGGCGCTTGTGCAATTGTTGGCCTTATGACCAACTCCTTGGCACCGGTGGCAAATTAGCTTGCCGCATTCACCCGAGTGGTGCTTGTGACATTTGTTGCAAAAAAGTTGAGTTCCGACATAACCTTTCTTGCCGTCGTTGTTGAAAGGCTTTTTGGTGAAAGTGTTGTTGTTGTAGTTGCTTGATGGAGTGGCTTCCCATTTCCTTTTGTTGCCACCCAATTTGTCTTCGGCCTTAGGAGCCAGCACTACGATTTCATCAATCGTTTCAATCAATTGGCGGGCCATGTTCAAAGCGGCTTGGTGATTAACGGGTTTAGATGACATCACTCCTTGTTTGATGTTTTTTGGAAGATCGTCCATATAGAGTTCAACCCTTTGAGATTCGGGGTTCACGAGATTAGGACACATCAAGGATAGTTCGGTGAAGCGTTGGTTGTAGGCCTTGAGATCGTTTCCGACCGCCTTCAAAGTTCTTAGCTCTTGTTCGAGCTTTCGGGTTTCTTCGCGAGGGAAATATTCAACAATTATCTTTTCCATTAAATCAGCCCAAGAGAGGGCATGAGCTTCATTGGTACCCATCGATTGAACATAGGTGTTCCACCAAGTGAGGGCGACACCGGCGAAAGTGTGAGAGGAGTATTTGACCTTGTATTGGTTCTGACAACCGCTTATGCTAAAGACGGCCTCCGTTTGTTCGAACCATCGAGTAAGAGTAACCGGTCCCACAGTTCCATCATAAGTGTGAGGTTTGCACCCCATAAAAGCCTTGTAGGAGCACCCTTCGCTAGAGTTACCGGCCCCTTGGTTGTTGTTGTTGTTGTTGGTGGTGGTGGTGGAGTGATCGGCCATAGCCGCCTCTACGGCGGTGGCTATCATTCGTTGTAGAGCTTGTTCGGGAGTCTCATGGCGTGGCACACGACGAGGAGGCATTGTTCCTTCAAAACAAAAGAATACCGTTGGTTAGTATTCTAAATAATACTAACCGTGATATGGAATAAAGATAGAGAGAAAATTTTCCTTGACTCGCCTTATATTCTCTATGTCATAATGTCTGAATGTTCATATGAGTCACTGTAATATAATCCCGGAAATTATATTACCCTAATTCATATGTGCATTCGACATTACTTCATATAGTCAAGGTGGCGCGTTAATAAAATTTATCAACGTAAGATTAAGATCGAATATGAGTTAGATATGATAGAAGAGTTCGAGTATAAATGCACAAGTAGTCAAGTAATTCCAACTTCGAGTCTATATGCCGGTTGTAGTCTAGATTCACTAATGTACCCTATGACTCGGGGTTGACACCAATGAACTCTAAATCCCTACAACCAATGCTCTGATACCATCTATAGCGACCCGACCAAATCATGTTTGACAGCGCCGTCTACGTAGGCCCCATTACTGAAAGGACCCGTCCTAATCCATCCGGATGAAGTCCGTATCGATTATAAACGATTCACAATAGTTGATTACATCGCGAGGTACTTGACCTCTATATGATACATTTTACAAACATTGCATTCGTTTTTGAAAAGACAATATTTCATTACATCGAAAGTTGACGGCATGCATACCATTTCATAATATACCTAACTATAATTGACTTAATAATAATCTTGATGAACTCAATGACTCGAATGCAACGTCTTTTGAAATATATCATGAATGACTTCAAGTAATATCTCTAAAATGAGCAAATGCACAGCGGAAGATTTCTTTCGTACCTGAGAATAAACATGCTTTAAAGTGTCAACCAAAAGGTTGGTGAGTTCATTAGTTTATCATAAATAATCATTTCATAATTTTAATAGACCACAAGATTTCATATTTCCATTTCTCATAAACATACGTCCAATGCATAGAGACAAAAATATCATTCATATGGATTGAACACCAGGTAACCGACATTCACAATATACATATAAGAATATCCCCATCATTCCGGGATCCTCCTTCGGACATGATATAAATTTCGAAGTACTAAAGCATCCGGTACTTTGGATGGGGCTTGTTGGGCCCGATAGATCTATCTTTAGAGTTCGCGTCAATTAGGGTGTCTGTTCCCTAATTCTTAGATTACCAGACTATATAAAAAGGGGCATATTCGATTTCGATCATTCAACCATATAATGTAGTTTCAATCACTTGTGTCCATTTCGTAAAACATTTATAAAAAACAGCGCACGCATTCTCAGTCCCAAAAATATATATTGTAAAAGCATTTAAAAAGGGATTAATGAAACTCAAGCATGTAACTATTGTAAAATAGTTAATAAAGCATTTGCATGTATTCTCCGCCCAAAAACGTAAAGAGTAAAAGGGGCAAATGAAACTCACCATACTGTATTTTGTAGTAAAAATACATATGACTATATCGAACAATGCAGGGTTGGCCTCGGATTCACGAACCAATATCATTTGTATATTCATTAATACATATATTTGTATTCAAATGAATATATATATAAATTTATTAACTACATTGTTTTTATATTAATATCATATATTTTTAATTTGTATGTACATTCAAATAGTTGATATTTTTTTATAGTTATTTTAAGATATTCATATACATACTTGTTTAATAATATATTTAAAAATCGATAATTTGTTGTTTGTAAGTGTTTATATAAATAATTTTAATAGGTTTTATGTATATAGTTATGTTAAGTTTTAATATAAGTGTAGTATATATAATAAATATATTTTATGTACAAAATATTTATTTACTTAAAAATGATAGTTCTTGAGATTAATAAAGATAATATTAATAATCATATTAGTTAATATTAATACCTATTTTGATAATAATATTATTAGTAATAACAATAATAATAATAATTATAATTGTAACTAGGGTTATGTTAACGATAATAATAATAGTTGGTAACTACTACTTATAATATCGGTAATAACAATAATAAATATCATTCATACTACCTATTAATAATAATTCATACATAATAATAATAATATCCTAATCATCATAATGATAGCTAATACTTATTTCAACATTATCATTAATAATAATTATAATTACATGTGATAATAATAATAACTATAACTAACGATAATAATACAAATAACAATAATAATTAGTACTAACAATAACAATAATAATAATAATAATAATAATAATAATAATAATAATAATAATAATAATAATAATAATAATAATAATAATAATAATAATAATAATAATAATAATAATGGAATTAAAAGTGATGAGTATACCCCTTTTTAAAAGCTGTTATAAAAAGAATGTCCCAAACCGGAATCGAACCCGAGACCTCACCCTTCCTTGACACAACTCTTAACCAGCTGGGCTGTGCCAACTTTCTATTTTATATCTCCCTTTTAATTATTATAACCCATTTTATGTATTTCTCTCTTGCTTCTCCTTCATGTTAGTCGACCAGAGGTTGGGTAACAAGACATTATATATATATATATTTTTTTAAGTTGGATTTAATTACGAAATCAAAAACAATAATCCACTATGAGTTCCAATTTAATATCAAGACTGAACGAAAAAAAAAATAACAGGATTAACAGCCAATTTGCTGTTCGACGTAAATGAAAAAAAAAAGAAATCGGCTTTTAAATTTTATACAGTTTTAGCCAGAGGTTTCAACACCAAAGTTGTTTCATATCATTCCTTTAATCTTTACAAATCATCAATTTGACAGAATACATTGAAACAATTGCAAATTTCGCGATGAACGAATCAGTTGACTTTTTCAAATTGAACTTTGACTTACAATTTCAGAATCGTTTTGAGAAATTGGAAGGTGAGATTTTGAAGAAAGTTAACATATATGATTCCTAACAAGATTGCAATTTTAGATTTTTGAAATATACTCGAAATTGAATTATGGGTAAAAAGTTATACGAACAAAGACATACAAGTTAAAAAAAAAAAAATCTGTTTATCTTGGCAGCTAGAGTTATACGTTTGCTGTTAAAAATTTATTAAGAAAGGAGGAAGGTTAAATGGATCATTTTAACAACTGAGAGATCGATATGTATATAGGAGAAAGGATCGATTGGTTCAATCAGTGAAAAGAGAAAAAAAAATATAAAAAGAATAAAGCAGATGCCATTCTGACAGACTTGTTTGTTTTGTGGACTTTAAGATCAATCCCACTAGTAATTAGAAAGAAACAAAAATTTAAATGTAGGTGGATAAGGATGTGAAACAAACTGCGAGTTTATATATCCTATATTATATAATTTGCATAAATAATTAAATATGTATATTAATAATTAAAATGAATACTAACAGTATTATATAATTAATAGTAATATTAACAATATCCATAATCCTAAAATAATAATTAATAATGATGCTAATAAAAAAATGATAATTTTTATTAAATTTATTAATAATTATATAGTAATGTTAATACAATTAATAATAATAATATTAATAATGATACTAAAAATATAACAGAACAGTTGTATCAAATTTCATATTTATGTATTTTACATAATAATAACACTGATATCTATATTAGATTTCTATTCTAAAAATAGTAATGAGAGTAGTAATATTATTAGATGCATTAAATTTTCATGTCTATATCTTATGTACAATAATATAACTAATACTGATATTAATGAAAGTAATCATAATATTACTATAACGACTTATATTTTAACTTGTAATTTAAATATGATAATCTATCTATATTAATTATTTATTAATTATACATTATATATATATATATATATATATATATATATATATATATATATATATATATATATATATATATATATATATATATATATATATATATATATATATATATATATATTTATATATATATATATATATATATATCATAGTATATATAATTTTACTTATGCATAGTATTCATATATATGTATATATATATACAATATTCTTTATTTATATATTCGTTTTTTTATATTAATTTAATTATTCTATTTATTATTTTTCATTTTTAAAGTGTATCTTATTACTTCACATTATTATATATACACTTATATTTATTTATATGAATAAATATATTTACATATTTATTTACACACAACTGTTCGTGAATCGTCGAAAATGGTCAAAAGGTAATTGATTACGTGAATATAGATTTCAAAACTTTCGAGACTCAACATTAAGGATTTTGCTTATCGTATTGGAAACATATAAAGATTAAAGTTTAAATTTGGTAGGAAATTCCCGGGTCATCACAATTACATGGTCATAAGTCTTTAAGACAAAGTTTGACCGAAAATATGTCGCATTCATTTCATAAGTGTGGATGTTTCAAAGTTTACAAAAGTAGTTTCCATAACTAGTACATAACGATGTTTAAAGTACAAATGAAACACGTGCGACACAGTTTAAAGTAGTCAAAAGACGCTCCACAATATGCAAGTATACTCGACATCCAAAGCAAGTATCAAAAAGAAATGTGCGGAAGCATGTATCACCTAATGTTCAAGGACGTGAGAGAAACATAGAAATCTGTCAACGAAAACGCTGGTGATATCATAGGTTTAAGTAAGTAAGCGAGTAAAAGTAAGTCGAACCATAAGATTTACATCAATGATAAATAGTAATACATTCTAAAAGTTAATATTCACGAGCACCCAATTATCAAGGCTTAACATTCCGTCCGTTGAACCCCATTAATAGTGCTAGAACAACACTGTTTCTCGAAAATATATTTCCTCGGTAGACGGTAGCAAACCGTCCGAGATGAGGGTTTGTCAAACCCATATGGCCATACAACATTAGTTCACGCCTATACTTACACCCTGCAAGTATAACTAATGATAATCGAATTGAGGATTTCGTTCTAAACTCGTATGTAGAATGTTTGTTTTCCTGTATGAAAGGACCCGTCCTAATCCATCTGGACGAAGTCACCAACATCTGGTTCCATTGCGATGATCGACTCTAAATCATGTCTTTAAAATGAACAAATGCACAGCGGAATGTTTCTTTCATACCTGAGAATAAACATGCTTTAAAGTGTCAACCAAAAGGTTGGTGAGTTCATTAGTTTAACATAAATAATCATTTCATAATATTAATAGACCACAAGATTTCATATTTCCATTTCTCGTAAACATACGTCCCATACATAGAGACAAAATATCATTCATATGGATTGAACACCTGGTAACCGACATTCACAATATGTATATAAGAATATCCCCATCATTCCGGGATCCTCCTTCGGACATGATATAAATTTCGAAGTACTAAAGCATCCGGTACTTTGGATGGGGCTTGTTGGGCCCGATAGATCTATCTTTAGAGTTCGCGTCAATTAGGGTTTCTGTTCCCTAATTCTTAGATTACCAGACTTAATAAAAAGGGGCATATTCGATCTCGATCATTCAACCATATAATGTAGTTTCGATTACTCGTGTCTATTTCGTAAAACATTTGTAAAAGCGCATGCATTCTCAGTCCCAAAAATATATATTGCAAAAGCATTTAAAAGGGGAGTAATGAAACTCACGCATATAAATATTGTAAAACAGTTAATAAAGCATTTGCATGTATTCTCAGCCCAAAAACGTAAAGAGTAAAAACGGCAAATAAAACTCACGCATATAAATATTGTAAAACAGTTAATAAAGCATTTGCATGTATTCTCAGGCCAAAAATGTAAAGAGTAAAAAGGGCGAATGAAACTCACTTACTGTATTTTGTAGTAAAAATACATATGACGACATTTGAACAATGCAGGGTTGGCCTCGGATTCACGAACCTCAAAGAAATAAGCTAAAAAAAAATAATGTCACCGCTCGGAATCAAACCCGAGACCTCACGTTCAGCAACTCCCTTACTAAACCAATGAGCTGTTTAATACTTCTTGTAATAAATCGTGTGTTTAGTTATTTAACACATACTCACTGTTTATGAATAACATTTAAACCCATCATCATCTTAATAGATCAAGTCCTTGAGCCCAACTCATATGCAATCCAATAACAAACACGACCGAATTCCCAAATCCATTTAGATTAAATGGTTTTTAAATGGCCCAATTCAATAATAAGTCTTTTTATTTGTGCAGTTTGTAGCAGTAGGAATATAAAAACCGAAATATAAATAGCAGCAGCGAATAGTAGTTGATTCTAAGTGGGTTTGGTTTGTAAATTGTCGGCCACAAACAAAATAAAATACACAATAGCAAGTTACGATGGGAATTCAGTTCTTTATCATCATTATCGTGTTAAAGTTCAACAGAACAGTAGCAGTAGAACAATGACATAAAACAAATTACAGTGGCATCAAAAGAGAAAAGAAATTAGGGCAGGTTGGTGGTGATCCTTGGTGGTGTTTTGGCCGTGATGGTTTACAAAAACAAAGAGGTGTAGTTGTGAGGTTGTTGTTGGTTTGATTCGAGAATAGAAAACAAGGTGGTGGTGTTCTTCGGTTACAATCATGCCGAACCTGAAAAACTTAAAGGGGTGTTCGTTGGTAAAGAATCGAGCATAGGTTTTAACAATGGTGGTGATGGCTGAGTTGTTCGAAGAACAGAAAGGTTAGAGAAGCAGAGAAGTGATCGATGGTGGGTGGTGGATAATCGTGAATTACATAAAGAGAAAAGAGAGAGAGAGATTTAGGGAGAGAAAGGGAGGTGTAGGGTTGTTCTTGGTGACGGTTGTGGTGGTGATAGAACATGGTGGTGAAAGGTTGCAATGGCAGTAACACAACAACGAGGTCGATGGTGGTTTTGGTGGTTGTACATGATGAAGGTGGTGGTTTGAGTTATTCGAATAACATGTATATAAACGAAAAGATCGAGTATGGTAGCATCGAAGAATGGTAGAAGGCCATGGATGTTTGAGATATCACTCGACCAGAGACAGAAATGAGTAGATGTTGTAGAACAATTGGGTCTCGTTTAAATAGTCGATGATTTCGAACAACAATAAAAAATTTGATGGTCGGTTCGTTAACAGAGAAAGAACTCAAGGTGAATGGTTGGTGATTTTAGATGTTTGGTGGGTTTGTATATATATATTTTATATATATATATATATATATATATATATATATATATATATATATATATATATATATATATATATATATATATATATATAATGAAGTGGTGTGTGATTGTGTATAATATACATATACATATACATATATCTATGATAGTAGGATGATAATGAGATGAAAAGAAAATAATGCTGGTGTGATTGCTTTGTCCAAAAAGAATAGAAACAAAGAAGGATGCAAGTGGTTATAATTATTAAATTTAAGTTATAGTGTAAAGTATCAATCATGTGCAGTATCAAACAGTGTTCTCAATATAAATCACCGATGAATTGATTTATGATGATTGAGTTTATAGTACATAATTAATTTATATATTATTCAATTGAATGAAACGTGCAAGAGTGTTTTGGTGCCTGAATTATTATTGTAACTATTACTTCACAGACTAGATTTTGTGCTCCTTTGATAATTCATGACGGATAGAAGTTCTTAGAAAAATCCTAAATTTTTATATTAACTATATTTATTTATTTTGGTCATTATGGTATAAAATTTAGTCATTAATTTAATAAATAAAAAGTACATCAACTGTCCCTCTCATTTATGAGTAAAATATAAAAAGTGTTAAAATTAAATAATTAGATCCTAAATATACTTTTAATAAAACTATAACTTATATAACTCATTTTCGGATCACCGTTTATTTTAAAATCATATAAGTTTGAATTAAACTTACTTAATATCAATCGAGACATCAAACGAATATTACAATCATTAAATATTTATTTTCAACATACTTTATTTTTATAGATATATTTTAAGTAATAATTATATTAATACCCTATTTTTATTTTATAAATTATTATTAACAACAACATATAATACATCAAATTATATTTCGAATTATTATTTATATATACATACACACATATCTATTTATAATTAATTGTTCGTGAATCGTCGAGAGCAGGCGAAGGTCAATTGAATATATGAACATCGTTCCAATGTTTTCTAGACTCAACATTACATGCTTTGCTTATCGTATCGAAATCATATAAAGATTAAGGTTAAATTTGGTCGAAAATTCCCGGGTCATCACAGTACCTACCCGTTAAAGAAATTTCGTCCCGAAATTTGAGTGAGGTCGTCATGGTTAACAATAAATATGTTTTCCTGACGAATATGAGTTGATAAATAGAGTTTTATAATTATTGAATAATATAGATAAAACAATTCAATTACTCGAAGAGTACGAGTGAAGCTATCATAAAAGATTGAAATGAGTAAATGCAGGTTTGTCTTAACTGGTGACGTAGTCAGGGTTGAATTTCGGAATTCAAGGGATTTAAAGAAAATTTTCGAAATCTAAAAGATTTGATTCTTCGGCGAATAAGGGGATTAAGATCTCTATAATTAAATACAGTGATCTGTCTCGATTACTCTGTCTGATATTTCCATTATAAATTTACCTTTTCCGTTCCATTATTTTCCACCACTTCTATACCTTCTTTCTCAGTTCATATATCCAAAAGATTATAATAATGCTTAATCCGGTTCTAATCCTTGTTCTTATTCTGACTATCGCAATGATCGTTCTTCTTTTCCAACTCCCACTGGAAGAATCTGTTTACTTCTACTATGCTCTAGGGATTATTGTATTTATAATATCCTCCCGTGTCTTTATATTGCTATACGCACTGATATCCACAGTTTGTAACTTCGGTGTTGTCATTGGGCTTTATATTTTCTCTTATACTTCGAAGTCCTTGCTTCTGTTTTTCTATAATCATTGTCATCCCCAGTTAATACTCCCCCTATTTGCTGCGATTTATACTTCAATTTCTATTTCGGAGCTTTGTCCCTTCGTTTCTTCTTCTTGCGATTGGGCATCTCTTGTAATGGTCCAGAATTTGCAGATATAAGTTTCAGAATGAACATCGTTAATGTCCTAAGAAAGAAATGGTAATAGCACAATTTGACTTGTCAAATTACCAGAATTCAAGGAAAGATAGGACTATCAAGAAAAATATGTTCTTGATATGTTTATAGATTAGACAGAACGTAAGAGTCGTGTAACATGGCACATGATGACGTTATGATCTATGAATCATCATGTTCCATTTAGAAACTCAGCATGACTTACTGTAATATAATCACGTTGATCAAGTGTCATTATATTATACTAACTCATGCATCAGTTCCCAACACTACTTCAAAAACATTCATATTTTAAGCTCGAAAGTTTACAGAATATAGAAACTAACAGTTTCTATATGATGTAACACTAATAGCACGAAGAGATTATTGATTTCAGATAAGAATAGTTATGAAAATATCTTCAGAAATATGGAGGATATTTATAATGAAAGATACGATGATATCTTGGAATTTCTAATATCTATGGATGATGAAGAAGATTTATTCGTAAGGGTTTAGATTCGGAAGCAAGGTATTCGCTAAAGATTTCATCAGAAACAGAATCATTTGGATTCTTTGAAGTCAAACTTAATTTTTTTTTTTTTTGTGATTTGTCCACGGCTTCCTTCATAGTTTCGCATAATCCGCTTTTCGGTACTAAATTTTCTATTGAGTGTTTCCAAAACTCCATTCTTTATCATCAAATTTTTGACAGTTAAGGTCATGTACAGTTTGTGCTGCTGTATTTCAGCTTTTTCAGAATTTTAGAATGGAAGATCATAATTCTAAGAGATAAATGTTATATGTTTGCATATAACTGTTGATATAGACATGCTACGAGATTTCAAAATACTGGTTGCTGATTCTCGGTATTTGGTACGACAATTCTCGTTACAAGGTGCGGATGAGTACATGATGAGACTTCAATAGATAAATTTAGTGATTTGTCGGAGAGATTTAAACCAATGAGCGACGAGGTTGTTGGTACATCTGCTGGTAATATGGTGGAATATAAAAGGTTCTACGGTAACAAATAAAGAGCACGCATATATATATCAAGGTTATAATAAGGTTGTCTCGAATGGAAAGTCGAAGTTGACTTGCTGGAGCTGTGACAAAATTGGCTAATTTGGAAAAGGGATTGAAAAGTTATTTTCGGTAATAACAACGCCAAAAGGAGCTAGCACAGATATGTGTTAAACGTTTACTCAGGTTCCAAGTATTTTCAGGTGCATAACTATATGCATCAATCCGTAGATGAAGTGCGGTTAGTTCATCCTCTTGATTGAGGTGTTTTCATGAATCATGAAAGGTTTGAACGCGGATTGTAATTGTCAAGATACAAATGAGGTTAAGATGAAATCAAGTGGCAACTTGAGGAAATATTTAACTGTAGAAGATGAAATTTATTTACAATCTTTTAAGTCGAAAAGTGTTGTATTTAATATTTCCTACTCTTTTAATAATTTTTAATTGTCCATAATAGTAGTCCAATAGTCCAATAGTTCAATAGTTCCACCAAAACCAGTTTATTTTAAGGAAATAGTCATATAGTAACAGTTAGCTAGGAACAGTTAACATAGTTTAAAAGTTTTACGTAGTTAATTAATTGGTTACTAATAATTTTATTTTGTTCATTATTTTCTTCATTATGCCACTTGTCAAATCTTGACTTGGGTTTTGATCGACAGAAACTCGTATGTGAAATTTAATTGGAATGAAAATGTTTATTCTTTGTGAACAGATACGTATATCTGTGGAGTAAGTAGGATAGTAAATGACTGTTGAGTCGGATTCAAAGAACGTACAATGTAACTTATTAATGTGAAATTTAAATATTCCTCGGGTATTACCTACCCGTTAAAATATTTTCACCATTAACAATTTGTACAAGAGAATTTTTAATTACAATCTTTATGAAAACATATATGCATATATATTTTCTTCAGATGTATTCATGGATTTAATGAGTTAATATGATATTAAACTCATTTGCTTTTCGGTTGAAACTAGAATAAATAATCTCTAAAACTTTAGAGATTACATATTCGCCATGTCGAACGAAGATAAATGAGGTAGAACGATACGTAGAATGAAGATCATACTCAAAGTACAGCTGATGATATTGAAGCATGGATTGTTGATGGTACTGGTGCTGTTATTGATGATACTGTTGGTGCCGGTGGTGTTGTTGAAGCTGGTACATTTTGCACCATATTCTCCGAACTGATTATTCGAGCTCGAAGTTCGTTGACTTATTACTCCAGGATGATTGTCGATCGGAACAAGCGGATGAATAAGGTTCAGAATTGTGGATAGAATATAATCTTGTCGAGTTACTCTAGAAATGAGACTAAAAATGGTGTCTCGAACAGGTTCGTCGGTAAACGCTTCAGGTTCATTGTCAAGAGGTGAATTCGGTTGGTGGAAGGGATTGCCTTCTGTGCGTTTCCATTAATTAAGTCGACTACGAACCCATCAGATGAATTGATAATGGCTGATTGGTTTATTCATGCCGATGACGCTATTTTCGGAGCTTAGGTGAACATCTATGTCGGAATAGCTGTCGGAATGACTATCGAAATAGTTATCGAAATTTGAGGGACTCGAACTGGTTGAGAGTTTCATCCCGTATGATCAGATGAAAGATTTTCGATAAGAAATAAATTATAGGATGTAGATTACTACCCTGCAATACATAATTTACATATGCATATATAATACTAAAATTCCATAAGTTACGGAGGAATCTACGGAATATGTCAGGCAGAGTTTACAGTAATAGATATGCTAAGATATGAATTAGCGGATACGCTAAGATATGAGTTTTGTCTATACACTATTTATGCAATCAATGCAGTAAGATGTGTCTAGACTAAGAATGATAAGCAGGTAATTTCCTAAGAAGGATAAGCAGATGATTTCCGACTAGAAATGATAAGCAAAACTTTTGACATGCAGACACGGTCGAAGTCCAGACTCACTAATGCATATAAACAACTACTAGTTAGACACACTAATGCAAGACCTGGTTCGCTAAGACCACCGCTCTGATACCAACTGAAAGGACCCGTCCTAATCCATCTGGACGAAGTCACCAACATCTGGTTCCATTGCGATGATCGACTCTAAATCATGTCTTTAAAATGAACAAATGCACAGCGGAATGTTTCTTTCATACCTGAGAATAAACATGCTTTAAAGTGTCAACCAAAAGGTTGGTGAGTTCATTAGTTTAACATAAATAATCATTTAATAATACTAATAGACCACAAGGTTTCATATTTCCATTTCTCGTAAACATACGTCCCATACATAGAGACAAAATATCATTCATATGGATTGAACACCTGGTAACCGACATTCACAATATGTATATAAGAATATCCCCATCATTCCGGGATCCTCCTTCGGACATGATATAAATTTCGAAGTACTAAAGAATCCGGTACTTTGGATGGGGCTTGTTGGGCCCGATAGATCTATCTTTAGAGTTCGCGTCAATTAGGGTTTCTGTTCCCTAATTCTTAGATTACCAGACTTAATAAAAAGGGGCATATTCGATCTCGATCATTCAACCATATAATGTAGTTTCGATTACTCGTGTCTATTTCGTAAAACATTTGTAAAAGCGCATGCATTCTCAGTCCCAAAAATATATATTGCAAAAGCATTTAAAAGGGGAGTAATGAAACTCACGCATATAAATATTGTAAAACAGTTAATAAAGCATTTGCATGTATTCTCAGCCCAAAAACGTAAAGAGTAAAAAGGGCAAATAAAACTCACGCATATAAATATTGTAAAACAGTTAATAAAGCATTTGCATGTATTCTCAGGCCAAAAATGTAAAGAGTAAAAAGGGCGAATGAAACTCACTGTACTGTATTTTGTAGTAAAAATACATATGATGACATTTGAACAATGCAGGGTTGGCCTCGGATTCACGAACCTCAAAGAAATAAGCTAAAAAAAATAATGTCACCGCCCGGAATCAAACCCGAGACCTCACGTTCAGCAACTCCCTTACTAAACCAATGAGCTGTTTAATACTTCTTGTAATAAATCGTGTGTTTAGTTATTTAACACATACTCACTGTTTATGAATAACATTTAAACCCATCATCATCTTAATAGATCAAGTCCTTGAGCCCAACTCATATGCAATCCAATAACAAACACGATCGAATTCCCAAATCCATTTAGATTAAAAGGTTTTTAAATGGACCAATTCAATAATAAGTCTTTTTATTTGTGCAGTTTGTAGTAGTAGGAATATAAAAACCGAAATATAAATAGCAGCAGCGAATAGTAGTTGATTCTAAGTGGGTTTGGTTTGTAAATTGTCGGCCACAAACAAAATAAAATACACAATAGCAAGTTACGATGGGAATTCAGTTCTTTATCATCATTATCGTGTTAAAGTTCAACAGAACAGTAGCAGTAGAACAATGACAGAAAACAAATTACAGTGGCATCAAAAGAGAAAAGAAATTAGGGCAGGTTGGTGGTGATCCTTGGTGGTGTTTTGGTCGTGATGGTTTACAAAAACAAAGAGGTATAGTTGTGAGGTTGTTGTTGGTTTTATTCGAGAATAGAAAACAAGGTGGTGGTGTTCTTCGGTTACAATCATGCCGAACCTGAAAAACTTAAAGGGGTGTTCGTTGGTAAAGAATCGAGCATAGGTTTTAACAATGGTGGTGATGGCTGAGTTGTTCGAAGAACAAAAAGGTTAGAGATGCAGAGAAGTGATCGATGGTGGGTGGTGGATAATCGTGAATTACATAAAGAGAAAAGAGAGAGAGAGAGAGAGAGATTTAGGGAGAGAAAGGGAGGTGTAGGGTTGTTCTTGGTGACGGTTGTGGTGGTGATAGAACATGGTGGTGAAAGGTTGCAATGGCAGTAACACAACAACGAGGTCGATGGTGGTTTTGGTGGTTGTGCATGATGAAGGTGGTGGTTTGAGTTATTCGAATAACATGTATATAAATGAAAAGATTGAGTATGGTAGCATCGAAGAATGGTAGAAGGCCATGGATGTTTGAGATATCACTCGACCAGAGACAGAAATGAGTAGATGTTGTAGAACAATTGGGTCTCGTTTAAATAGTCGATGATTTCGAACAACAATAAAAAATTTGATGGTCGGTTCATTAACAGAGAAAGAACTCAAGGTGAATGGTTGGTGATTTTAGATGGTTGGTGGGTTTGTATATATATATATATATATATATATATATATATATATATATATATATATATATATATATATATATATATATATATATATATATATATATATATATAATGAAGTGGTGTGTGATTGTGTATAATATACATATACATATACATATATCTATGATAGTATGATGATAATGAGATGAAAAGAAAATAATGCGGGTGTGATTGCTTTGTCCAAAAAGAATAGAAACAAAGAAGGATGCAAGTGGTTATAATTATTAAATTTAAGTTATAGTGTAAAGTATCAATCATGTGCAGTATCAAACAGTGTTCTCAATATAAATCACCGATGAATTGATTTATGATGATTGAGTTTATAGTACATAATTAATTTATATATTATTCAATTGAATGAAACGTGCAAGAGTGTTTAGGTGCCTGAATTATTATTTATATATACATACACACATATCTATTTATAATTAATTGTTCGTGAATCGTCGAGAGCATTCGAAGGTCAATTGAATATATGAACATCGTTCCAATGTTTTCTAGACTCAACATTACATGCTTTGCTTATCGTATCGAAATCATATAAAGATTAAGGTTAAATTTGGTCAAAAATTCCCGGGTCATCACACTGTACTTGTGTTCACTTAGTTAAAAAGAAACGTGTGCAAAGAACAATGCTAGTCTTGACCTAAACAAATAGGTTGTATCAATAACGATAGTCACGATTGGTCAAAGATGTTCAATTAGTCCTATGGCTAGTTACGACTCGATTATGTAGCATGTGAATCAATTTGTCAAGTTTCATGTAAGATACAAGTATAGAAACAAGTTAGGAATGTTGCATAATCATTTGGTTAAGTTTGACAAAAAGTCAAACTTTGGTCGGTCAAAGTCAACGAAAAAGTCAACACGTTCGGGTCGGGTCCCGAACTATTTTTCTGAGGTTTTTAATCATATATGCGCATGTTAGAACAAGTTACATGTGAATTGGAGGTGCATAGCATAGCAAACATTATTCAAAAATTGACAAAGTTGGACAGACCACTTTGGCGCGCCGCGCGGGTATATGGCGCGTCGCGCCATTACCTGTGCAGGGAAATCTGGCAGTTTTTAAGTTTTATGCACGAACCTAACTTCAAACAATCACCATTTATGACCCGCAAACAACCAAAGCATGTATCTTATATCATCGGGAATGTATTTTGACAAGGAAAACAACTAAATACATTTCATCAATCACATTTACTTTTACAACAACCAAAATCACATTCAAAGCTCCTCATTAAATGCATTCAAGTTCATAAATGAAATTCGATGATTCTGCAACCAATTTACATGAATTATATGCCGTTTCGAAGGTGATCAAGCATACAATACAACCTAACACTTACAAATAACATTTCATGTCATTCAAAGCATCAAAAGTCCATTTCAAGTTCATCAAACCCTAACCCAAATCCACCAAAACCAATAATCAAGTTTATGGAGTTTTCTCAAGCAACCTACACCTCAAATTGAAGCTAGTGATATTAGGAACACATTTAATACATGCATTTATAACATTTAACAACATTCAAACAACCAAATCACCAAATCAAACACACCAAAGTTCATACTCAAGCTAGTTACTTCAAATAACGAAATCGAGCATATAAATTATATATTCATGTTAGACTTGAGCCATAGACACTAATTAACAACTTTATAAGTTCAAAATATCAAGAACACAAAATCTAGTGATTTTAGAAAGTTACCCAAATGTGATGTAATCGGTATGGAATCGAAGAGGAAGTTGCAAGGATTCTAAATATGCAATTTGTTTTGATTGATGCTTGCTTGAACGATTTTAGATGATGAATCTTTGTATGAGTATTTGAGAGAAAAATGGAAAGTATTAAATGAAAAGAGAAATGAAAGGGATAATGGATGGTGGAAGGGGTGTTGACTAGTCAAAAGCTAGTCACACCTTTGATCACTTGGCAAAACTAGTCCCTCAAGTTCAGTTGCGGGTGCGTGAATTACCTAGACGAGATATTTTTAAAACACGTATTAACGGGAGATGTTATAAACATATAACGGGATTTAAATAGTATAACGGAAAAGTAAACGGAAAAAGGCGGGATGTTACAACTCACACACTTCCACCAACATCGCCTCCAACAGTTGCTGCTGATGCTGATGTTGTTCGTGGTTACACTGTTGTTTCACCAACTGGGTCACCTTCTCAGAGCTCGAATAGATATGGATTACAATATCTCTCTGACAATGAGGTGGAGGAACTATATCTTGCTATGTTTGCTAAAGGACCTGATCTTGATGAAGTTCGCGAGACTATGATGATTTATCTTGAGCAAGCAAGAGTAGTATATCCTTTATCTCCATGCAAGTCACCTGGACCAATTCACATGCCTGATCATGATGATTTCGATCCCGACAATCTTCATGAGGGGGAGAATAGACAAGGTGGTTATTGGTCCAGTGGTTTTCAAAGGTCAACGTATGAAGCTGGTACATCTAGTCAACATAAGGATCAAGAGGACAATCAAAACTTCGATAATATTGAAGTAGAGAATAAGTCAGCTCAAGAGGACAATCAAAACTTCGATAATATTAAAGATATTCTGAAGGGGTCGTCAAGTGTCGCTAATGAATTCAACGATCATAAATTTGTTAACTTGTCATCTCCAACTGATAAATTTGGGATACACTTTGAGAAGGATATTTTCTATAATGGCAAGGAAGATACTACGACTCCTCCTGATCTGAATGTTCCATTTCAAATTGCAGAGATTGTTCTTGAGCGTGATGCTGATTTCTAATTAAGTGAGGAAGAAGAGAAGATGATTCTTCATTCACCATTCATTGAACAACAATCATATAGAATCTATGGTGATTCTGATCTCGTCCTTTCTGCATCAATGAGTGTTCTGGGTGCATGGAAATGTCATAAGAAACCAGAATATCTCAAAGCTTATCTGAGTGTTCGTGACAAATATAAATTGAAGAATGAAGAGAAACTTCAAGTTCAGCGAAATTCAGAGATCAAAAGCATAAATAAGATTTTGATGATTAACAAGGATGGAGTGAAGATGCCATTATTTCAGGTAACAGGAATGGATGATGAAGATTATCAATTCTCTGAGGCAGATTTTGATAGATTGAAGATGGACGACATTATTTTCATTTACAACCACTTGATTAACTTGAATGAATCTGTAACAATTTATCATGCTACCGCGATGAAGGCAGTCTACAGATTTATTCTTGACTCGATGAGATGGATGTCTGTTCACGATTTTCAAATGGGGTTAGAATATGGGCACAAAAAGCTCGGAATCAAACCGCCAAATCAAGTAATCGAAGAGCTAAGATTTATGTCCTTACTTGAAGTAAGTGACAGTCCTAATGGGTTTGTGTTTGTCAATTCTCACTATACAAAGATTTTCATCAGAGTCTCAGACTTCAGAAGATACTCAGACGGAACGTTGATGTATGCTTTCAAATATTTGAGATGGAGACTGATCAATAACTGCTATTCAACTCAAGATAATGAGATTGTCAAATACATTCTCACAAGATTGAAAAGTCGTCTAAAGACAAGAGTGAACATATGAAGATATGAGAATCTCAAGGGATTCAAATCCAAAGTTCACTTCAGAGGAACAAAGTTCCTTTAGATGTTTTAATAGGATTATATTGTAAAGTTCACATTTAACACTAAGGGGGAGATTGTTAGTGATCATATACATAGCATTGTATATGTATACTTTGTTTGCTACAGGCCAAAAGCAGAATTGCGCGGACTTTAAAGTCAAGATATGCAATATTCGCTGAAAATAAGAATAGCAGCTATATATCCGCACAAATAAAGGACTGCGGTTATGTATTTGCTGAAATGCCAAACTGCGGTTTGATCCGCTGACTTTTCACGGAGAGACGAGAATCTCGCAGACCGCGGATATCACAGATACTATAAATAGGGAGCTTGGCCTCTCATTTATAGGTGGTTGATTCTCTGCCATTTGCCTAAGCCTTTGTAGATTTCACTTGTGACTTTGCCCAAGGACTTCTTACATTGACTTTGCCTAAGCATAATTGTGAATCTCGCATACCGCGCACATACTTATGGCCATTAAGTGGTTCAGGATCACAAAGTGATCGGTTGGTTCTTGAGCACAATGACAGCGATAGTGATAACGCGGATGATCAAATCCACGCGCGCTCCGCACATAAGTCCAGATTGGCGAAAGCGCCAAGGCAGAAAGATGAATTTTCTGATGACTCAGACAACGCAGAAGAGTTTGTTAAAAATCCATACGTCAAGCGAAAGCGACCACCAACACCTTTCCCTCGCTATGGGGAGGAAGGTGAAGCGTCTGAAGCAGCGCGCAGAGAAAACGCCCAAAATTTTTTAGCGGATGCTTTCAGAAGCATTGCGCCGAAATCAATGCAGCATAAGTTCGATCAGCCAAATTTTCTGCAAGATATGCTTACCAAATTCTGTGCGGATAACACAGACATTCGCGCAAAAAAGGCAACAGAAATTACCACTGCTGTAGATAAATTTGTCCAGCACATTTCTGACTATCCAATTGTTTCTCCGCCGATTGTGCCGGCGACGTTGGGAGTTTACTCAGGCCTCACTGATGTGATGACCCGGAAATTTCCGATCAAATTTAAACTTTAATATTTTTATGTTTCCGACACGATAAGCAAAATCTGTAATGTTGAGTCTCGAAAGTTTTGAAATCTGTATTCATGTAATCAATTACCCTTTGACTATTCACAACGATTCACGAACAACTGTTGAAAATAAATAAATAAATATATATATATATAAATAAGTGTATATATATATATATATATATATATATATATATATATATATATATATTAATTTGGATTAACAAAATATAAATTAATCATTAAAAATCAATATGTAAAATAAAATACAAGATAAGAAAGTTTTTATTAAAATAAATCTATGTATAGATATATATGAATATTATACAAAATTATTAGATGTATATTGAGATATACAAAAGTTATAGATATTATATAATTATTCAATAATATAAATAATATGAAATATTAATATATTAGATATAATCACAAATTAAGGATATAGTATCATAATATACTTATTACTTTCATTATTATTAATAATACTAATATCAATTCTAGTATTAATTATATTATTATTATTGTTGAAATTATGATTAATAAATTTTAATAGTTTTAAGGTTATCATAATAAAGATTTTTATTATAAATACTTTTATGAGAAAGATTAAAATTGTTATAAACTTAAGGTTATCAGTATCAAAATAAATACTTAAAATACTACTATAAGAATGATTAAATTTATTATTTTAGTTGTAATTTAAATATTGTTAGTTATTATGGTTAATACTATTATGACTAAAATTATTACTTTTATAATTATAATTAAAATTACCTTTATTATTAAATCATTATTAATAGTATCATAAAGATAATACAATTTATTATAAATATCATTGACAATATCATTTTTTATTATTATTATCATAATGATTAAAATTATTATTATTATTATTATTAATATAATTATTATTATTATTATTATTATTATTATTAATATAATTATTATTATTATTAATATATATATTTATTAATTAATAATATTAAAAAATAATAAAATAGATATAGATGAATCCAGCTACTACATCTATTCCAATTATGATTCTGCCAACACCAAATCCTCAGTACAAAACAAAAATTTGTTAGATGTCAAATTCAATCGTACAAATCAAATACAGTTAATTACCAAAATTTGTTAAATATCAATATCAAGATTTATTTATTTTTATTCTTTATCTGTTAATTCTTCCATTCATGACTGAACTTTCACAAGAAACCAATGCTCGATCAAATCAGGTTGCTGCTCTAATTAATCGATTACCATCACTTGCTTCTTTATTCTCCTTCTATAACTCACTTCTAATTTTCATGATTATATTTTCCTTTATGCTTATCAATGGCCATCACCCCATCCTTCACTTCATCTACGGCTTGCACAAACCGCCACCCATTTGATCATCAATCAAACACCATCGTTTTTATTTGTTTCTATTGCTACTGATCGGTTTTTGTTTACACTGTTTCTATTACAAGCTGTGTAAAACCACCATAAACCGTCACCATGGCCATTATCTTCAACAAACAACATCACTATCACCACTCATGAACACCTCGATCCTATCCCCATCTGCAACCGTTATTTTCATGTTTCTGATTCAATCATGAACCACATCATCTCTTCTCTCTCTCTCTCTCTCTCTCTATTTATCTCTCTGCAATTCTTGATCACGAATCACAATTTCAACCATCTTACTTGTCTGTTGTCTTTCCTCTATCAAAATAGACCCTCACCCACTATGTTGTTGCTACTATACCCGTCATGAACAACCTTACATCCACCACCTTTAAACCCACTTAAAACCGTAATCATCATCACTTATGCTAGATTGTATTTTTTTCTTTCGAACTACTCAAACAAAGAAGACCCGACTATTTTGTATTCGTAGTAAACCCCCATCAATCACCTTGTTTTCCTCCTCCTCCTTCTTTGTGATCATAAACCGCTGCAGTTATATAAACCTATATATATATATTTGAAATTTCAAATCTTCGAATAGTTTTATCAATCCAAAACTACTTTAGAGTGATCATGTTTTCTTTGTTGGCCGACCATAGTGGAGAACATGTTGATATTATTAATAAATATTACATGTGAGGAATGTTTAGCTGTAAAGGAGTTACGTGTTCATTATTTCTGTTCTCCAGCGAGCCCCACAGCTGCACTAATACGGTTTCTGTTTCTTAATTCAAGTATCAATCAAATAAAGATTGGGCTTCATGATCAATTAATCAAATATCGGGCCATGTAAATAGTTAAGGTCGAGATCCTTCCCTTTTATGCTTGGGTCGATTAAACTATGTTAGGCCGAGATTATATAAGTTCAGTTGGGCCGTGACCCAACTCTTGTTTCTATTAGACTGTCGTTGCTATTCCTTTGGTGTCACCTAAATAACCCCACAACCAACCACTTCGAGTTACCTCTGCTGCTACGTGTTTTATTTTGATTCTAAAACAATGATGACGAGTGACGATATCAAAGGTGATGAGGTTACAGTGAAGATGTACAGCGATGATGGATGATGGAAAGGTTATGATAAAGATGTCGTTGATTGTGAAGAAAGAATAACGAATGACGAAGAAGATTATAATAAGTTGTGATGTTGATGATTATGATGACGTCATTATGCTTATGATGATGATCGGTGGCAATAATATTAGATGATCGAGATGATGATGATATATGTGCATGATGTCACGATGATTGAATGATGATGAGGTGATTACGATATAATAGGAATGAATGTGATATTATTATGATCTTGTTGTTGGATAACGAAATGATAATGATAAAAATTAGATTATGTTATGATTATGATTATGACTATGATCATGATAATGAAATCGATGATGGTTATGAAAAGAAAACGAATTCGTTAATGGAAGGATGATGGTGATTGAGTTTTAAAAGAGAAACAAATAGATACATAGTTATATAATTTAAGCTGGGGATTTAAAACAGAAATAAAAGAGCGGAGCAATTGGTTTGATGTTGTGTCTTGTTAACAAGAGGTCTTGGGTTCGAGTCCGGTTCTGAGCATATTTTTTTCCTAAAAGCGTTGGAAGGTATAATTTATTACCAAACTTATTATTATCATTATTATTATTATTATTATTATTATTATTATTTTTTTTATTATTATTATTATTATTATTATTATTATTATTATTATTATTATGATTATGATTATTATTATTATTACTATCATATTTAGGATCATTATTATTATCATTATTATGAAGATAATGCAAGATTATTATTATTTTCATTAATATTAGTATTAGAAACACTTTTGTAACTATTAGTATTATTACTAACAATATCAATATTTTTATTATTAATATTTTACATAACTACATATATATCAAGCTTATTAATATTAGTTATATAAATATTTACATATAACAAACAATTGATTTTAAACATAACACTAAACAATTATATATATAAATATGGATATATTAATATAACTATATAAATAATAATCATTTTGAATATAAACACCAATTAAATATATAAAATATAAATTAATATATAAATATAATTGTTCGATTACAAGGATATGTTTTAATATATATACAAATGATATAGGTTCGTGAATCCAAGGCCAACCCTGCATTGTTCAGTTGTTCAATATAGTCATATGTATTTTTACTACAAAATACATTAAGTGAGTTTCATTAACCCCTTTTTAAATGCTTTCGCAATATATATTTTTGGGACTGAGAATGCATGCGCAATTTTTATAAATGTTTTACGAAATGGACACAAGTGATCGAAACTACATTCTATGGTTGGATTATCTAATCGAATATGCCCTTTATATATAGTCTGGTAATCTAAGAATTAGGGAACAGAAACCCTAATTGACGCGAACTCTAAAGATAGATCTATCGGGCCCAATAAGCCCCATCCAAAGTACCGGATGCTTTAGTACTTCGAAATTTATATCATGTCCGAAGGAGGATCCCGGAATGATGGGGATATTCTTATATACAAATTGTGAATGTCGGTTACCAGGTGTTCAATCCATATGAATGATATTTTGTCTCTATGCATGGGACGTATATTTATGAGAACTGAATATGAAATCTTGTGGTCTATTAAAATTATGAAATGATTATTTATGTTAAACTAATGAACTCACCAACCTTTTGGTTGACACTTTAAAGCATGTTTATTCTCAGGTATGAAAGAAATCTTCCGCTGTGCATTTGCTCATTTTAGAGATACTACTTGGAGTCGTTCATGACATATTTCAAAAGACGTTGCATTCGAGTCATTGAGTTCATGAAGATTATTATTAAGTTAATTATAGTTGGATGTATTATGAAATGGCATGCATGTCGTCAATTTTCAATGTAAAGAAGGTTTGTCTTTCGAAAAACGAATGCAATGTTTGTAAAGTGTATCATATAGAGGTCAAATACCTCGCGATGAAATCAACTATTATGAATAGTTTATAATCGATGTGGACTTTGTCCAGATGGATTAGGACGGGTCATCACAGTTGGTATCAGAGCGGTGGTCTTAGCGAACCTTGTCTGCATTAGTGTGTCTAACTGATAAGTCGTTAGGATGCATTAGTGAGTCTGGACTTCGACCGTGTCTGCATGTCAAAAGTTTTGCTTATCATTTCGTGTCAAAAATTACCTGCTTATCATTCTTAGAGAATCACTTGCTTATCATTCTTAGTCTAGACACGTTTTACTGCATTGATTGCATGAATAGTGTATAGACAAAATTCATATCTTAACGTATCTGCTACTTCATATCTTAGCGTATCTGTTACTGTAACTTTGCCTGACATATTCCGTAGATTCCTCCGTAACTTATGGGATTTTAGTATTATATATGCATATGTAAATTATGTATTGCAGGGTACTAATCTATATCCTATAATCTATCTCTTATCGAAAATTCTTCATCTAATTGTACGAGATGAATCTCTCAACCAGTTCGAGTCCCTCAGATTTCGATAGCTATTCCGATAGTTATTCTGACAACTATTCCGACATGGATATTCACCTAAGCTCCGAAAGCGGTGTCACCAGAATGAATCAATCAATCAGCCATCCCCAATTCATCTGATGGGTTCGTAGTCGACTTAATTAATGGAGACGCGAAGAAGGCGATCCTTTCCACCAACCAAATTGCCCTCTTGACGAAGAACCTGAAGCACTTACCGGCGAACCAGTCCGAAACACCATTTTCACCCACATTTCTCGAATACCTCGCCATGATCATATACTATCTCAAATTCAACACCTTATTCACTCGATCATTCCGATCGACGATCATCCTGGGATAATATAAGAAATCAACGAACTTCGCGCTCGAATAATCAATTCGGAGAAGATGGTGCAAAATGTACCAGCTTCAGCAACATTACCGACACCAACAGTACCACCAACATCAACATCCGCATCCCACACCTCAACATTACAATCTGTTCCACGAACATCAACGTCATACGCACCATGGATACCAAGGAGTACCAACAACAACAACATCATCACACGTCTCAACCTCGCAATCTATACCTCAAGCATAATTATCGTTTTACGAATCATTTTACAAATCGTTCTACATAAACTATCTTCGTCCTTCATGGTGGTTATGCAATCTTTAATAATTTTAGAGATTATGTACTCTAGTTCTAGCCATAAATCTGATGAGTTTAATATCACATTGACTCATTAAATCCATAATTACATCTGAAGAAAATATATATGTATGTATATTTTCATAAAGATTGTAATTAAAAATTCTTTCGTACAAATTGTTAATGGTAAAAATATTTTAACGGGTAGGTAATACCCGAGAAATATTTAAGATTTCACATTAATAAGTTACATTGTACATTCTTCGAATCTGATTCAACGGTTGATTACCATCCTACCTACATCTATCGATATACGAATCCGTTCAACACAGAATAACCATTTTCATTCAAATTAAATTTCATATTTGGATTTTTACTTACCAAAATCCAACAAGTGGCATAATGAAGAAATAATGGACACAATAAAAATTGGTTAGAAACAGACTAATTAACAATATAGAATTTTGTTAAGAAACCACGCTAACTGTTCTAGCTAACTGTTCCTAGCTAACTATGGACTAATCAACTGAGGACTACCAACAGTGGACAATTAAAATGAATTAAAATATTAATTATAACATATGAAATTAATTATTCTTCAAGCTTGCCACTTGATTTCATCTTAAACCTCATTTGTACCTCGACGATTACAATCTGCGTTCAAACCTTTCATGATCCTTGAAAACACCTCAATCGAGAGGATGAACCAACCGCACTTCATCTACGGAAGAAAAGATTAATGCCTATAGTTATGCACCTGAAAAACTCTCAGAACATGAGCAAACATTTGACACGTATCTATGCTAACTCATTTGGCGTTATTATTACCGAAAATAACTTTTCAATCCCTTTTTCAAATTATCCAATTTTGTCACAGCTCCAGCAAGACAACTTCGACTTTTCGTACGAAACAACCTTATTATAACGTTGATATATACGCGTGCTCTTTTATTGTTACTAGGGAACCTTTCATATTTCATCATATTGCCATCAGCGTTTAATCATCTAAAAACACAATTTTCCTGAAACCACCTCGGATTAATAACCGATGATTCAGATATCATAGCATTAAATGCAGAGGAAACAGAAAAATGGTAGATGGTCTAAACGACCAAAAGTTTGATGATAAAGAAGGGAATGTTAAGAACGCTCGATAGAAAATTTGGTACTGAAAAACAGATTGAGAAAACTATGAAGGAGACCAAGGCCAAATACAAAGACTATACCCTATACTCAAAGAATCCAGATAATTCTGGATCCGTTGAAATCTTTAGAGAATATCTTGCTTCGAAGTCATGTTAAAATCTTGCGGAAAATCTTTCTCCATCAACCATCGAACTTAGAAATTCCAAAATATCATCATCAATATCTTCGATATTTCTGAGGATATTTTCAAAAATATTCTCGTCCAAAATTTTATACCTCTTCGTGCTATCAGTGTTACATCATATAGAAACTGTTAGTTTCTATATTCTGTAAACTATCGAATTTAAAATATGAATGTTTTTGAAGTAGTGTTGGGAACTGATGCATGAGTTAGTATAATATAATGACACCTGATCAACGTGATTATATTACAGTAAGTCATGCTGAGTTTCTAATGGGACGTGATGATTCACAGATCATAACGTCATCATGTGCCATATCACATAACTCTTTCATTCTACTTAACTCCTGAACAAATCAAGAAAATGTATTCTTGATGGTTCTATCTTCCGTGATGTTGATAAATTTGAAAATCAAATCGTGCTATCACGTTCCTTCCTGCTTTGAACATTATAATCATTCGAAACTCTATATCTACAAATTCTGGACCATTATTCGCTTGACTTGAAGTCGGGAAGAGAAAACAAAAGCATAGAGCTTTAAAATATAAGGGAAAATATAAAGCCCGATAACAACACACAAATTACAAACCGTGTATATCAATGTTTATTGCAACATAAAGACACGGGAGAATTAAAAATATTATTATCCCGAGGGCAAAGTAGAAGAAAGCAGACTCCTCTGGTGGAAGTTGGAAAAGAAGAACGATCATTGCGATAGTTAGGATAAGAACAGGGTTAAACATTTTCATAAATCTTTTGAATTTGGGAATTGTATATAGAAGTGGTGAAAACAAATAGAACGGAAAAGGTAAATTTATAAAGGGAATGTCAGACGTAGTAATCGGGGCAGATCCCCGTATTTAATTAGAGAGATCCTAATTTTCTTATTCGCCGAAGAATCAAATCTTTTAGATTTCAAAGATTTTCTTTAAATCTCCTGAATTCCGGAATTCAACCCTGACTCTGTCAAAAGTTAAGATGAATCTTTACCTTCCTATTTCACTTTTTGGTGATAGCTTCATTCGTACTCTTCGAATAATCGAATTAATTTTTTTTTCTATATTACTCAAAGATGATAAAACTCAATTTATCAACTCGTATTCGTCATGAAAACATTTTTATTGTTAGCCATGACCACCTCACTCAAATTTTGGGACGAAATTTCTTTAACGGGTAGGTACTGTGATGACCCGGAAATTTCCGATCAAATTTAAACTTTAATCTTTTTATGTTTCCGACACGATAAGCAAAATCTGTAATGTTGAGTCTCGAAATTTTTGAAATCTGTATTCTTGTAATCAATTACCCTTTGACTATTCACAACGATTCACGAACAATTGTTGAAAATAAATAAATAAATATATATATATATAAATAAGTGTATATATATATATATATATATATATATATATAAATTAATCATTAAAAATCAATATGTAAAATAAAATACAAGATAAGAAAGTTTTTATTAAAATAAATCTATGTATAGATATATATGAATATTATACAAAATTATTAGATGTATATTGAGATATACAAAAGTTATAGATATTATATAATTATTCAATAATATAAATAATATGAAATATTAATATATTAGATATAATCACAAATTAAGGATATAGTATCATAATATACTTATTACTTTCATTATTATTAATAATACTAATATCAATACTAGTATTAATTATATTATTATTATTGTTGAAATTGTGATTAATAAATTTTAATAGTTTTAAGGTTATCATAATAAAGATTTTTATTATAAATACTTTTATGAGAAAGATTAAAATTGTTATAAACTTAAGGTTATCAGTATCAAAATAAATACTTAAAATACTACTATAAGAATGATTAAATTTATTATTTTAGTTGTAATTTAAATATTGTTAGTTATTATGGTTAATACTATTATGACTAAAATTATTACTTTTATAATTATAATTATAATTACCTTTATTATTAAATCATTATTAATAGTATCATAAAGATAATACAATTTATTATAAATATCATTGACAATATCATTTTTTATTATTATTATCATAATGATTAAAATTATTATTATTATTATTATTAATATAATAATAATTATTATTATTATTATTATTATTATTATTATTATTATTATTATTATTAATATATATATTTATTAATTAATAATATAAAAAAATAATAAAATACATATATAGATGAATCCAGCTACTACATCTATTCCAATTATGATTCTGCCAACACCAAATCCTCAGTACAAAACAAAAATTTGTTAGATGTCAAATTCAATCGTACAAATCAAATACAGTTAATTACCAAAATTTGTTAAATATCAATATCAAGATTTATTTATTTTTATTCTTTATCTGTTAATTCTTCCATTCATGACTGAACTTTCACAAGAAACCAATGCTCGATCAAATCAGGTTGTTGCTCTAATTAATTGATTACCATCACTTGCTTCTTTATTCTCCTTCTATAACTCACTTCTAATTTTCATGATTATATTTTCCTTTATGCTTATCAATGGCCATCACCCCATCCTTCACTTCATCTACGGCTTGCACAAACCGCCACCCATTTGATCATCAATCAAACACCATCGTTTTTATTTGTTTCTATTGCTACTGCTCGGTTTCTGTTTACACTGTTTCTATTACAAGCTGTGTAAAACCACCATAAACCGTCACCATGGCCATTATCTTCAACAAACAACATCACTATCACCACTCATGAACACCTCGATCCTATCCCCATCTGCAACCGTTATTTTCATGTTTCTGATTCAATCATGAACCACATCATCTCTTCTCTCTCTCTCTCTCTATTTATCTCTCTGCAATTCTTGATCACGAATCACAATTTCAACCATCTTACTTGTCTGTTGTCTTTCCTCTATCAAAACAGACCCTCACCCACTATGTTGTTGCTACTATACCCGTCGTGAACAACCTTACATCCACCACCTTTAAACCCACTTAAAACCGTAATCATCATCACTTATGCTTAGGGATGGCAATGGATCTGATATGGATCGGGTGAGACCGTATCCATATCCATATCCATTTATTTTTTTTTACTTTTCATCCATCCATATCCATATCCGTCGGGTGAAGCGGGTTAATGGATAATTATCCATATCCGTTTAAATTTATTTTATTTTTAACAATTATAAGCGGTGGTTCACTATATACGATCAAAAGTAATATTTTTAATAGTTTATGCGACCAAAAGTCACATTTTACTAATCTATATAACAAATATTCAATAGATAACCTATTAAACATGTAAAGATATCGACATGTAAGTTGCTTACTTTTAGTTACATGGAATCACATTTGAACCACCAAAGTACGATAAATACATTTGATTATTTAAACAAAACAAAATATAAGAAAAAAGTTATATTTTTAGAAAAAAGTTATATTTTTAGAAAAAAATATAAAGAAAGACGAATATGAATATAATTAATGAAATATCACTACATAAATGATACTAATTTGAGTGATAAATTTATATATTTAGTTATTTTGGGTGAAAGCGGGTTATCCATGGATGAAATTTTTTCATCCACATCCATATCCATATCCTTTTAGATCGTCCATATCCACGAATAATCGGGTGGATCGGATGGATATCCACTGGATCGGGTATCCATTGCCATCCCTACTTATGCTAGATTGTATTTTTTTCTTTCGAACTACTCAAACAAAGAAGACCCGACTATTTTGTATTCGTAGTAAACCCCCATCAATCACCTTGTTTTCCTCCTCCTCCTTCTTTGTGATCATAAACCGCTGCAGTTATATAAACCTATATATATATTTGAAATTTCAAATCTTCGAATAGTTTTATCAATCCAAAACTACTTTAGAGTGATCATGTTTTCTTTGTTGGCCGACCATAGTGGAGAACATGTTGATATTATTAATAAATATTACATGTGAGGAATGTTTAGCTGTAAAGGAGTTACGTGTTCATTATTTCTGTTCTCCAGCGAGCCCCACAGCTGCACTAATACGGTTTCTGTTTCTTAATTCAAGTATCAATCAAATAAAGATTGGGCTTCATGATCAATTAATCAAATATCGGGCCATGTAAATAGTTAAGGTCGAGATCCTTCCCTTTTATGCTTGGGTCGATTAAACTATGTTAGGCCGAGATTATATAAGTTCAGTTGGGCCGTGACCCAACTCTTGTTTCTATTAGACTGTCGTTGCTATTCCTTTGGTGTCACCTAAATAACCCCACAACCAACCACTTCGAGTTACCTCTGCTGCTACGTGTTTTATTTTGATTCTAAAACAATGATGACGAGTGACGATATCAAAGGTGATGAGGTTACAGTGAAGATGTACAGCGATGATGGATGATGGAAAGGTTATGATAAAGATGTC
The DNA here is from genome assembly GCF_046630445.1 of Rutidosis leptorrhynchoides. Taxonomy (NCBI): domain Eukaryota; kingdom Viridiplantae; phylum Streptophyta; class Magnoliopsida; order Asterales; family Asteraceae; genus Rutidosis; species Rutidosis leptorrhynchoides. The sequence goes on along the minus strand of NC_092334.1, from coordinate 284,923,821 downwards.
GTTGATTGTGAAGAAAGAATAACGAATGACGAAGAAGATTATAATAAGTTGTGATGTTGATGATTATGATGACGTCATTATGCTTATGATGATGATCGGTGGCAATAATATTAGATGATCGAGATGATGATGATATATGTGCATGATGTCACGATGATTGAATGATGATGAGGTGATTACGATATAATAGGAATGAATGTGATATTATTATGATCTTGTTGTTGGATAACGAAATGATAATGATAAAAATTAGATTATGTTATGATTATGATTATGACTATGATCATGATAATGAAATCGATGATGGTTATGAAAAGAAAACGAATTCGTTAATGGAAGGATGATGGTGATTGAGTTTTAAAAGAGAAACAAATAGATACATAGTTATATAATTTAAGCTGGGGATTTAAAACAGAAATAAAAGAGCGGAGCAATTGGTTTGATGTTGTGTCTTGTTAACAAGAGGTCTTGGGTTCGAGTCCGGTTCTGAGCATATTTTTTTTCTAAAAGCGTTGGAAGGTATAATTTATTACCAAACTTATTATTATTATTATTATTATGATTATTATTATTATTATTATTATTATTATTACTATCATATTTAGGATCATTATTATTATCATTATTATGAAGATAATGCAAGATTATTATTATTTTTATTAATATTAGTATTAGAAACACTTTTGTAACTATTAGTATTATTACTAACAATATCAATATTTTTATTATTAATATTTTACATAACTACATCTATATGAAGCTTATTAATATTAGTTATATAAATATTTACATATAACAAACAATTGATTTTAAACATAACACTAAACAATTATATATATAAATATGGATATATTAATATAACTATATAAATAATAATCATTTTGAATATAAACACCAATTAAATATATAATATATAAATTAATATATAAATATAATTGTTCGATTACAAGGATATGTTTTAATATATATACAAATGATATAGGTTCGTGAATCCAAGGCCAACCCTGCATTATTCAGTTGTTCAATATAGTCATATGTATTTTTACTACAAAATACATTAAGTGAGTTTCATTAATCCCTTTTTAAATGCTTTCGCAATATATATTTTTGGGACTGAGAATGCATGCGCAATTTTTATAAATGTTTTACGAAATGGACACAAGTGATCGAAACTACATTCTATGGTTGGATTATCTAATCGAATATGCCCTTTATATATAGTCTGGTAATCTAAGAATTAGGGAACAGAAACCCTAATTGACGCGAACTCTAAAGATAGATCTATCGGGCCCAACAAGCCCCATCCAAAGTACCGGATGCTTTAGTACTTCGAAATTTATATCATGTCTGAAGGAGGATCCCGAAATGATGGGGATATTCTTATATACAAATTGTGAATGTCGGTTACCAGGTGTTCAATCCATATGAATGATATTTTGTCTCTATGCATGGGACGTATATTTATGAGAACTGAATATGAAATCTTGTGGTCTATTAAAATTATGAAATGATTATTTATGTTAAACTAATGAACTCACCAACCTTTTGGTTGACACTTTAAAGCATGTTTATTCTCAGGTATGAAAGAAATCTTTCGCTGTGCATTTGCTCATTTTAGAGATACTACTTGGAGTCGTTCATGACATATTTCAAAAGACGTTGCATTCGAGTCATTGAGTTCATGAAGATTATTATTAAGTTAATTATAGTTGGATGTATTATGAAATGGCATGCATGTCATCAATTTTCAATGTAAAGAAGGTTTGTCTTTCGAAAAACGAATGCAATGTTTGTAAAGTGTATCATATAGAGGTCAAATACCTCGCGATGAAATCAACTATTGTGAATCATTTATAATCGATGTGGACTTTGTCCGGATGGATTAGGACGGGTCATCACAACTGATCCCTTGGATTTTCTGCAACGCTTTGAGGGAGTCGTAAGCACTTACAACTGGGATGAACCAGTCGCATGTAGAGTGTTTCCTATGGCCTTGCAGGGGTCAGGAAGGGAATGGTTTCACAGCTTTCCATCTCGCAGTATCGTTGGCTTTGTGGATCTGCGAGAAAAGTTTTTGCTGCAGTTTCAAAATTTATTACCGCAGAAAAAGACACATATAGAGTGTCACAATATTAAACAAGGCAACAAGGAGACTCTAAGTGCGCTACTTACACGGTATATTTATGAGTGCCAGAAAATTCCGCGGTTGAATGAAGATCAGAAAATTTCTGGTTTCTTGCATGCTATCAACCCACAGCGACATCCTACGCTTGTGCGGCGATTAAGAAGAGATGTCCCGCAGACATTCGCAAAAGTGCAACAGGAAACTTATGATTATATCCGTGGAGGAGAAGATAGCAGTATTACCCCTGCATGTGGCTGGGGTAGAGATAAAAGTTGGCGAGATGACAATGACTCTTTCAGAGATGGTAACAGCGATAGCTGTCGCGGTCCAGGCTTTTCGCGAAAAAATGGTGGCGGCGGATATCAGCGTAATGACAGGTTTCAAGGTCAGAACGATAACAATTCATATGGCCGTAATAACCGCTATTCTACGCGTTAGTGGAATAATGAGTCATTCAATATCATTCAGATGCTAAAAAAACGCCCAAAGAAATCTTACTGCAAGAGCGAGTTGCTAAGTCTTTCCCTGATCCGCAGCCATTGGGAGAAAACAGCAGGCGTGACAGATCAAAGTTTTGTGTCTTTCACGACGATTACGGTCATGACACCAACCGCTGTAGAGATTTAGCGGAATTTATTGTGGAAGCGTATGAACAGGGTAAGTTGGACCATTTGTTGGCGCAGAACTCATCCAGCACTGCGAATGCGATCATTATGCCAGCTGAAGCTAATGGTTCGAGTGCCCCAAACGCGGTTGAGCGGAAAGCTCCTGCGGTGAAAAATTTGGGAGTACGGATAGTAAATAAGAAAGAAAATCAGTGCGGGGTACAAGTGATTAATGTGGTGGAAGTGCACGGTGAAATGTCAGTGCTGCAAATTTCGGCGCAAATTGTTAGCTGGAAATGTCCCTCTATTACATTTCCCTCAGCGCGTTTGAATGCGGATGTTGATAAGCCCGTGGTTATTTCATGTCGTGTTGCTAATACCGGCATTATAATCATGAAGGTACATGTTGACACTGGTAGCAGTGTAGATATCATGTACGAGCAATGTTTTCTCAAGCTGCCCGCACAAATTCAGGCTTTGATGAAACCTACTGCGGTTTCATTGGCTGTTTTTTCGGGAGAATCATCATGGCCTGTTGGCCAATTGGAATTACAAATGGAATTGGTTGATGATAGCGATGAGTCGCTAAGGCGTCAAGCCTTATTGAATTTGTACATTATGCGGAATCAATCGCGGTTCAATATGATACTTGGCCGCACAGCTTTGCGCATGTTTGGCGCTATACCATCTACAATACATGGTATGCTAAAGTTTTCTGCTAATAAGGGTATGGGCACGCTGATTTCTGCGGAAATGGAGCCTTCATGTGCTATGGTTATGACAAGTGCGATATGTGTGTTGAAGGGCATTCAGTTAACCCTGCTTAGTGCGAAAATGATTAACAAAATATTGTATTTAAATTCCATTAATGCGAGACATGTTATGTTCATGATTTGAATAATGTAATGCGAATTAATAAAGAATAAAGCGAAGTTAATTTCAGTGTTAGTACTTGTTTCTTTAAACAGCGAAAACACTGCGTGTGGCCACGCGTAGTGTTTATTTCGCAGAATACAAATACTTATCTTTTTGAAACACTAAGTTAATGTTTGCTCTGCGGATGCTTTAAGTAAGGTGGCATTGTTTTCACTAAACATGACCTGCTTAAAATAATATATCAATACATAACTGTATTGCGAAATATTTTGCAGAAAAGCCAAGTGATGAAATTGCCCACTTATGTTAATAAAAATTGCGAAAGGATAAATTTTCCTAAGTGTTTGATCTTGCCAACACTTAGATGCTTCGCAATGCTAGATTTTACCTAAGGATCGTTTTTTCGGACTTAGAAGATTCATAATGTTAAAAGATTGTTTCGCACAAAGTTCGCTTTGTTATGTGCACAATAACAAATGCGGAAATTGCAAAGGACAAGTCTGAATTATGAATAATTAAAGTAAAAGCGCTATAAAAATAAAAAAGTTGCAACTGCGAACTGCGAAAAAGTAATTAATATGAAACGCGTATGCAACGCGGAATCTTACAACAGACGAAAGTTGTAATTGCGAAAATACATTCAATAAGCAAATTAGTTAAGGCAACGCTAAAATTCTAATGCTTTGATATCTGCAAATGTAACGCCTTCCCGCTGACTGAGTTCCTCAAGAACAGGTATGTTGATTTTCTTAACCTCTTTCTTTGCCCTCTCAAGTATTTCGCGAGCATCATCGGTGGCGATAATTTCTTTCGCCATGTCAGAGGGAAGAGGTTGCTAAAGATCGCCAATTTGGCATAATAAATTGTGCCACTCGCAGCGAGTGGCGAGCTTTGATGCTTGGGCATATGTTTGAAATTTTTCAGTGACTGGCTCGGAGTCCATCACTTTATCCGCAAATGTCGGTAGATATTTGACTAGCTGTGCGAACTCGTGTTCCGCGACCTCTGCCCTTCTTTTAAGTCAGGAATTCTCTTCCATCACCCTTTCAAGCTGCGATTCAGCCTTTCGCGCCCTTCTCTCTTGGGCGTTGGCAGCCTTAGTTGCTTTCTCATACTCGTCTGACATCTCAGTAAAACGCTCCATGCTGTCGACTGTCAGATAAATTGCATTGTAGCAATTATGCAGTCGTTGCCTGGCCGCCTCGGGATAAGACAGTTTGCGGTATTGCTCCCTTGTTTCTTCAGGAACAAATTTATAAAGCCTTTGGTACAGCTTAAACGCCCGATCTGCTGCGGCAGTTTCTTCCGCATTGGCTTCTCCTTCCTCTTCCTGGTTGGAAGCTTCTGCGTCAGATGGAGGTGATAGATCTACATTCCCGGGTTCATTAAGAACATCTGTAGGGATTCTCCCTCTAATGTTATAAAGCGGTGTAGCTTCAGCGGATGACCCTGGAAGAATAGCTATAAACAGATCAGCAAATATAGCAAGTTCATGCCAATATAAACAATGCGTAATCAAATAAATACTGCGAAATTGAAAGGACCCGACCTAATCCAGCTGGACGAAGTCTTCAACAGTTGGTCCCATTGCGAGGTTCTGACCTCTATAAGCCATGAACGACTCCATATAATATGAGCAAATGCATAGCGGAAGATTTTTTTCATACCTGAGAATAAACATGCTTTAAAGTGTCAACCAAAAGGTTGGTGAGTTCATAAGTTTATCATAAAATAATAAAATTCATCATTTTGATATACCACAAGATTTAAATCCTGCATTGTACAAATGGGCCCGAATCCTATACCCACCTGTAATGTACATGCGATATCTTTTAAATACAGTACACCTTTCTCGTGTACGAAATCAAATTTCATAAATCTTAGTAACCGTACTCATATCTCTTGCACAAAAAAACTAATACACATAACCTGTGTATAAAAATCATTCTCTCGATATATAACATTCACATCAACTGGTGGCAATTATCATGTCCACGTAATTCAATGGTGGCAATTATCATGTCCACATAATTCAATGGTGGCAATTATCATGTCCACATAATTCAATAATAATTCGCAGAACTTCTATCTGCATAATAATTCATTCGGGAAATGTTTTGCTTGTGTCTATCTCGTCAAACATTTATAAAAGCATTTCATGTATTCGCAGTTCAAAATATATTTCAAAGGCGTTTAATAAAGCAGTTGTAAAAACAGCGCATGTATTCTCAGTCCCAAAAATGTAAAGAGTAAAAGGGAGCAAATGAACTCACCTAATGTATTTTGTAGTAAAAATACTTATGACTATATTGAACAATGCAGGGTTGGCCTCGGATTCACGAACCTATATCATTTATATATATATTAACATACATAATTGTAATCGTACAAATTTATATTTACATAAATTTTATTAGTTATATCATTTTTATATTAATAATCTATATGTTTCATATATTCTTTTTATATAAGTAAAAATATCACTTTTGTTATGTTATGTGTATTAAATATATCTTTATATATATATATATATATATATATATATATATATATATATATATATATATATATATATATATATATATCATTTGTTTGTTAAAATTATAATAATATAAAAATAATATTATTAATGATAAAAATAATAATAATGATAATAGAGTTAAGAAAAAAAAATGATACTTGTAATATTAATGATAAAATGATAACTTAAATAAAAATGATACTTTTAATAAAAATGTTAATTTTAATAATAATGAATATTAATAATAATAACTATAAAAATAATAATTTTACTAATTATAAAAATGATACTAATATATATATTTTTAATATTTTTAATAACATAAAAATAATAATAATAATAATTACTAATAACAATATTAATAATAAAAATAATAATATTAAGTAATAAATAAACTACCTCAAAGAAGTAGCTCTTAAAAATGCCCAAGTCCGGTTTTGAACCCGCGAAGTCCCGATAACATCCTTAACTATATTTATTATTATCGTTATTTCACATTTCATTAACGAATCAATCATCATCTAACACTTCTTTCATCATGCTCCTTTACATAATCATCATCATCTTTGTATTACCATCATGAACTCAAGGGATCATCATCGATACTAATAACATACGTATAATCGTGTTTCATTTATATCAATATCATCTCGATCATCATTATCTAATCTTATCATTATCTTAACCGAACCTTATCATTACTTAATTATGATTCTTATTATAATCATCGTTATTATAACCGAAACTCGTATCCTCCTATCTTAGTTACCATCACAACGATCTTTGTCACCATAATTACTAATTTGATGAACCTTTAAATATACATATAAACTGGCCCAGCACCATCGGCCCAATAATTTAGTTTAATGAATTCGGGGTTACGGCCCAACCATCCAGCAGTCCAACGAAATAACTAAACATCTGGCCCCGATTGCAAACTGAAATTCGCAGCTCATCATGTCTTATTTCGGTTATTTATCTTTTATTCATCATGTCATAAAGTAATTATATATAAAGGCGATATAATATTCATCTCATATTGACCTTACCCACTTGTCGGCCACTAAGAAATATAATAAGCAATCATGGTTTTTCTTCATTAATTTCATATGCGTTTCACCTCATTTGATTTGTAGCGAAGGAGAACCAAACACAGCCAGAATTGAAAACATGCTTGTCTATTAAAAAAAAATACGACACTGCTCATGCAAGTTGGCTTTGAACTCGATTTTCCTCCTTTAGTATTCAAACCCATATTATCACCTTATTATAATGGTAATTGTAAACACCTTTATTGTATTAACATTCTTTCCTAACCCACTACTGAAAGGTTGTCAAGTGGGGTATTCCCTTTTGAATAAAATTTGGCCAAATTGGTAAAAGCAACTAACTCAAATCGATCTCTTTTTTTTAATAATCGAGTGAGGTTTTGGCAATGGGTTAGTTCATGATTGTAATTTTTGGCCACAAATTTGCTGTTTGTTCCACTAGTATGTGATAGTGTGCCATCTTCACATTCAATATACAAATTGCCAATTATTTAGCTATTATCTCATGATTTGGTCTGCCAACAAGTCCCACTTGTTCCACATACTTATTTGAGACGCTGTAAACATAGATTCTATATAACCAAATTGGCAAACCTCATTTAGATAAGTGTACCACTTCTTTCTTCTATTGTTTCTTCATTAACATTAACATTATTAACTATCCTTGTAGTAAAACGGAAACAGGAATAGTTTAACAACAGCATTATACGCTGTTGTTTTCGAATAGGAAAAGAAAGTACCGGTTTGCAGGCTTGCAGATTGGTCTTGGTTGGTTTAAGGTTAATAGCAGCAATTTAGATGGGTTGTGTTCGGATATAACATAAACATAGCAGCTTCAATGGATGTTGTGGTCTGTGGCATCAAGTATTTGCACACCAATGAGAAATGAGCTGAGCAGGCTGTTTTTGTGAGGGTAGGACTGATTGGATAATAGAAACAAGAATGGTGTTTGTATTGGTTTTTGAATGGTGGTATCAAACAGAAGTAACAGTGAACTAGAGTAGTAAAGTGGCGACGTGATGAATGTGGTAATTTAACTTCTCTAAATAGGAACTAACCGGCAGTGGTTAATCGTTTGTGATGATGGGTCTTAATGGCGGTTTAAACGAACAATAGCGGTACGGAAATAATGATCATGGTGGTTGTTCGAATAAGGTTTAAAACAGAAGGCAAAAATAAAAAGAAAGAAGACATAAGAAGGTATGTATTTGGGTTTTTCTTTTTGATTAACAAAAGGTAATGGCGATATATATATATATATATATATATATATATATATATATATATATATATATATATATATATATATATATAATATTGAACATGTTAAACGAATATTTGAATTTGTAAACTTGACATGATCTATTGTTGTGGAGTGATGATTGTCGACAGATTCTCCAATCAATAAGAAGAAGACAGAAGTACAACAATGAAGAAAAAGTAAAGCAGATATTGATGCGTAACAAATTTTGTTTGCATTGTATACTGAATTTGCCATAAATCATAATTCAGAGACAAGAATCTCAATTATGAATAGAGGTTTTAAGAGTAGATAGATAGGTTAAATTGAATTTTTATTTGATCAGTTGTCTTATAGCAATGAGATTCAATTCAATTTACTTTTACAAACAGAAGAAGGAATTTGATGTATAACCAATTACAAACAGGAACAAAATGGATACTGTTGGATAGTGAAGGAATTCAGTGTGGTTCATATATAATATTTTGATTGATTTTTTTAATAATTTAATAAAGATAAATGTATTAATGATTATAAGACTCTCAGTATTAAAAGTACTGATATTAATAACATGTGTAATGGTAATTATTAATAATATTGTTAAGATTGATATTAATAATAATAATAATAATAGTAATGATAATAATTTCAAAATTATAATAATAATAATAATAATAATTATATTAATAACTAAAATCATATTCACAATAATAATAGTAAAAACAATATTAATGATGATTAATATATATCTTAATAATAATAAAAATAATATTAATAGTATTATTACTAACATAACAATTTAAATATATCAAATTTTTATATCTAGATTATGTTAAATTAATAATATTCATAATTCTGATTTTAACATTGATATTTATTTTAATGATAATAATAATGAAAGTACTAATAAAAATATTAATAATATAATAACTATATTTTAACTTATAACTTCATATATTAATATTTCAATTTTAATTAGGTAGTATTATATAATATATATATATATATATATATATATATATATATATATATATATATATATATATATATATATATATATATATATACATATATGTATATATATATATTGAATATTTACTATTTACTATTTATACATTTTATTATAATAATAACTGTGAATAGAAATTATACATATATATATATATACATGCACGTATCTATTTATAATTAATTGTTCGTGAATCGTCAAAACTGGTCGAGGTTAAATGAATGCAAGAAAATAGTCCAAAAATTTTGAGACTCAACATTACAGATTTTGCTTATCGTTTTGAAATCATATAAAGATCAGGTTTAAATTTGGTCAAAAATTTCCGGATCGTCACAGTACCTACCCGTTAAAGAAATTTCGTCCCGAAATTTGATCGAGGTGGTCATGGTTAACAATCAGAATGTTTTCATGACGAATATGAGTTGATAAATAGAGTTTCCTCATTATTGAGTAATATAGATAAAACGATCCGATTAGGTGAAGCGTACGAGTGAAGCTATCACAAAATAGTGAATTGAGGAAAATAAGATTCTTCTTGACTTTTGACGTAGTTAGGGTTGAATTTAGAACATAAGGTGCGTCTTAAATTTTGACGTTGCCTTGGTTGAATTCCGGAATTCAAGGGATTTAAAGAAAATCTTCAAAATCTATAAGATTTGATTCATCAATGAATAAGGAAATTTGGATCTCTTTAATTAAATGCATCATCTGTCTCGATTGCTTTGTCTGATATTTCCACTATAAATTTACCTTTTTCGTTCCATTAATTTTTCACCACTTCAATAATTTCTTTCTTAATTCACATTTCCAAAGAGTTTGAAAATGCTTAATCCAGTTCTGATCCTTGTACGTATCCTGACTATCGTATCTATCATTCTTCTTTTCCATTTACCACCGGATGAATCTATTCACTTCTACTATTACCTTGGGGTTATAGTGTTGTTAATTCTCCCATGTATTTACGTTGTTATCCACATTGATATACATGGTTTGTAGTTTATGTGTGTATGATCTGCTTTATATTTTCTTTTATATTTCGGAGCTACATGCTCTTGTTTTCTCCTCCCGACTTCAAATCAAGCGAATAATGGTCTAGAATTTGTAGGTATGAAGTTCCGAATGATCATAATATACAATACAGAAAGGAAAGGTAATAGCACAATTTGATTTGTCGAATTACCAGAATCCCTGAGGATAGAACTATCAACAATATATTTTCTTGATATGTTTAGAAGTTAAACAGAATGAAAGAGTTATATAACATGACACATGATGATGGTATGATCTACTGTGAACCATCATCACGTTTCATTAGAAACTTAGCATGACTTACTGTAATATAATCACGTTGGCCAAGCGTCATTATATTATACTAACCCATGCTTAAATTCCCAACACTTCTCCATAATTCATTCATAATTTATACTTAGATTTTAAAGGAGTTTTCAATATAATGTAATACAGAAAGCACGAAGAGGTATATAATTTCGGACGAGAATATTTATGAAAATGTCTTCAGAAATATCGAAAATATTTATGATGATATTTTGGAATTTCTAAGTTCGAAGATTGATGAAGAAAAATTTTCCGCAAGATTTTAACATGACTTCGGAACAAGATATTCTCTAAAGATTTCGGCGGATCCAGAATTACCTGGATTTCTTGAATATAGGGTTTGGTCCTTGTATTTGTCCTTGGTCTCCTTCATGGTTAGCTCAATCTGTTTTTCAGTACCAAATTTTCTATCGAGCGTTCCTAACACTCCTTTCTTTATCATCAAACTTTTGGCCATTTAGACCATCTACAATTTTACTGTTTTGTCTCCATTTAATGCAGCCATATCTGAATCGTCGTTTATCAATCCGAGGTGGTTTCAGGAGAATTTTGTTTTTAGATGATTAAACGCTGATGGTAATATGGTGGAATATAAAAGGTTCTCCCGATAACAATAAATGAACAGGCATATATATCAAGGTTATTATAAGGTTGTTTTGAATGAAAAGTTGAAGTTGACTTGTTGGAGCTGTGACAAAATTGGCTAATTTGAAAGGGATTGCAAAGTTATTTTTGGTAATAACAACTCCCAAAGGGTTAGCACGGATACGTTTTAAACATTTACTCAGGTTCCGAGTGTTTTCAAGTGCATAATATGCATCAATCTTTTCTTCCGTAGATGAAGTACGGTTGGTTCATCCTCTCGATTGAAGTGTTTTCAAGAATTATGAAATGTTTGAACGCAGATTGGAATCGTCAAGATACAAATGAGGTTTAAGATGAAATCAAGTGGTGGACTTGAAGAATTATTTAGTTTCATATGTTATAATCAATATTTTAATTCATTTTAATTGTCCAATGTTTTCTTCATTGTGCCACTTGTTGGATTCTGATAAGTCAAAATCCAAATATGAAATTGAATAAAAAATGGTTATTCTGTGGTGAACGGATTCGTATATCTGTGGATGTAAGTAGGATAGTAAATGACTGTTGAATCAGATTCGAAGAATGTACAGTGTAACTTATTAATGTGAAACTAAATTTTCCTCGGGTATTACCTAACCGTTAAAATATTTTCACCATTATCAGTTTGTACCAAAGAATTTTTAATTACAATCTTTATGAAAACATATATACATATATATTTTCTTCAGATTTAATCATGGATTTAATGAGTTAATATGATATTAAACTCATATGATTTTCGGTTTGAGCTAGAATAAGTAATCTCTAAAACTATTAGGAACCACATATTCTTCGTAGAATATTTCTTCAATGAAGTTATGGATCAATACTTCATCGTTAGCTATTAGGAACCACATATTCTTCGCAGAAATTTCTTCAATGAGATTATGGATCAATACTTCATCGTTCAATGTTGTTGATACTCCTTGGTATCTATGGTGCGTATGATATTGATGTTCGAGGTACAGATTGTAATGTTGAGGTATGGGATGCGGATATTGCTATTATTAGTGGTGATGGTACTGTTGATGTTGCTGAAGCTGGTAAGTTTTGCACCATATTCTCTAAATTGATTACTCGAGCGCGAAGTTCATTGACTTCTTCTATTACACTAGGATGATTGTCGGTCAGAACGAGCGGATGAATAAGATTTATAATTTGAGATAGTATATAATTGTGACGAGATATTCTGGAAATGAGAGAGAAAATGGTATTACGAATAGGTTCACCGGTAAGTGCTTCAGGTTCTTCGTCAAGATGTGAATTCGGTTGGTGGAAAGGATCGACTTATTCTCGTCTTCATTGATTAAGTTGACTACGAACCTATCCCCAATACATCCAGAATTGATGATGGTTGATTGGTTGATCCATTCCGGTTACACTGCTTTCGGAGCTCGAGTGGAAATCCATGTCGGAATTCGAGGAACTTGAACTGGTTGTAAAATTCATCTTGCACGGTTAGATAAAGGATTTTCGATATGAAATGATTTTTAGATATCGGATGATATTCTAATTACATAAACTATCTGTATATAGTATAGGAGATCCCGTAGATTACGGAGGGAATCGAGGAAACGTGTCAGACAAGGTTTAATGTGATGGGATATGAATTTGTCTGTACACCATCTATGCAATAATTGCAATAAGACGTGTCGAGACTGAAAATGATAGGTAGATATTTTTCGGCAAAGAATGATAAGCAACACTTTGAACATGCAGACCAGGTCGAAGTCCAGACTCACTAATGCATCCTATCGACTTATCATTTAGACACACTAATGCAGACCTGGTTCGCTAAGACCACCGCTCTGATACCAACTGAAAGGACCCGACCTAATCCAACTGGACGAAGTCTTCAACAGTTGGTCCCATTGCGAGGTTCTGACCTCTATAAGCCATGAACGACTTCATATAATATGAGCAAATGCATAGCGGAAGATTTCTTTCATACCGGAGAATAAACATGCTTTAAAGTGTCAACCAAAAGGTTGGTGAGTTCATAAGTTTATCATAAAATAATAAAATTCATCATTTTGATATACCACAAGATTTAAATCCTCCATTGTACAAATGGGCCCGAATCCTATACCCACCTGTAATGTACATGCGATATCTTTTAAATACAGTACACCTTTCTCGTGTACGAAATCATTTTTCATAAATCTTAGTAACCGTACTCATATCTCTTGCACAAAAAAACTAATACACATAACCTGTGTATAAAAATCATTCTCTCGATATATAACATTCACATCAACTGGTGGCAATTATCATGTCCACGTAATTCAATGGTGGCAATTATCATGTCCACATAATTCAATGGTGGCAATTATCATGTCCACATAATTCAATGGTGGCAATTATCATGTCCACATAATTCAATAATAATTCGCAGAACTTCTATCTGCATAATAATTCATTCGAGAAATGTTTTGCTTGTGTCTATCTCGTCAAACATTTATAAAAGCATTTCATGTATTCGCAGTTCAAAATATATTTCAAAGGCGTTTAATAAAGCAGTTGTAAAAACAGCGCATGTATTCTCAGTCCCAAAAATGTAAAGAGTAAAAGAGAGCAAATGAACTCACCTAATGTATTTTGTAGTAAAAATACTTATGACTATATTGAACAATGCAGGGTTGGCCTCGGATTCACGAACCTATATCATTTATATATATATTAACATACATAATTGTAATCGTACAAATTTATATTTACATAAATTTTATTAGTTATATCATTTTTATATTAATAATCTATATGTTTCATATATTCTTTTTATATAAGTAAAAATATTACTTTTGTTATGTTATGTGTATTAAATATATCTTTATATATATATATATATATATATATATATATATATATATATATATATATATATATATATATATATATATATATATATATATATATATATATATATCATTTGTTTGTTAAAATTATAATAATATAAAAATAATATTATTAATGATAAAAATAATAATAATGATAATAGAGTTAAGAAAAAAAATGATACTTGTAATATTAATGATAAAATGATAACTTAAATAAAAATGATACTTTTAATAAAAATGTTAAGTTTAATAATAATGAATATTAATAATAATAACTATAAAAATAATAATTTTACTAATTATAATAATGATACTAATATATATATTTTTAATATTTTTAATAACATAAAAATAATAATAATAATAATTACTAATAACAATATTAATAATAATAATAATAATAATAATAATAATATTAAGTAATAAATAAACTACCTCAAAGAAGTAGCTCTTAAAAATGCCCAAGTCCGGGTTTGAACCCGCGAAGTCCCGCTAACCCGATAACATCCTTAACTATATTTATTATTATCGTTATTTCACATTTCATTAACGAATCAATCATCATCTAACACTTCTTTCATCATGCTCCTTTACATAATCATCATCATCTTTGTATTACCATCATGAACTCAAGGGATCATCATCGATACTAATATCATACGTATAATCATGTTTCATTTATATCAATATCATCTCAATCATCATTATCTAATCTTATCATTATCTTAACCGAACCTCATCATTACTTAATTATGATTCTTATTATAATCATCGTTATTATAACCGAAACTCGTATCCTCCTATCTTAGTTACCATCACAACGATCTTTGTCACCATAATTACTAATTTGATGAACCTTTAAATATACATATAAACTGGCCCAGCACCATCGGCCCAATAATTTTGTTTAATGAATTCGGGGTTACGGCCCAACCATCTAGCAATCCAACGAAATAACTAAACATCTGGCCCGGATTGCAAACTGAAATTCGCAGCTCATCATGTCTTATTTCGGTTATTTATCTTTTATTCATCATGTCATAAAGTAATTATATATAAAGGCGATATAATATTCATCTCATATTGACCTTACCCACTTGTCGGCCACTAAGAAATATAATAAGCAATCATGGTTTTTCTTCATTAATTTCATATGCGTTTCACCTCATTTGATTTGTAGCGAAGGAGAACCAAACACAACCAGAATTGAAAACATGCTTGTCTATTAAAAAAAAATACGACACTGCTCATGCAAGTTGGCTTTGAACTCGATTTTCCTCCTTTAGTATTCAAACCCATATTATCACCTTATTATAATAGTAATTGTAAACACCTTTATTGTATTAACATTCTTTCCTAACCCACTACTGAAAGGTTGTCAAGTGGGGTATTCCCTTTTGAATAAAAGTTGGCCAAATTGGTAAAAGCAACTAACTCAAATCGATCTCTTTTTTTTTTTATAATCGAGTGAGGTTTTGGCAATGGGTTAGTTCATGATTGTAATTTTTGGCCACAAATTTGCTGTTTGTTCCACTAGTATGTGATAGTGTGCCATCTTCACATTCAATATACAAATTGCCAATTATTTAGCTATTATCTCATGATTTGGTCTGCCAACAAGTCCCACTTGTTCCACATACTTATTTGAGACGCTGTAAACATAGATTCTATATAACCAAATTGGCAAACCTCATTTAGATAAGTGTACCACTTCTTTCTTCTATTGTTTCTTCATTAACATCAACATTATTAACTATCCTTGTAGTAAAACGGAAACAGGAATAGTTTAACAACAGCATTATACGCTGTTGTTTTCGAATAGGAAAAGAAAGTACCGGTTTGCAGGCTTGCAGATTGGTCTTGGTTGGTTTAAGGTTAATAGCAGCAATTTAGATGGGTTGTGTTCGGATATAACATAAACATAGCAGCTTCAATGGATGTTGTGGTCTGTGGCATCAAGTATTTGCACACCAATGAGAAATGAGCTGAGCAGGCTGTTTTTGTAAGGGTAGGACTGATTGGATAATAGAAACAAGAATGGTGTTTGTATTGGTTTTCGAATGGTGGTATCAAACAGAAGTAACAGTGAACTAGAGTAGTAAAGTGGCGACGTGATGAATGTGGTAATTTAACTTCTCTAAATAGGAACTAACCGGCAGTGGTTAATCATTTGTGATGATGGGTCTTAATGGCGGTTTAAACGAACAATAGCGGTACGGAAATAATGATCATGGTGGTTGTTCGAATAAGGTTTAAAACAGAAGGCAAAAATAAAAAGAAAGAAGACATAAGAAGGTATGTATTTGGGTTTTTCTTTTTGATTAACAAAAGGTAATGGCGATATATATATATATATATATATATATAAAATATTGAACATGTTAAACGAATATTTGAATTTGTAAACTTGATATGATCTATTGTTGTGGAGTGATGATTGTCGACAGATTCTCCAATCAATAAGAAGAAGACAGAAGTACAACAATGAAGAAAAAGTAAAGCAGATATTGATGCGTAACAAATTTTGTTTGCATTGTATACTGAATTTGCCATAGATCATAATTCAGAGACAAGAATCTCAATTATGAATAAAGGTTTTAAGAGTAGATAGATAGGTTAAATTGAATTTTTATTTGATCAGTTGTCTTATAGCAATGAGATTCACTTCAATTTACTTTTATAAACAGAAGAAGGAATTTGATGTATAACCAATTACAGACAGGAACAAAATGGATACTGTTGGATAGTGAAGGAATTCAGTGTTGTTCATATATAATATTTTGATTGATTTTTTTTAATAATTTAATAAAGATAAATGTATTAATGATTATAAGACTCTCAGTATTAAAAGTACTGATATTAATAACATGTGTAATGGTAATTATTAATAATATTGTTAAGATTGATATTAATAATAATAATAATAATAGTAATGATAATAATTTCAAAATTATAATAATAATAATAATAATAATTATATTAATAACTAAAATCATATTCACAATAATAATAGTAAAAACAATATTAATGATGATTAATATATATCTTAATAATAATAAAAATAATATTAATAGTATTATTACTAACATAACAATTTAAATATATCAAATTTTTATATCTAGATTATGTTAAATTAATAATATTCATAATTCTGATTTTAACATTGATATTTATTTTAATGATAATAATAATGAAAGTACTAATAAAAATATTAATAATATAATAACTATATTTTAACTTGTAACTTCATATATTAATATTTCAATTTTAATTAGGTAGTATTATATTATATATATATATATATATATATATATATATATATATAGATATATATATATATATATTTATATATATATATATATATATATATTGAATATCTACTATTTACTATTTATACATTTTATTATAATAATAACTGTGAATAGAAATTATACATATATATATATATATATATATATACATGCACGTATCTATTTACAATTAATTGTTCGTGAATCGTCAAAACTGGTCGAGGTTAAATGAATGCAAGTAAATAGTTCAAAAATTTTGAGACTCAACATTACAGATTTTGCTTATCGTTTTGAAATCATATAAAGATCAAGTTTAAATTTGGTCGAAAATTTCCGGGTCGTCACAGAAATAGCATTTGCTTACTTGCTTCTTGTTCAGAGTGAGTGCGCAGGCGTTTCCTGCGTGGAGTGGGAGTCGTATCCGCAACCTTGCGCTTACCGCGGTCCTCACCTCCAATAATAAAGCATGTATTGATGATCGGTTCATCAATAAGAATAATGTTGCCGTCGCCATTTTTTAGGCGACGGGCAGGGCTAATCCTGCTTATATCAGCGGACCTCATGACAAGGTCAAGTGCAACCGCTGAAAAAATAAAAGCGCGTAAAGTTATACAAAGCAAAAATATTGCGAAAAATGAAAGTACGATTGATACATTGCGATAAAGTTAAGCGGCATACTGTTTTTTGATTGGTCAACTAAAAGCGCATCATAGTCGTTCCACGGCCATTGAATCGACACTCTGCCAATGTACAGCGGAACATTCGAGTAAGGTCGTAGAAATATACCCACGTTTTTAAGTATCTTGAGAGTGTCATTCTCAAGATCATCGAGTACAGGCCTCTCATTGACGTCGGGATTAAGCTCTGTACACCACATTTTCGGTATTTTGCCATTCACATATGCGGTATCGTTAATATAGAAGAAGGAACTGCGCCAATTCCCAATTGAATCTTTTGGTGAAGTCATTACGCCAAGTTTACTGCGGAAAGAAAACCACCCAACGTCATATAGCACCAGGCTATTGCACATCCGAAAAATGTTTAGCAGCGGTGGTTGGCTGATGGCGTTGCAATACATCTCAAATAGCACAATCTTGTTAATTGCGTTAGGATGCAACTGCGCCATAGCGATGTTATAATATTCGCAAATGCTGCGAAAAAAATGGGTAAGGGGAAATCGAAGGTTGCCTTGAGAAATGGCAACCTCGTACACAGATATCATCCCTTTAGGGGGAGTATCGGCTCGCTGCTCTGCCGCAGGCACGGTAGGAACGAATTGGGCAAGTGGTGGGTACCATTCTTGCAAAGTTTGCAGTTTTGCTTCTGTCATGTAGGAAACATATCCTCCGGGAGTGTGCATTGAAGAAGACGATGCCATTTGCAAATAAATTGGATGATGAAATTGAAGAAATTAAAGATTGAAATTGATTAATTGCACGGTACGATTATGATTCAACAAATTTGAATGCGAATTTGGGAAAGGAAAACGTAAAGTTTTTGTGCGGCGTTGTCTGCTATTTATAATTGGGATTAGGGCGAGCAAGTTGAAAAGGTAATCATTGAATTTTAACGGCTGTAATTACTGTGATGCGTAAAACGGTAAAAATCTAGCCGTTAAAATAAGCTGATTTGACAGAATAGCGAAAGTTACCGTTGTAATTACGCGTTGAGCTTAATTAAAACAACGGTAATAAATGGGCGGTAAGAAATATTAAAATATTGTTTGCGAAATATTTTAAGAAAGACTTCTTTATTTTTAGAGTTTATCATGATGCATTGGCTTCGCGAAAATGTATCATAATAAACTGGGGGGACTTGATCATATACATAGCATTGTATACGTATACTTTGTTTGCTATAGGCCAAAAGCAGAATTGCGCGGACTTTAAAGTCAAGATATGCAATATTCGCTGAAAATAAGAATAGCAGCTATATATCCGCACAAATAAAGGACTGCAGTTATGTATTCGCTGAAATGCCAAACTGCGGTTTGATCCGCTGACTTTTCGGGGAGAGCCGAGCATCTCGCAGATCGCGGATATCACGGATACTATAAATAGGGAGCTTGGCCTCTCATTTATAGGTGGTTGATTCTCTGCCATTTGCCTAAGCCTTTGTAGATTTCACTTGTGACTTTGCCCAAGGACTTCTTACATTGAGTTAAGGTGAATCATGCTAATCGATAACTAAGACCGGGTCGGGGTGGTTGATCACTTGATAGTTAAAGTGAAAAACGATCATCGGGGCCCAAAATAATCATCGAACATCCCATCCTCCATTATAATCTTATTGCACTTAATCCGTAATTAAGCAACATCATTAATTAAGGATTGATCAGTTAGGACCCCGAAGTTGTATAGTGTTAATGTGAAATAAGCTTAAATGAAGGTTCCTTAGAAGAGGGCTATATAAGGAACCTAAGTAGTCCTAATTAGATAGCCATTGCATTGTAACTGAGTTCTAGAAGCTGTGGAATGTAATTTGTACCGATTCTCTCTCTTACCGAATCTCCTTCTCACCTACCGAATCTTATTCTATCTTATCGTTTCTCTCAATCTTAACATGATCTGACCTATCAGATGCAATGACGACTATTATACTCCTCTGGGTCGACGTTTGTTTCGAAATTCCATGTTGCCATAAACTCAGCAAAGGGTTCCTGGTGTACACGATCATTAATCTCAAAAATCTTTTGCCAGGCGCTATGAGTTTTTCCATGCGTCGTAAAGCTTAAGATTCCTCTTAGCTCATCTGCCCACCAGCATTGTTTCATTATTTCCTAATTGATATATTTTTTGGGGCTCTTTTGCCTATTTATCCAATTACTCATAAATGGCTCGTATTCTGTCGGGTTATCTTGCCCATGAATGGAGCGGGGTAACTCGTATTCTTCTGGAAGATAATTAACCATCTACAAGAGTCAAAAAACGTAGGGTATGTTCCAAAATAATAAGACTTAATATAACTTAGAAATGAAAAATGCTTATATTTTTCGAAAAAAATTCGAAATGGGGGCTTTAAAAATGGCATTTTCCATATCCCTGTTATCCTCAGTTATAGCCAAAATTACCGCAAACAATATCTAATCTTCCTACAAATTTATTTCTAAGCAAAATTCGGAGCGTACCCGTGATTACAACAAATAGTGCTAAAAAATAATAATTATAGTGAGTTAGTCGTAATAAGCAATTTCAATCAAGGTAAGATGATTTTCAAGCATACAATGATTCTAATTTAATTACCTTAAATATTTTTAAACATCAAACTTTGCCTATAACGTTCTTAAGTCAAGGTTTTAGACCATTTTTATCAAAAAATATTAAATTTGATCAAAAGGTACAAAATAAGAAAAGTCAAAAACTAGGCTCCAATTTAAATTGTAAGTCAATGACATCTCAATTTAGACTAATTTTCGGGCTATCCTAAGTTTTAAAAACGTTTTAACGTTAGGAAAAACCTAAAGCCTAGTATCGTATACTTCTATCAAAACTTCAATCTTTAATCAAACAATCATAAATTGTTGCAAATCTTGTTTGTAAGCGTACTAGATGAATCACTAAGCCTATATTAACAAAGTAAAATATCAAATTTCCAAAAATTTCACCAATTTCTAGCCTAAAACACAAATTCATGACTCGAAGGCTAAAAGTGAACTAAAATGCCTCAATTGAACCTAAAAATAACACATATCAATCACATTCTCTAACTAAGCATATAGGGAATCAAAATTGGGCATAAAACACGAATTTTTACAAAAGTCAAAAATATGACTTCGAGTAAAAACTTGATTTTTAACCGTGAAAGAGTACCTTTTGTGCGAAATTGACAGCAGGAATGTGTTTAGAAGGCACGAGAGACTTAGATTAGTGCTTTGAATCGTTTAATTTGATCAAGAATTGGTATGTGTGCGTGTGTGTGTGTGTGATGCTTGCGTCGGCCTAAGGAGGAAGGAGAAAGGGAAAGGAAAAAGAAAAAGAAGAAAGAAGGAAGGAAGAAGGAAGAAAAGGAAAAGAAAAATGGGCCCGTGTGGCTCACGGGCTTATTTCCCCGACCCGATTGACGATTTTTTTTTATTTTTATCATAAAATTGAATAAGGATTTATAAAATTTTGCTTCGGATTTTAATTCGGTTATTTTTGCTAAATAAATTAAACTAAAAATTAAAAGAAAAATACAAATGGAGTAAAATAAAAATTCTTATTTTATTAATAACACAAATTACACAGGTTTCACAGCTAAGTTCTAGAAATGACGCGAAAAGAAAGATAAATTTAAAGCCTCTTTGACCATCATAGTAAATCAGCAGTGTAGTGACCAGAAAAATTTCGACTAATTTTAAATCAAACTCTCGATACGATATTGTATTTTCAACACGATAAGCAAAGTCTGTTAGGTTGGATCTCAAAAATTTTGAATTGTTTCATACATTCAATTGACCTTCGACCACTTCCGACGATTCACGAACAACTATTTGTAAATAGTTACATATATATTTAAATATATATATATATATATAAATATATATATATATATATAAAAATATATATTTATAAATATTACTTGTAAATATATAATATTATATTTAGTTGTTTAAAAGAATATAATTAATATATTTATTTACTTAAACTTGTTAATTAAGATTTGATATATATATATTATATATATATATATATATATATATATATATATATATATATATATATATATATATATATATACAGAATGTGTATATTGAAAATGAATGATTTCGAGCCTAATTATTAAACGTGAGTAACACTCGGTTGATGTTTCATTAGTTTTAATATAGATATATTACATGTTCATGAAGGACTAAAATAAAAGTTGAACTGTAAATCGATTAAGAAGATGTTATATTTGTTAAAAATATTTTTACCTTTTTAAGTTTAAATATTAGTACTCTGTACATATAAATTGGAACAGAAAATAAATAATTATCGAACCTTTTTGATCAGGTTTCAAACAGTTAATGAGTGAAATAATTAAATATATTTAATCTAAAAATTTGGGATTTTTAGGGACACTTTTATACGTTAACTGTTTAGCAATGGACATGATATATCACTGTGTGGGAAAAGCGTCGGTAGAATGAATCCAATTCTCAGGCAGCTTTACTGTATTTCAATCAACATGTTTTAAATTTATTATTATATAATAATTATTATTATTAAAGTTAAGGAGTAATATATTATACATATATATATATATATATATATATATATATATATATATATATATATATATATATATATATATATCTAGCTATATCTGTATATATGCATATGATGCATTTACATAAATCACACACCCATTTCATCGATCATCATCTCCTTCTCCATATCACCACCATAGCAACCACTCCCGGATACCATCGTGATCACCACTGCACCACCCATCTATCACCACCACTTAAACCATATTATTCGAACACCACTTCTTTTTCTCCGTAACACCATCACTCGTTGTGTGTTCATGTTCCTGTTCCTATTTCGAATTCAATAATCACCATTACTTAACTACTGCTACTCACTGCTACTATTATATGTTTCTGTGTTCAACCATCACCACCACACTATGACCATCGAACCTGCTTCCTTTGAAATGTCCCGTTCATATTGATTATAAACGTTCCATAATAATTGATTTCGTCGCGAGATTTTGACCTCTATATGAGACGTTTTTCAAAGACTGCATTCATTTTTATAATAACCATAACCTTTATTTTATCGATAAAGGTTTAAAAAACATTACGTAGATTATCACATAATGATAATCTAAAATATACCGTTTACACACGACCATTACATAATGGTTTACAATAAAAATATATTACATCAAAGTAAGTTTCTTGAATGCAGTTTTTACACAATATCATACAAGCATGGACTCCAAATCTTGTCCTTATTTTAGTATGCAATAGCGGAAGCTCTTAATAATCACCTGAGAATAAACATTCTTAAAACGTCAACAAAAATGTTGGTGAGTTATAGGTTTAACCTATATATTATCAAATCATAATAATAGACCACAAGATTTCTCATTTTTCATAAATATCATTACACTCGCAAGTGCATAAAAATCATTCATATGTTGAACACCTGGTAATCGACGTTAACTTAATGCATAGAATATCCCCAAAACAGAACCTCTCATCTGTATAATAATCTCGAAGTACTAAACCATCCATAACCTGAATGGGGGTTGTTAAGCCCAATAGATCTATCTTTAGGATTCACGTCAATTAGGGGCCATTTCCCTAATTCTTAGGCTGCTAGACTTGAAGGGCGATATTCGGTTTAATAATCCAACCATAGAATGTATGTAACAACCCAACCCGTAATCCATACGATAAAATATTTTTTTTTATACAACACAATTTCACGCCAAATAAATATGTAACCCATTTCACGAGTTCCATTTAAAATGCACAACAATTAATTGTTTACAAAAGGCACGAAGGCCACGAATAAAGTTTTGTACAAGTTTGACCCATTACAAAATGATAGTTTATAAACCAAATGACGTTCCGAGCATGGTTTGGGACTAAACTACCCAAAACTAGGCCAACTTCCAAAAGCTCCAACATAACAACAACAAGGGACACCTAGTGCCCAACGACCCCCTTGCCCTTGTCTGCGCCTGCATCTAAAAAGATAAACACCGAGAGGGGTAAGCAAAGCTTAGTGAGTAGAATAAATATATACATGCATATAAGACTTACCCACACGCATCCTGTAGTGACCCGAACTTTTCCATGTTTATATATATATTAAATGAAATTTGTTATTTACATGATTAATTGTTTCTAACATGTTAAGCAATCAAACTTGTTAAGACTTGATTAATTGAAATAGGTTTCATATAGACAATTGACCACCCAAGTTGACCGGTGATTCACGAACGTTAAAACTTGTAAAAACTATACGATGACATATATATGGTTATATATATAGTTAACATGATTTTATTATAAGTATGTATCTCATTAGGTATTTTAACAATGAGTTATATACATAAAAATGAGACTATTAATTTAAGAAACTCGAAAACGATATATATAACGATTATCGTTATAACAACATCTTACCAGGTACATATGAATCATATTAAGATATTGATACACTTGGTTAATTATGTTAAATGATAAGTAAATATATTATTAAGTGTATTAACAATGAAATACATATGTAAAAATAAGACTACTAACTTAATGATTTCGAAACGAGACATATATGTAACGATTATCGTTGTAACGACATTTAACTGTATATATATCATACTAAGATATATTATATATCATAATATCATGATAATATAACAATTTAACATCTCATTTGTTATAATAAACAATGGGTTAACAACATTCAACAAGATCGTTAACCTAAAGGTTTCAAAACAACATTTACATGTAACGACTAACGATGACTTAACGACTCAGTTAAAATGTATATACATGTAGTGTTTTAATATGTATTCATACACTTTTGAAAGAATTCAAGACACTTATCAAAATACTTCTACTTAACAAAAAATGCTTACAATTACATCCTCGTTCAGTTTCATCAATAATTCTACTCGTATGCACCCGTATTCGTACTCGTACAATACACAGCTTTTAGATGTATGTACTATTGGTATATACACTCCAATGATCAGCTATTAGCAGCCCATGTGAGTCACCTAACACATGTGGGAACCATCATTTGGCAACTAGTATGAAATATCTCATAAAATTACAAAAATATGAGTAATCATTCATGACTTATTTATATGAAAAAAAAATTACATATCCTTTATATCTAATTCATACACCAACGACCAAAAACACCTACAAACACTTTAATTCTTCAATTTTCTTCATCTAATTGATCTCTCTCAAGTTCTATCTTCAAGTTCTAAGTATTCTTCATAAATTCCAAAAGTTCTAGTTTCATAAAATCAAGAATACTTCCAAGATTGCAAGTTTACTTCCAAGTTTTCTAAATCCATTCCAAGTAATCATCCAAGATCAAGAAACCATTGTTACTTACAGTAGGTTATCTTTCTAATACAAGGTAATAATCATATTCAAACTTAAATTCAATTTCTATAACTATAACAATCTTATTTCGAGTGGAAATCTTACTTGAAATTGTTTTCATGTCATGATTCTGCTTCAAGAACTTTCAAGCCATCCAAGGATCCTTTGAAGCTAGATCTATTTTTCTCATTTCTAGTAGGTTTATCCAAGGAACTTGAGGTAGTAATGATGTTCATAACATCATTCGATTCATACATATAAAGCTATCTTATTTGAAGGTTTAAACTTGTAATCACTAGAACATAGTTTAGTTAATTCTAAACTTGTTCGCAAATAAAAGTTAATCCTTCTAACTTGACTTTTAAAATCAACTAAATACATGTTTTATATCTATATGATATGCTAACTTAATGATTTAAAACCTGAAAACACGTAAAACACCGTAAAACCGGATTTACGCAGTCGTAGTAACACCGCGGGCTGTTTTGGGTTAGTTAATTAAAAACTATGATAAACTTTGATTTAAAAGTTGTTATTCAGGGAAAATGATTTTTATTATGAACATGAAACTATATCCAAAAATTATGGTTAAACTCAAATTGGAAGTATGTTTTCTAAAATAGTCATCTAGACGTCGTTCTTTCGACTGAAATGACTACCTTTACAAAAACGACTTGTAACTTATTTTTCTGACTATAAACCCATACTTTTTCTGTTTAGATTCATAAAATAGAGTTCAATATGAAATCATAGAAATTTGATTCACTCAAAACGGATTTAAAATGAAGAAGTTATGGGTAAAACAAGATTGGATAATTTTTCTCATTTTAGCTACGTGAAAATTGGTAACAAATCTATTCCAACCATAACTTAATCAACTTGTATTATATATTATGTAATCTTGAGATACCATAGACACATATACAATGTTTCGACCTATCATGTCGACACATCTATATATATTTCGAAACAACCATAGACACTCTATATGTGAATGTTGGAGTTAGCTATACAGGGTTGAGGTTGATTCCAAAATATATATAGTTTGAGTTGTGATCAATACTGAGATACGTATACACTGGGTCGTGGATTGATTCAAGATAATATTTATCGATTTATTTCTGTACATCTAACTGTGGACAACTAGTTGTAGGTTACTAACGAGGCCAGCTGACTTAATAAACTTAAAACATCAAAATATATTAAAAGTGTTGTAAATATATTTTGAACATACTTTGATATATATGTATATATTATTATAGGTTCGTGAATCAACCAGTGGCCAAGTCTTACTTCCCGACGAAGTAAAAATCTGTGAAAGTGAGTTATAGTCCCACTTTTAAAATCTAATATTTTTGGGATGAGAATACATGCAGGTTTTATAAATGATTTACAAAATAGACACAAGCACGTGAAACTACATTCTATGGTTGAATTATTGAAATCGAATATGCCCCTTTTTATTAAGTCTGGTAATCTAAGAATTAGGGAACAGACACCCTAATTGACGCGAATCATAAAGATAGATCTATTGGGCCTAACAAACCCCATCCAAAGTACAGGATGCTTTAGTACTTTGAAATTTTTATCATATCCGAAGGGTGTCCCGGAATGATGGGGATATTCTTATATATGCGTCTTGTTAATGTCGGTTACCAGGTGTTCACCATATGAATGATTTTTATCTCTATGTATGGGATGTGTATTGAAATATGAAATCTTGTGGTCTATTGTTACGATTTGATATATATAGGTTAAACCTATAACTCACCAACATTTTTGTTGACGTTTAAAGCATGTTTATTCTCAGGTGAATACTAAGAGCTTCCGCTGTTGCATACTAAAATAAGGACAAGATTTGGAGTCCATGTTTGTATGATATTGTGTAAAAACTGCATTCAAGAAACTGATTTCGATGTAACATATTTGTATTGTAAACCATTATGTAATGGTCGTGTGTAAACAGGATATTTTAGATTATCATTATTTGATAATCTACGTAAAGCTTTTTAAACCTTTATTTATGAAATAAAGGTTATGGTTTGTTTTAAAAATGAATGCAGTCTTTGAAAAACGTCTCATATAGAGGTCAAAACCTCGCAACAAAATCAATTAATATGAACGTTTTTAATCAATAAGAACGGGACATTTCAGTTGGTATCCGAGCGTTGGTCTTAGAGAACCAGAAAATTTGCATTAGTGTTTCTTATCGAGTTTGTTAGGATGCATTAGTGAGTCTGGACTTGGACCGTGTTTTCTTTAAAAATGATTGCTTAACATTTTTGTTGGAAACTATATATTATTAACATGTATAAATTATGTGATATATTAATCTCTTAACATGTTTGATATTGTGTGATAGATGTCTACCTCTAGCACAAATCCCATTGACTCACCTAATAAAAATGAAGAGTCGGATATATATTGGACTGATTCACAAGTTCCTGAAGAAGAACCGGAAAAAGAATCATAACCGGAAGAAGAATCAGAACCGGAAGAGGAGGAACCGGAGGAGGAAATAGAACCGGTGGGGGAAATAATAAAACGGTTAAGTAAAAGAAAATCCTCAACCAACCGACCAAGGTTAATTATGGTCAATGGTGTTTCCGCCAAGGAAGCAAAATATTGGGAGGATTACTAATTCTCTGATGAATCGGATTCCGATGAGAATTTCGATGATGTTATAGAAATTACCCCAACTGAATTTAAAAAGGCAAAAGAAAATAATAAGGGAAAGGGCATAAAAATAGAGAAATCTAATTCCAACCCCGATGAACTTTATATGTATCGTCAACCCCCGAAGCCCTTAAGTTGTAACAATGACCCGGGAACCTCTAAACCACCAGGTTTTTCTAAACCGTTGTGGAAAACGACAGCTCGTATTAGGGGAACATCATATATCCCTAGAAACTTGGCAAAACGAACCAAAACCGAAGAAGAAGAAATGAGCGAGTCGTAATAAGATAGTTGTATTCGTGTGGTGTAATATA
The DNA here is from genome assembly GCF_046630445.1 of Rutidosis leptorrhynchoides. Lineage (NCBI taxonomy): Eukaryota > Viridiplantae > Streptophyta > Magnoliopsida > Asterales > Asteraceae > Rutidosis > Rutidosis leptorrhynchoides. Next base: position 284,895,282 of record NC_092334.1, on the reverse strand, counting down.
TGTAATATAGTGTGCTTATACTTTATGATATATGTAAAAAAATTGCTTGTATTAATAAGTATTTTTTTTTATGAATCTAACTCTTGTCTATTTTACAGTATAAAAACACAAAATGGATAGACAACCCAATATTTTAAGAGACCTACCCGGAGACATGATTGATGAAATCTTGTCTAGAGTCGGTCAGAATTCTTCGGCACAACTATTTACGGCGAAATCAGTTTGTAAGACATTCGAAGAACGTTCCAAGAATGTCTTGGTTTATAAGAGACTTTCGTTTGAAAGATGGGGGATATCACATTGGGAAACCCATAAGTTACGATGTGTTTACTTTGACGCATATATTGCGGGGAACCCAAATGCTATTTTACGCAACGGGTTAAGAAATTATTTTGACTCAATGTATTCGAATATAGGACTTCATGATTTAGAAAAAGCGGCTAACATGCAACATAAAGAAGCATGCTATGCTTACGGGTTAGTAATGTTCGCTTCTCACCAAAGTGAGAAAAAGAACATCGGGCTACAACTATTAAACAAAACGTTCCCACAAGTGACGAAGTCGGTAATCGGGGTAAGAAATGAGGTTTTTAGGTTATTACGAGACTGTTGGTCATTACGTAACCCTCGTCCCTTTGACGACGTTACAACACGCTGTCTTATCAACGGCCATAACGGTTATGTTCCACAAGACCAAGGATGGGAAGTAGTCCTAGTAAAACCAGAATGCATGACTTGTTTCTGGATGTATGAATTACGTATCTTTATTACCTTTGCTGAACGAATTGTGTACTAGCTAGAATTATCTTTATAACTATCTTGTATCAAAGTTATTGTGTGCTATATTTCATGCTTTATGTAAAATAAGCGGTATTGTAAGTTTGTAAAATATTGTATAAAAGTTTGAACGCGAAATATTATTATAATCAGTTTTTCATATAGAATTGTAGTAGTTGAATTGTATATTAGCTACTAAGTATGAACTTAACGGGTAGGTACTACCCGAATTTAAACTTATAAAACGCTAATATGAAGAAAAAGCTTTTATAAATGAGTTCATATTATGCTACGAAATACTATTAACTACTCTTAATATTCTGTATGATTAACTTGTTCCATTTGACTATTTTGAAGGAAATGGCACTGGCTACTCGACACACCGTGAATATGAATGAAGAGGAATTCCGTACTTTTCTAGCTTCAAACATAGCCGCAGTACAGGCTGCGCTACATACCAACAATAACCTTGGATCTAGCAGTACAGGAAATCGTGTAGGATGCACCTACAAAGAATTCACTGCCTGCAAACCTTTGGAATTTGATGGAACCGAAGGACTGATCGGATTGAAACGGTGGACCAAGAAGGTCGAATCGGTGTTTGCCATAAGTAAGTGTTCTGAAGAGGACAAAGTGAAGTACGCTACGCATACCTTCACAGGTTCTGCGTTAACATGGTGGAATACCTATCTAGAGCAAGTGGGACAAGATGATGCGTACGCACTACCGTGGTCAGCATTCAAGCACTTGATGAACGAGAAGTACCGTCCCAGAACCGAGGTCAATAAGCTCAAGATAGAACTTAGAGGGTTACGAACCCAAGGATTTGATATTACCACGTACGAAAGACGATTCACAGAATTGTGCCTATTGTGTCCGGGAGCGTTCGAAGATGAGGAAGAGAAGATCGACGCGTTTGTGAAAGGATTACCGAAAAGAATCCAAGAAGATATAAGTTCACACGAGGCCGCCTCCATACAACAGGCATGTAGAATGGCTCACAAACTAGTGAACCAGATTGAGGAAAGAATTAAAGAACAGACGGCTGAAGAGGCCAATGTGAAGCAAGTCAAAAGAAAGTGGGAGGAAAACGGTGATAAGAATCACCAATACAACAACAACAGCAATTACAATAATAATCGCAACAATTATCCTAACAATCACAACATCAATCGCAACTACAACAAACGACCCAACAACAACAACAACAACAACAACAACAACAACAAAAACAACAACAACAACAACAACAACAGCAACTACAACAATCATCCCAACAACAATAACAACCGCAACAACAACAACAATCAGAAGCAGCTATGCCAAAGGTGTGAAAAGTATCACTCGGGGTTCTGCACCAAATTTTGCAACAAGTGTAAAAGAAATGGTCATAGCGCGGCGAAGTGTGAGGTCTACGGACCAGGGGTTAACAGAACGAAAGGAACAAATGGTGTCGGAACGAGTAATGGCGGAGCAAGTAGTGTCGGAGCAAGTTATGCCAATGTAGTTTATTATAAATGTGGAAAACTGGGCCACATTATTAGAAATTGCCCGAACCAGGAGAACACGAATGGACAAGGCCGCGGAAGAGTTTTCAATATTAATGCGGCAGAGGCACAGGAAGACCCGGAGCTTATTACGGGTAGGTTTCTTATTGACAATAAATCTGCTTACGTTTTATTTGATTCGGGTGCGGATAGAAGCTATATGAGTAGAGATTTTTGTGCTAAATTAAGTTATCCATTGACGCCGTTGGATAGTAAATTTTTACTCGAATTAGCAAATGGTAAATTAATTTCAGCAGATAATATATGCCGGAATCGAGAAATTAAACTGGGTAGCGAAATATTTAAGATTAATTTGATACCAGTAGAGTTAGGGAGTTTTGATGTAATAGTTGGCATGGACTGGCTGAAGAAGGTGAAAGCAGAGATCGTATGTTATAAAAATGCAATTCGTATTGTACGAGAAGAAGGAGAACCCTTAATGGTGTACGGAGAAAAGGGCAACATGAAGCTACATCTTATTAGTAATTTGAAGGCACAAAAACTAATAAGAAAAGGTTGCTATGCTGTTCTAGCACACGTCGAGAAAGTACAAACTGAAGAAAAGAGCATCAATGATGTTCCCGTCGTAAAAGAATTTCCCGATGTATTTCCGAAAGAATTACCGAGACTACCTCCACATCGATCTATTGAATTTCAAATAGATCTTGTACCAGGAGCTGCACCAATAGCTCGTGCTCCTTATAGACTCGCACCCAGCGAGATGAAAGAACTGCAAATCCAACTGCAAGAACTACTAGAACGTGGTTTCATTCGACCAAGCACATCACCATGGGGAGCTCCTGTTTTGTTTGTCAAGAAGAAGGATGGTACATTTAGGTTGTGTATTGACTACAGAGAGTTGAACAAACTTACCATCAAAAACCGTTATCCACTGCCGAGAATTGACGACTTATTTGATCAACTACAAGGCTCGTCGGTTTATTCGAAGATCGATTTATGTTCTGGATATCATCAAATGCGAGTAAAGGAGGATGATATTCCAAAAACTGCTTTTAGGACGCGTTATGGTCATTACGAGTTTATGGTTATGCCGTTTGGATTAACTAACGCACCAGCTGTGTTCATGGACCTCATGAACCGAGTGTGTGGGCCATATCTGGACAAGTTTGTCATTGTTTTCATCGATGACATACTTATTTACTCAAAGAATGATCAAGAGCACGAAGAACATTTTAGAAAAGTGCTAGAAGTATTGAGGAAAGAAAAACTGTACGCTAAGTTTTCAAAGTGTGCATTTTGGTTGGAAGAAGTTCAATTCCTCGGTCACATAGTGAACAAAGAAGGTATCCAGGTGGACCCGGCAAAGATCGAAACTGTTGAAAAGTGGGAAACCCCAAAAACTCTGAAGCATATATGTCAATTTTTAGGATTGGCTGGTTACTACAGAAGATTCATCTAAGATTTCTCCAAAATAGCAAAACCCTTGACTGCATTAATGCATATGTGATGACCCGAGAATTTCCGACCAAATTTAAACTTGAATCTTAACATGATTTCGACACGATAAGCAAAGTCTGTAATGTTGAGTCACAACTATTTTGAACTGTTTCATATATTCATTTGACCTTCGACCATTCCCGACGATTCACGAACAACTACTTGTAAATAGATAACATATATGCTTAAATAGGTATTTATAATTTGAATTATAATTTAGATTATTATATAATATGATTATTAGGATTTATATTGTAAAATAAATAAAATAAAATGCTATTAATGGAAACTATAGAATATATAGATAAATATAAAAATATATATAAATATGTATATAAATATTACTTGTAAATATATAAGGTGGTATTAAATCTATTTGTTTAAAAATACATAATATATTTGTTTTAGTAATTAACTTTGCTATTTTAAAACTGTTTATATATAGAAAGGAATATAAATGATTTCGAGCTTAATTAGTAAACGTCAGTAATGCTCGGTTGACATTTCGTAAGCGTTCATAATGATTTAATATAAGTTTATGATGGATTAAAATAAAATTTGAACTGTAGATTGATTAAGAAGATTTTAGATTCGTTAAAAGTATTTTTACCTTTATAAGTTTAAATATTTGTACTCCGTACATATAAATCGGAACAGAAAATAAATAAATTTCAAACCTTTTTGATCAGGTTTCAAAAAGTTAATGAGTGAAATAATTAAATTTATTTAATCTGAAAATTTGGGATTTTTAGGAACACTTTTATACTTTCACTGTTTAGCAATGGACCCGATATAGTACCCCTAAAAACTGTCGGTAGATTAGTGCTAGCTGTTTTCATTTTAATTCATATCCACTAGCTGTTATTTGGAATTATGACCATTCAATTATTGTATAATATATATATATATATATATATATATATATATATATATATATATATATATATTATTATCTATCTACTTGTTATATATCTATATACATATGCATAGAAAGATGGAGATCGGGAACACCATACCCATCTTCTCCTCTCCAAGTCACTGCCGTCCACCTTCAACCATCACTCATATCATCATCATCTAGCAACCACCACAAACCGGCCACTGTCATCAACCCACAAACTATCACTCTCAACCACCATCAAACCATCGATCATCCAACAAAACCCGCCACCTTGTTGTGTTGTTCAACCATGAACAACCACGAAACTACCATGAAAATCGGCTACTGCAACCACCACAACTCCATATGTTTCTAAATTCGTCACCCTTATTACTCTACAAACGTGATTGCAGCTGCCATGAACACTTTTCTGTTTTGTAGATTGAATGACATCAACACACCCACACCCTTGTACTTTAAAGTGTTCATGGTGATACTAGTATAATTGAAGAAAACGATGATGCTGAATTATGATAAAGCACGATGATGATAGTGAGGTTTATGAAACGTCCTTGTTTAATATGAGGTGTTCACTTTTCCTTTTGCTTTTAGAAGATTAAAGCAATATAAATAATCAAATGAGTGTTCTATTTTCCACATTAGCCGACAATTCCATTTAACAAATACACTACTTGTTTATAAAAAAAAAAAGAAACCGAAGAAGGCTGCTGACTCCCATCGAGTTATATATTTTTTTTTATTTCCCTTTTAATTGTTTTACTCTTCCTGCTTCAGTCCTAGTTCAAAACCACATAAAACCTTGTGGAATGGGCTGTTTCTTCTTAGGCTTCCTTTTTGTTAATTAATGGACTAAGTAATTGGGTTTTTAAATGGACCTCAAATGTAATGACATTACTAAGATGATGATGGTACATGAGATTATGATTCCGTTGATGAAGATGAAAGAGTTACAGGGGGATGACGAGTTGATGATGGTGTGAGATGATTATGATAATGATTAAGATGATGATGATGTATGTTGTCACGATGATGATAAAAAAAAAATGAAAATGATAAGATGATGATTTTATGTGGATCATTGGATAATGATGATAAAGATGGTGTTGAAAAAAAAAAAATGAAAACGAGTTCATTATGTGAAGGTAACCGAGATTAAGAAGTTGAGATTGTGATACTTAATGATAAGTAATTAGTTGATGATTTTAGATGAGGAGGAAGAATCAATTACACGGTTTTATACATGTTATATATTTTAAACGCGAGTAAAAATCAGAAAAGCAACAGACGGATAGATGTTTGGAGGTGTTGGGGGTTAAGCGAGAGGTCTCGGGTTCAAGTCCTATTTGGAGCACTTCTTTTTATTAAAAGCTTTTGAGGGTATACACATTTATTATTCTTTATCATTTATTTATTTATTATTATTATTATTATTATTATTATTATTATTATTATTATTATTATTATTATTATTATTATTATTATTATTATTATTATTATTATTATTATTATTATTATTATTATTATTATTATTATTATCAGCATCTTTATAAGAACTAGAATCTATAATAGTATTATTTTTATATAGAAAATAAATATTATATACTTATATTAATATTACATAAACATTATATTAAACGTATTAACATTAATTATATAAATAATTTACATATAACAAATTATTAATTTTCAATATAATACAAATTACATATATATATATATATATATATATATATATATATATATATATATATATATATATATATATATATATATATATATATATATATATATATATATATATATATATATATATATATATATATATATATATATATATATATATATATATATATATATAATTTAAGGTATAATCGATTACGAGTATATAAGTTAACATATATATACAAATGATATATGTTCGTGAATCCAAGGCCAATACTACACTTGTTTAATGTCGTCATATGTATTTTTACTACAAAATACATTAGGTGAGTTTCATTTGCCCTTTTTACTCTTTACGTTTTTGGGCTGAGAATACATGCAATGTTTTAATAACTGTTTTACAATATTTATATGCGTGAGTTTTCATTACTCCCTTTTTATATATATTTTTGGGACTGAGAATACATGCGCTTTTTTATAAATGCTTTACGAAATAGACACAAGTAATCGAAACTACATTCTATGGTTGGATTATCTAATCGAATATGCCCTTTTTATTAAAGTCTGGTAATCTAAGAATTAGGGAATAGACACCCTAATTGACGCGAATCCTAAAGATAGATCTATCGGGCCCAACAAGCCCCATCCAAAGTGCCAGATGCTTTAGTACTTCGAAATTTATATCATGTCCGAAGGAGGATCCCGGAATGATGGGGATATTCTTATATGCATATTGTTAATGTCGATTACCAGGTGTTTAATCCATATGAATGATATTTTTGTCTCTATGCATGGGACGTATGTTTATGAGAAATGGAATTATGAAATCTTGTGGTCTATTAAAGTTATGAAATGATTATTTATGTTAAACTAATGAACTCACCAACCTTTTGGTTGACACTTTAAAGCATGTTTATTCTCAGGTATGAATTAAGTCTTCTGATGTGCATTTGCTCATTTTAAAGATATTACATGGAGTCGTTCAAGACAAATAGAGGTCTGTACCTCGCAATGGAACCAGTTGTTGAAGACTTCGTCCAGGTGGATTAGGACGGGTCTCTACAGTTGGTATCAGAGCGGTGGTCTTAGCGAACCAGGTCTTGCATTAGCGTGCCTAACTGATAGTCGTTAGGATGCATTAGTGAGTCTGGACTTCGACCGTGTCTGCATGTCAAAAGTTTTTCTTATCATTTTTATCGGAAAACATCTGCTTATCATCCTTAGGAAATTACTTACTCATTATTCTTAGTCTAGACACATTTTACTGCATTGACTGCATGAATAGTGTATAGACAAAATTCATATCTTAGCGTATCTGACAATTCATATCTTAGTGTATCTGTTACTGTAGACCTTGCCTGATATCTCTCGTAAATTTCTCCTTAATTTAAGGGATCCCGGTACTATATATATCTATGCAAATTATGCATTGAGAATACCAACTAACTATCAATTGATGCCACTAAACTCTTCATACCAAAAATCTTTCCTGAGATCGTTTAAGATGGCCTCTACGAATCGACCAAGTTCCTCTGACTCCGAAGACAGCGTGACAGGAGCACACCAACCAATCAACTACCGTGATTACTGGAGAAAATAGGGATGGGTTCGCGACATACTCACCCTATGGAGAAAGGAAGAAGGTACTCCATATCATGAATCAAATCTACCACCTAACCTTGGAGTACTTGACCCGCTCACCGGCGAACCCGTTCGCAATACCGTTTATACTCTATTTGCAAGAATTTTTCGTCTTGAAACTACCATTAATGGAACTAGAGAAGATATCCGACCTCTACCTCACATTGATAAACCACTCGGGTTAGTAGAAGAAGTTAGAGAACTCCGAGCTCGAGTATTAACTTTAGAGAGCACGGTATACAATTTGCAATCATCAACAGTATCACCAACACCAGTAACATCACCAGCCTTAGCACCAATGGCACCAGTACCACCAACAACCCAAGTTTCAACAATCCATGCCTCAACATCTCATTCTGTACCTCGAGTATAATTATCGTTCCACAAATCATTCTACATCATTTATCTTCGTTCGACATGACGATTATGTAAAATCTAATGTTTTAGAGATTATGTATCATAGTTCTAATCGTAAATCTGATGAGTTTAATATCACATTGACTCATTAAATCCATAATTACATCTGAAGAAAATATATATGTAAATATATTTTCATAAATATTGTGATTAAAAATTCTTTCGTAAAAACTGTTAATGGTAAAAATATTTTAACGGGTAGGTAATACCCGAGAAATATTTAAGATTTCACATTAATAAGTTACATTGTACAGTCTTCGAATCTGATTCAACGGTCGATTACCATCCTACCTACATCTATCGATATACGAATCCGTTCACCATAGAATAACCATTTTCATTCAAATTCAATTTCATATTTGGATTTTTACTTACCAGAATCCAACAAGTGGCATAATGAAGAAATAATGGACACAATAAAAATTGATTAGAAACAGACTAATTAACAATATGGAATTTTGTTAAGAAACCATGCTAACTGTTCCTAGCTAACTGATTACATTCTATTTATCGCATTTTATTTATTGCAATTTAATTATCGCAATTTACATTCCCGCAATTTTATTTATTGTCATCTAATTTCTGTTATTTACTTTACGCACTTTAGTTATCATTATTTAATTCCTGTTATTTATTTTACGCACTTTAAATATCGGGACACGTATACAAGGTTTTGACATATCATATCGATGCATCTATATATATTATTTGGAATCACCATAGACACTCTATATGCAGTAATGATCGAGTTCTCTATACAGGGTTGAGGTTGATTCTATAATAATATATATACTTTGAGTTGTGATCGAGTCTGAGACATGTACACGGGTCCCGATACGTATTAATTAATTCGGATATTATATATTAAGCTATATATGTATTATCGGACTGTTAATTGTGGACTATCAAATATGGACTGTCGACATTGGATAATTAAAATGAATTAAAATATTGATTATAACATATAAAACTAAACATATCTTCAAGTTTGCCACTTGATCTCATCTTAAACCTCATATGTATCTTGACGATTACAATCTGCGTTCAAACCTTTCATGATTCTTGAAAACACCTCAATCGATAGGATGAATCAACCGCACTTCATCTACGGAAGGAAAGGTTTATGCATATAGTTATGCATCTGAGAAACTCTCGGCAACTGAGTAAAAGTTTAACACGTAGCCGCATCAGATCCTTTGGCATTTATTAGCAAAAATAACTTTGCGATCCCTTTTCAAAGTAGCCAATTTTGTCACAGCTCTAGCAAGTCAACTTCGACTTTTCATTCGAAGTAGCCTTACTAGAATCCTGATATATACAATTACCCTTTTTATAACGGAGAATTCTTTTATATTCCACCATATTACCAGAAGACGTACCAGCAGCCTCGTTGGTTTTTTTGGCTTAAATCTCTCTGACAAATCATTATATTTATTCATTGAAACCCTATCATATACTCATCAGCATCTTGTAACGAGAACTGCAATACCAATTACCGGGAATCAACAAATTTGTATTTTGAGTCTCGCAACGTTTCCACATCAACAGTTATATGTATCCATATAACATTTATATCTTAGAACTATGATCTTCTATTCTGAAATTCAGAAAAGCACCCAGTCTGTGAATTAATGCTCTAAATTTTGAAAAGTTGAATGAAGCAACAAAAACTATGGATGATTTTAACAGTCAAAAGTTTGATAAAAAAAAAGATACGTTGGAAAAGCTCAAAAGGAAGTTTGGTACTGATAAACGAATTGAGCAAACCATGAAGGAGACACTGAGCAAATCACAAGGACTAAACTTGTACATAAAGAACCCCGATAATTCTGTTTCTGATGAAGTCTTTAGTGAATATCTTACTCCTTATTTATTCTAAATCCTTGCGAAAGGATTTTCTTCATCAACATTCGATCTCAGAAATTATGAAAATATCATCATAAATATCTTTAATATTTCCGAGAATATTTTCATAACAATTCTTATCTGAAATCATTAATCTCTTCGTGCTATCAGTGTTACATCATATAGAAACTGTTAGTTTCTATATTCTGTAAACTTTCGAGCTTGAAATATGAATGTTATTGAAGTAATGTTGGGAACTGATGCATGAGTTAGTATAATATAATGACACTTGATCAACGTGATTATATTACATTAAGTCATGCTGAGTTTCTAATAAAATTTGATGATTCACAGACCATAACTTCATCAGGTGCCATGTTACATAACTTCTTCATTCTACTTCACCTCCGAACATATCAAGAAAATATATTCTTGATAATTCTATTCTCAGTGATTCTGGTAATTTGACAAATCAAACCGTGCCATTACTATTTCCTTCTTAGAACATTAACAATGTTCATTCCGAAGATTATATCTGCGAATTCTGAACCATTACCAGCGGTGTTTAATTGCAAGAAGAAGAAACGAAGGGACAAAGCTCCAAAATATAAGAGAAAATATAAAGCTCGATAACAACACGGAGGTTACAAACCGTGAATATAAATACGAATAACAATATAAAGACATGATATAATTAAGAATAGTAGTACCCCAAGGTAATAGTAGGAGTAAACAGATTCTTCTGATGGAAGATTGAAAAGAAGGATGACAGAAATGATAATTAAGAAAACATCAAAGATTAGAACGGGATTAAGCATTTCACAATCTTTTGGATGTATGAACTAAGAAAGAAAGTATAGGAATGATGTGAATAATGAAACGGAAGAGTTTGATTGATAATGGAAATATCAGACAGAGTAATCGAGGCAGATCACGGTATTTAATTATAGAGATCTTAATTTTCCAAAGAATCAAATCTTTTCGATTTCGAAGATTTTCTTCAAATCCCTTGAATTCCGGAATTCAACCAAGACAACATTAAAAGATAAGACGCACCTTGTTTTCTAAATTCAATCACGACTACGTCAAAAGTTATGGAAAATCTCCATTTCTTCATCTCGATCTTTTGTGATAACTTCATTCGTGCTCTTCGAATAATCGAATTATTTTATCTGTATTATTCAATAATGATAAAACTCTAGTTATCAGCTCATATTCGTCAGAAAAACATATTTATTGTTAGCTATGACGACCTCACTCAAATTTCGGGACGAAATTTCTTTAACGGGTAGGTACTGTGATGACCCGAGAATTTCCGACCAAATTTAAACTTGAATCTTAACATGATTTCGACACGATAAGCAAAGTCTGTAATGTTGAGTCACAACTATTTTGAACTGTTTCATATATTCATTTGACCTTCGACCATTCCCGACGATTCACGAACAACTATTTGTAAATAGATAACATATATACTTAAATAGGTATTTATAATTTGAATTATAATTTAGATTATTATATAATATGATTATTAGGATTTATATTGTAAAATAAATAAAATAAAATGCTATTAATGGAAATTATAGAATATATAGATAAATATAAAAATATATAAATATGTATATAAATATTACTTGTAAATATATAAGGTGGTATTAAATCTATTTGTTTAAAAATACATAATATATTTGTTTTAGTAATTAACTTTTCTATTTTAAAACTGTTTATATATAGAAAGGAATATAAATGATTTCGAGCTTAATTAGTAAACGTCAGTAATGCTCGGTTGACATTTCGTAAGCGTTCATAATGATTTAATATAAGTTTATGATGGATTAAAATAAAATTTGAACTGTAGATTGATTAAGAAGATTTTAGATTCGTTAAAAGTATTTTTACCTTTATAAGTTTAAATATTTGTACTCCGTACATATAAATCGGAACAGAAAATAAATAAATTTCAAACCTTTTTGATCAGGTTTCAAAAAGTTAATGAGTGAAATAATTAAATTTATTTAATCTGAAAATTTGGGATTTTTAGGAACACTTTTATACTTTCACTGTTTAGCAATGGACCCGATATAGTACCCCAAAAAACTGTCGGTAGATTAGTGCTAGCTGTTTTCATTTTAATTCATATCCACTAGCTGTTATTTGGAATTATGACCATTCAATTATTGTATAATATATATATATATATATATATATATATATATATATATATATATATATATATATATATTATTATCTATCTACTTGTTATATATCTATATACATATGCATAGAAAGATGGAGATCGGGAACACCATACCCATCTTCTCCTCTCCAAGCCACTACCGTCCACCTTCAACCATCACTCATATCATCATCATCTAGCAACCACCACAAACCGGCCACTGTCATCAACCCACAAACTATCACTCTCAACCACCATCAAACCATCGATCATCCAACAAAACCCGCCACCTTGCTGTGTTGTTCAACCATGAACAACCACGAAACTACCATGAAAATCGGCTACTACAACCACCACAACTCCATATGTTTCTAAATTCGTCACCCTTATTACTCTACAAACGTGATTGCAGCTGCCATGAACACTTTTCTGTTTTGTAGATTGAATGACATCAACACACCCACACCCTTGTACTTTAAAGTGTTCATGGTGATACTAGTATAATTGAAGAAAACGATGATGTTGAATTATGATAAAGCACGATGATGATAGTGAGGTTTATGAAACGTCCTTGTTTAATATGAGGTGTTCACTTTTCCTTTTGCTTTTAGAAGATTAAAGCAATATAAATAATCAAATGAGTGTTCTATTTTCCACATTAGCCTACAATTCCATTTAACAAATACACTACTTGTTTATAAATAAAAAAAAGAAACCGAAGAAGGCTGCTGACTCCCATCGAGTTATATTTTTTTTTTCATTTCCCTTTTAATCGTTTTACTCTTCCTGCTTCAGTCCTAGTTCAAAACCACATAAAACCTTGTGGAATGGGCTGTTTCTTCTTAGGCTTCCTTTTTGTTAATTAATGGACTAAGTAATTGGGTTTTTAAATGGACCTCAAATGTAATGACATTACTAAGATGATGATGGTACATGAGATTATGATTCCGTTGATGAAGATGAAAGAGTTACAGGGGGATGACGAGTTGATGATGGTGTGAGATGATTATGATAATGATTAAGATGATGATGATGTATGTTGTCACGATGATGATAAAAAAAATGAAAATGATAAGATGATGATTTTATGTGGATCATTGGATAATGATGATAAAGATGGTGTTGAAAAAAAAAATGAAAACGGGTTCATTATGTGAAGGTAACCGAGATTAAGAAGTTGAGATTGTGATACTTAATGATAAGTAATTAGTTGATGATTTTAGATGAGGAGGAAGAATCAATTACACGGTTTTATACATGTTATATATTTTAAACGCGAGTAAAAATCAGAAAAGCAACAGACGGATAGATGTTTAGAGGTGTTGGGGGTTAAGCGAGAGGTCTCGGGTTCAAGTCCTATTTGGAGCACTTCTTTTTATTAAAAGCTTTTGAGGGTATACACATTTATTATTGTTTATCATTTATTTATTTATTATTATTATTATTATTATTATTATTATTATTATTATTATTATTATTATTATTATTATTATTATTATTATTATCATCATCATCATCATCATCATCATCATCATCTTTATAAGAACTAGAATCTTTATTATTATTAATAGTATTATTTTTATATAGAAAATAAATATTATATACTTATATTAATATTACATAAACATTATATTAAACGTATTAACATTAATTATATAAATAATTTACATATAACAAATTATTATTTTTCAATATAATACAAATTACATATATATATATATATATATATATATATATAATTTAAGGTATAATCGGTTACGAGTATATAAGTTAACATATATATACAAATGATATAGGTCCGTGAATCCAAGGCCAACACTACACTTGTTTAATGTCGTCATATGTATTTTTACTACAAAATACATTAGGTGAGTTTCATTCGCCCTTTTTACTCTTTACGTTTTTGGGCTAAGAATACATGCAATGTTTTAATAACTGTTTTACAATATTTATATGCGTGAGTTTTCATTACTCCCTTTTTATATATATTTTTGGGACTGAGAATACATGCGCTGTTTTTATAAATGCTTTACGAAATAGACACAAGTAATCGAAACTACATTCTATGGTTGGATTATCTAATCGAATATGCCCTTTTTATTAAAGTCTAGTAATCTAAGAATTAGGGAACAGACACCCTAATTGACGCGAATCCTAAAGATAGATCTATCGGGCCCAACAAGCCCCATCCAAAGTGCCGGATGCTTTAGTACTTCGCAATTTATATCATGTCCGAAGGAGGATCCCGGAATGATGGGGATATTCTTATATGCATATTGTTAATGTCGATTACCAGGTGTTCAATCCATATGAATGATATTTTTGTCTCTATGCATGGGACGTATGTTTATGAGAAATGGAATTATGAAATCTTGTGGTCTATTAAAGTTATGAAATGATTATTTATGTTAAGCTAATGAACTCACCAACCTTTTGGTTGACACTTTAAAGCATGTTTATTCTCAGGTATGAATTAAGTTTTCCGCTGTGCATTTGCTCATTTTAAAGATATTACATGGAGTCGTTCAAGACAAATAGAGGTCTGTACCTCGCAATGGAACCAGTTGTTGAAGACTTCGTCCAGGTGGATTAGGACGGGTCTCTACAGCATAAAGGGAAGAAATTTGAATGGAAGGATGAACAAGAGAAGGCGTTTCAATTATGGAAGAAAAAGCTAACTACGACACCTATATTGTCATTGCCTGAAGGGAATGATGATTTTGTGATTTATTGTGACGCATCAAAGCAAGGTCTCGGTTGTGTATTAATGCAACGGACGAAGGTGATTGCTTATGCATCTAGACAATTGAAGATTCACGAGCAAAATTATACGACGCATGATTTGGAATTAGGCGCGGTTGTTTTTGCATTAAAGACTTGGAGGCACTACTTATATGGGGTCAAAAGTATTATATATACCGACCACAAAAGTCTTCAACACATATTTAATCAGAAACAACTGAATATGAGGCAGCGTTGGTGGATTGAATTGTTGAATGATTACGACTTTGAGATTCGTTACCACCCGGGGAAGGCAAATGTGGTAGCCGACGCCTTGAGCAGAAAGGACAGAGAACCCATTCGAGTAAAATCTATGAATATAATGATTCACACTAACCTTACTACTCAAATAAAGGAGGCGCAACAAGGAGTTTTAAAAGAGGGAAATTTAAAGGATGAAATACCCAAAGGATCGGAGAAGCATATTAATATTCAGGAAGACGGAACCCGGTATAGGGCTGAAAGAATTTGGGTACCAAAATTTGGAGATATGAGAGAAATGGTACTTAGAGAAGCTCATAAAACCAGATACTCAATACATCCTGGAATGGGGAAGATGTACAAGGATCTTAAGAAACATTTTTGGTGGCCAGGTATGAAAGCCGATATTGCTAAATATGTAGGAGAATGTTTGACGTGTCCTAAGGTCAAAGCTGAACATCAGAAACCATCAGGTCTACTACAACAACCTGAAATCCCGGAATGGAAATGGGAAAACATTACCATGGATTTCATTACTAAATTGCCAAGGACTGCAAGTGGTTATGATACTATTTGGGTAATAGTTGATCGTCTCACCAAGTCAGCACACTTCCTGCCAATATGAGAAGATGACAAGATGGAGAAGTTAGCACGACTATATTTGAAGGAAGTCGTCTCCAGACATGGAATACCAATCTCTATTATCTCTGATAGGGATGGCAGATTTATTTCAAGATTCTGGCAGACATTACAGCAAGCATTGGGAACTCGTATAGACATGAGTACTGCCTATCATCCACAAACTTATGGGCAGAGCGAAAGGACGATACAAATGCTTGAAGACATGCTACGACTTTGTGTTATTGATTTCGGAAACAGTTGGGATCGACATCTACCGTTAGCAGAATTTTCCTACAACAACAGCTACCATTCAAGCATTGAGATGGCGCCGTTTGAAGCACTTTATGGTAGAAAGTGCAGGTCTCCAATTTTTTGGAGTGAAGTGGGGGATAGACAGATTACGGGTCCGGAGATAATACAAGAAACTACTGAGAAAATCATCCAAATTCAACAAAGATTGAAAACCGCCCAGAGTCGACAAAAGAGCTACGCGGACAGTAAAAGAAAGGATATAGAGTTTGAAATTGGAGAAATGGTCATGCTTAAGGTTTCACCTTGGAAAGGCGTTGTTCGATTTGGTAAACGGGGGAAACTAAATCCAAGGTACATTGGACCATTCAAGATTATAGATCGTGTCGGACCAGTAGCTTACCAACTGGAGCTACCTCAACAACTCGCGGCTGTACATAACACTTTCCACGTCTCAAATTTGAAGAAATGTTTTGCTAAAGAAGATCTCACTATTCCGTTGGACGAAATCCAAATCAATGAAAAACTTCAATTCATTGAAGAACCCGTCAAAATAATGGATCGTGAGGTTAAGAGACTTAAACTGTCACGACCCGGAAAATTTCGACTAATTTTAAACGAAACTCTCGATACGATATTGTATTTTCAACACGATAAGCAAAGTCTGATAGGTTGAGTCTCAAAAAGTTTGAACTGTTTCATATATTTAATTGACCTTCGACTGCTCTCGACGATTCACGAACAATGGTTGAAAATAAATATGTATATATATATACATATATATATATATATATATATATAAGTAAATATATAATAATATTTTGAATCAATAAAAAATAAAAATAAAATACCTTAATCAATTTGAAATTTAAAATATAAACGAATGAACAAAGTAATTAGATTATTAATAAAATGAATATATAAATATATATACATATATAGATATATATGATACTATTATGAATCTATATAAGATAAATGATTCTATTGTTATGTTGAAACATATATCTAGAAATGTTAAGTATACAATAGATGTATTTGTAAAATATATGATATAATTATGGGGTATTATAAAATTAATAAAATGTAATATCAAATGTAATTAACAGTTAAACCTAATTTTTATATTATTATTAACACATTTGATTTATTATATCATTATTATTATTAACATTATAATTATCAATGTTGATGTCATTATTATTAAAGTTATCAACATTAATAAAATAAGAATAATACAATTTAATATGGTTATCATTAACAGCATTATTATTATTATTATTATCATTTTTACAACTACTTGTATTCTTATTAATATTAGTATAATATCGATAAAGATGTTATTCTTATTATTAATTCTAATATTAATACTACTAGTATTTTTATTAAAAATAAATACTAATAACAGTTTTATTTAATAAACTTATATAATTAATTAATATTACAGAATCTAATGTAATATATATATAAATAATTGATATTTATAAGTAAACATAATTATGAACATATAAAGTTATATATATTTTACAGCTGCAATCACAAACTAATACCCTTACTGTTCCATGAAGTAATCGATTGTACTGGCTCTTGTCTTCTGCCTCAGCTATCGCTAAACATCAAATTCCATCTACAATTCAAAACAAAATTAGATACAGATACCTATCACCTTTTATTTTTTTATTATATTTCCTGTCCTTGGTAAATAATTTCTGTCGATCAATTAGTTGGCTAATTGATACAAATCAGGGAAGTGATAGAAGTAAATCGACATTATTCTCTAACAACTGCAAATATGATTTACACAGTCAAAAATTATCAAAACAAATCAAACACTGCAAAACCATTAGTCGTTTACCTCTGTTTCTTCTTCATTCTGTCAAGTGCTCGAATTTGTAATGATTTTAAAAACTAAAAATGCAGAAGTGATTTAAAACATGTCTTGATATTATCTGTAAATTCACAAGACTTAATTCTTTGAATTGAGATAGAATTTGTCGAGTCAAACTTTACTATAAAAAGTCAATCGAGGGGTTCATTGAAAAATTCGAACTGTAATTGATGTTTTAGGATCAATTGAAGATCCATCAAGTTTCCAGAAACGTTTTCCTACGTATTTTATGTTGTAATTTTATTCTGAAACGATCTACAATTCGAGATTGGAGTTGGAGTTCATAGTCGAAGTCAGCGGGCTGTTTTACAGCATTTCTTTATTTATTTATTTTTTTTAACTATCTGTTTAGTTAACTCAATCATTCATCGAGTGATTATCGGTTCTGTTCCAATTTCAATTATAAACCAAACTTATGAACTGGTTATTATGGTAATCTGGAATCACTATGGTCGAGTTATTAAATGAAGAGGAAGAAGAAAAGAAAACAGATATTACACAGAGTTATAAATATATAGGAAGGAATTAAAACAGAAAAGAATGGGACGGAGGAGTGGTCTAGAGAGTGTGTCGGGTTAGCAAGGGGTCACGGGTTCGAACCCCAGCAGCGGCTTATCTTTTTGGACTTAGTTTTCTTCAAAGGTTGTTTTTAAATTATTATTATTATTATTCTTATTTTTTTTTGTTATTATTAATAAATATGTTATATTATTATGTAAATCATTAATATCACAAATATTAATATTATGAGCGTTATTATTATCATTAACAAAACTAATATTATTATTATCATCATTGTTAATAACATAATTATTATTATTATTATTAAAAACTAAAATTAGAATTATCATTTCTATTAAACATATCTTTTTACTAAAATGGAAAGTATCATCATTTTTATTATCAGTATTGATATTAATTTTATTATTACTTTTAACATTATTATTATTATTATTATTATTATTATTATTATTATTATTATTATTATTATTATTATTATTATTATTATTATTATTATTATTATTATTATTATTATTATTATTATTATTATTATTATTATTATTATTACCACAAATTATTTTAACATTATTATAATTAATATTTTTACAAACAAAAGGTATTTATATATATATAATGAATATAACTAATTAACTAACACATTATTAATACCAGAAGTATATTAACAATATTAATATATAAACTAGTTAATTGCTATTATATGCCTTAATATATATAATTGATATAGGTTCGTGAATCCGAGGCCAACCCTATACTTGTTCAGTGTCATCCTATGTATTTTTACTACAAAATACATTAGGTGAGTTTCATTTGCTCCCTTTTTAATTGCTTTTGCAATATATATTTTTGGGCTGAGAATACATGCGCTGCTTTTATAAATGTTTACGAAATAGACACAAGTACTTAAGATATTCTACGTTGAGTTGTACCACTGGCATACTTCCCTGTAGCTTGGTAACTAATATTTACATGGGTATTGTAAACGCGAATCCTGTTGATAGATCTATCGGGCCTGACAACCCCAACCGGACTGGACGACCAGTATTCAACGGTTGCACAGTACTTCGTTTCAGTGACTACACTTGGTACGGTGTAGTGAGATTTCATAATAAAGGGAATATGCGACGTTGATTAATAGTTAAGTATGGTTACCAAGTGCTCAACTACTTAGAATACTTTACATACACTTGCGAGTGTATTATGTTTATGATTATGAAATCTTGTGGTCTATTAAGATATTGAAATGATTGTTATGATAAACCTATGAACTCACCAACCTTTTGGTTGACACTTTTAAGCATGTTTATTCTCAGGTACGAATTAAGTCTTCCGCTGTGCATTTGCTCAATTTAAGGATATTACTTGGAGTCGATCATCGCAATGGGACCAAATGTTGATGACTTCGTCCAGGTGGATAAGGACGGGTCTTTACAGGTGGTATCAGAGCGGTGGTCTTAGTTAACCAGGTCTTGCATTAGTGTGTCTAACTGATAGTTATTTAGATGCGTTAGTGAGTCTGGACTTTGACCGTATCTGCATGTCAAAAGTTTTGCTTATCATTTCTAGTCTGAAATCATCTACTTATCATCCTTAGGAAATTATCTGTTTATCATTCTTAGTCTAGACATGTCTTACTGCCTCTATTGCATAGGCAGCATATCTGTTATTGTTACCTTTGCCTGACAGCTTCCGTATATTCCTCCGTAACTTATGGGATTTTAGTATTATATATGCATATGTAAACTATGTATTGCAGGGTACTAATCTATATCCTATAATCTATTTCTTATTGAAAATCCTTCATCTGATCGTACGAGATGGATCCCTCAACCAGTTCGAGTCCCTCATATTCCGATAGCTATTCCGATAGTTAATCTGACAGCTATTCCGACATGGATATTCACCTAAGCTCCGAAAGCAGTGTCACCAGAATGAATCAGCTAATCAGCCATCCCTAATTCATCTGATGATTCGTAATTACTTAATCAATGAAGACACGAAGAATGTGATCCTTTCCACCAACCGAATTCACCTCTTGGAGAAGAACTTGAAGCACTTATCGGCGAACCTGTTTGAAACACCATTTTCTCTCTCATTTCCTGAATACCTCACCATGATTATATTCTATCTAAAATTTTAAACCTTATTCATTCGCTCGCTCTGACCGACAATCATCCCAGAATAATAGAAGATGTCAATGAACTTCGCGTTCGAGTCTTGGCGTTGGAAAATATGGTGCAAAACTTATCAGCTTCAACAACATCACCGGCACTAACATCAATACCAGTACTACCAACAACCCAAGTTTCAACATCACACGCCTCAACATCTCATTCTGTACCTCGAGCCTAATCATCATCTTACGTATCGTTCTATCTACTTTATCTTCATTCTACATATCGTTCTACATCGATTATCTTCGCTCGACATGGCGATTATGTAATTTCTAAAGTTTTAGAGATTATGTAATCTAGAATTAACGGTAAATCAAATGAGTTTAATATCTTATTGACTCATTAAATCGATGATTACATCTGAAAAAAAATATATATGTATGTATATTTTCATAAAGATTGTAATTAAAAATTCTTTTGTACAAACTGTTAATGGTGAAAATATTTTAAAGGGTAGGTAATACCCGAGGAATATTTAGATTTCACATTAATAAGTTACACTGTACATTCTTCGAATCTGATTCAACAGTCATTTACTATCCTACTTACATCCACAGAGATACGAATCCGTTCACCGCAGAATAACTATTTTCATTCAATTTTATATTTGGATTTTGACCTATCAGAATCCAACAAGTGGCATAACGAAGAAAACATTGGACAAATAAAAAATTGTTAGAAACAAACGAATTAACTAATTGAAATTTTGTTAAGAATCCACGCTAACTGTTCCAGCTAACTGTTCCTAGCTAACTGATTACATTTTATTTATCGCAATTTAATTATCACAATTTTATTTATCGGCATTTAATTTCTGTTATTTACTTTACGCATTTAATTTATCGTCATTTAATTTCTGTTATTTATTTTACGCACTTTAAATATCGGGACACGTATACAAGGTTTTGACATATCATATCGACGCATCAATATATATTATTTGGAATCACCATAGACACTCTATATGCAGTAATGATCGAGTTCTCTATACAGGGTTGAGGTTGATTCTCAAATAATATATATACTTTGAGTTGTGATCGAGTCTGAGACATGTACACAGGTCACGATACATATTAATTAATTCGAATATTATATATTAAACTATATATGAATTATTGAACTGTTAACTGTGGAATATTGACTGTGAACTGCCAACATTGGACAATTAAAATGAATTAAAATATTGATTATAACATATGAAACTAAACAATTCTTCAAGTTTGCCACTTGATTTCATCTTAAACCTCAATTGTATCTTAATGATTACAATCTGCGTTCAACCTTTCTTGATTCTTGAAAACACCTCAATCGAGAGGATAACCAACCACACTTCATCTACGGAAGAAAAGATTGATGCATATAATTATGCATCTGAAAAACTCTCGGAAACTGAGTAAACGTTTAACACGTAGCTGTGCTAATTCTTTTAGTGTTATTATTACCCAAAATAATTTGGGTAATCCCTTTCAAAGTAGCAAATTTTGTCACAGCTCCAGCAAGTCAACTCCGACTTTTCATCCGAAACAACCTTATTATAACCTTGATATATATATGTGCTTATTTGTTGTTACCAGAGAACCTTTTATATTCCACCATATTATCATCAGCGTTTAATAATCTAAAAACACAATTCTCCTGAAACCACCTCGGTTTGATAACCGATGACCCAGATCCATTAACTTTGAAAATGCTGACGAAGCAGCATGTTGTAGATGGCCTAAATGACCAAGAGTTTGATGATAAAGAATAGAGTGTTGGGAACGCTCGATAGAAAATTTGGTACTGAAAAACGGATTGAGCTAACCATGAAGGAGACCAAGGACAAATACAAGGACCAAGCCCTATATTCAAAGAATCCAGGTAATTCTGGATCCGATGAAATCTTTAGAGAATATCTTGTTCCGAAGTTATGTTAAAATCTTGTGGAAAATCTTTCTTCATCAACCTTCGAACTTAGAAATTCCAAAATATCATCATAAATATCTTCGACATTTCTGAGGATATTTTCATAAATATTCTTGTCTGAATTATCTACCTCTTCGTGTTTTCTTTATTTCATTATATTGGAAACTTCTGTAAAATCTAAGTATAAAATATGAATGATTTTGAAGTAGTGTTGGGAACTGATGCATGAGTTAGTATAATATAATGACACTTGGCCGACGTGATTATATTACAGTAAGTCATGCTAAATTTCTAATGTAACGTGATGATGATTCGCAGACCTTATCCTCATCATGTGTCATGTTACACGACTCTTTCATTCTACTTAATTTCTAAGCATATCACGGAAATATTTCCTTGATATTTCTGTTCTTTCGTAACTCCGATAATCTGCTAATAAATCGTGTGATTACATTTTCTTTCTGATTAGAAGATTTCTTTAAATTCCATGAATTTCGAAAATCAACCATGACTATGTCAAAAGTTAAGACAACCCTTAACTTTGTCATTTCGCTCTTTTGCGATAGCTTCACTCGTACTCTTCGAGTAATCGAATCGTTTTATCTATATTAATCAAAAATAATAAAACTCTATTTTGTCAACTCCTAATCATCATGAAAACATTCTGATTGTTAGCTATGACGACCACGATCAAATTTCGGGACGAAATTTCTTTAACGGGTGGGTACTGTCACGACCCGGAAAATTTTGACTAATTTTAAACGAAACTCTCGATACGATATTGTATTTTCAACACGATAAGCAAAGTCTGATAGGTTGAGTCTCAAAAAGTTTGAACTGTTTCATATATTTAATTGACCTTCGACTGCTCTCGACGATTCACGAACAATGGTTGTAAATAAATATGTATATATATATATACATATATATATATATATAAGTAAATATATAATAATATTTTGAATCAATAAAAAATAAAAATAAAATACCTTAATCAATTTGAAATTTAAAATATAAACGAATGAACAAAGTAATTAGATTATTAATAAAATGAATATATAAATATATATACATATATAGATATATATGATACTATTATGAATCTATATAAGATAAATGATTCTATTGTTATGTTGAAACATATATCTAGAAATGTTAAGTATACAATAGATGTATTTGTAAAATATATGATATAATTATGGGGTATTATAAAATTAATAAAATGTAATATCAAATGTAATTAACAGTTAAACCTAATTTTTATATTATTATTAACACATTTGATTTATTATATCATTATTATTATTAACATTATAATTATCAATGTTGATGTCATTATTATTAAAGTTATCAACATTAATAAAATAAGAATAATACAATTTAATATGGTTATCATTAACAGCATTATTATTATTATTATTATCATTTTTACAACTACTTGTATTCTTATTAATATTAGTATAATATCGATGAAGATGTTATTCTTATTATTAATTCTAATATTAATACTACTAGTATTTTTATTAAAAATAAATACTAATAACAGTTTTATTTAATAAACTTATATAATTAATTAATATTACAGAATCTAATGTAATATATATATAAATAATTGATATTTATAAGTAAACATAATTATGAACATATAAAGTTATATATATTTTACAGCTGCAATCACAAACTAATACCCTTACTGTTCCATGAAGTAATCGATTGTACTGGCTCTTGTCTTCTGCCTCAGCTATCGCTAAACATCAAATTCCATCTACAATTCAAAACAAAATTAGATACAGATACCTATCACCTTTTATTTTTTTATTATATTTCCTGTCCTTGGTAAATAATTTCTGTCGATCAATTAGTTGGCTAATTGATACAAATCAGGGAAGTGATAGAAGTAAATCGACATTATTCTCTAACAACTGCAAATATGATTTACACAGTCAAAAATTATCAAAACAAATCAAACACTGCAGAACCATTAGTCGTTTACCTCTGTTTCTTCTTCATTCTGTCAAGTGCTCGAATTTGTAATGATTTTAAAATCTAAAAATGCAGAAGTGATTTAAAACATGTCTTGATATTATCTGTAAATTCACAAGACTTAATTCTTTGAATTGAGATAGAATTTGTCGAGTCAAACTTTACTATAAAAAGTCAATCGAGGGGTTCATTGAAAAATTCGAACAGTAATTAATGTTTTAGGATCAATTGAAGATCCATCAAGTTTCCAGAAACGTTTTCCTACGTATTTTATGTTGTAATTTTATTCTAAAATGATCTACAATTCGAGATTGGAGTTGGAGTTCATAGTCGAAGTCAGCGGGCTGTTTTACAGCATTTCTTTATTTTATTTTTTTTAACTATCTGTTTAGTTAACTCAATCATTCATCAAGTGATTATCGGTTCTGTTCCAATTTCAATTATAAACCAAACTTATGAACTGGTTATTATGGTAATCTGGAATCACTATGGTCGAGTTATTAAATGAAGAGGAAGAAGAAAAGAAAACAGATATTACACAGAGTTATAAATATATAGGAAGGAATTAAAACAGAAAAGAATGGAACGGAGGAGTGGTCTAGAGAGTGTGTCGGGTTAGCAAGGGGTCACGGGTTCGAACCCCAGCAGCGGCTTATCTTTTTGGACTTAGTTTTCTTCAAAGGTTGTTTTTAAATTATTATTATTATTATTCTTATTTTATTTTTTTTATTTTTTTGTTATTATTAATAAATATGTTATATTATTATGTAAATCATTAATATCACAAATATTAATATTATGAGCGTTATTATTATCATTAACAAAACTAATATTATTATTATCATCATTGTTAATAACATAATTATTATTATTATTATTAAAAACTAAAATTAGAATTATCATTTCTATTAAACATATCTTTTTACTAAAATGGAAAGTATCATCATTTTTATTATCAGTATTGATATTAATTTTATTATTACTTTTAACATTATTATTATTATTATTATTATTATTATTATTATTATTATTATTATTATTATTATTATTGTTATTATTATTATTATTATTATTATTATTATTATTATTATTATTATTATTATTATTATTACCACAAATTATTTTAACATTATTATAATTAATATTTTTACAAACAAAAGGTATTTATATATATATAATGAATATAACTAATTAACTAACACATTAAAAATACCAGAAGTATATTAACAATATTAATATATAAACTAGTTAATTGCTATTATATGCCTTAATATATATAATTGATATAGGTTCGTGAATCCGAGGCCAACCCTATACTTGTTCAGTGTCGTCCTATGTATTTTTACTACAAAATACATTAGGTGGGTTTCATTTGCTCCCTTTTTAATTGCTTTTGCAATATATATTTTTGGGCTGAGAATACATGCGCTGCTTTTATAAATGTTTACGAAATAGACACAAGTACTTAAGATATTCTACGTTGAGTTGTACCACTGGCATACTTCCCTGTAGCTTGGTAACTAATATTTACATGGGTATTGTAAACGCGAATCCTGTTGATAGATCTATCGGGCCTGACAACCCCAACCGGACTGGACGACCAGTATTCAACGGTTGCACAGTACTTCGTTTCAGTGACTACACTTGGTACGGTGTAGTGAGATTTCATAATAAAGGGAATATGCGACGTTGATTAATAGTTAAGTATGGTTACCAAGTGCTCAACTACTTAGAATGCTTTACATACACTTGCGAGTGTATTATGTTTATGATTATGAAATCTTGTGGTCTATTAAGATATTGAAATGATTGTTATGATAAACCTATGAACTCACCAACCTTTTGGTTGACACTTTTAAGCATGTTTATTCTCAGGTACGAATTAAGTCTTCCACTGTGCATTTGCTCAATTTAAGGATATTACTTGGAGTCGATCATCGCAATGGGACCAAATGTTGATGACTTCGTCCAGGTGGATAAGGACGGGTCTTTACATAAACAAAACAAGATACCGATTGTTAAGGTTTGATGGAATGCTCGTAGAGGACCCGAGTTCACCTGGGAGCGTGAAGATCAGATGAAGAAGAAATACCCGCATTTATTTCCAGAAGATACGTCAACACCTCCAACTTCTTAAAATTTTGGGACGAAATTTATTTAACGGGTAGGTACTGTAGTGACCCGAACTTTTCCTTGTCTATATATATATTAAATGAAATTTTTTATTTACATGATTAAGTGTTTTCAACATGTTAAGCAATCAAACTTGTTAAGACTTGATTAATTGAAATAGGTTTCATATAGACAATTGACCACACAAGTTGACCGGTGATTCACGAACGTTAAAACTTGTAAAAACTATACGATGACATATATATGGTTATATATATAGTTAACATGATTTTATTATAAGTATGTATCTCATTAGGTATTTTAACAATGAGTAATATACATAAAAATGAGACTATTAATTTAAGAAACTCGAAAATGATATATATAACGATTATCGTTATAACAACATCTTACCAGGTACATATGAATCATATTAAGATATTGATACACTTGGTTAATTATGTTAAATGATAAGTAAATATATTATTAAGTGTATTAACAATGAAATACATATGTAAAAATAAGACTACTAACTTAATGATTTCGAAACGAGACATATATGTAACGATTATCGTTGTAACGACATTTAACTGTATATATATCATACTAAGATATATTATATATCATAATATCATGATAATATAATAATTTAACATCTCATTTTTTATAATAAACAATGGGTTAACAACATTCAACAAGATCGTTAACCTAAAGGTTTCAAAACAACATTTACATGTAACGACTAACGATGACTTAACGACTCAGTTAAAAAGTATATACATGTAGTGTTTTAATATGTATTCATACACTTTTGAAAGACTTCAAGACACTTATCAAAATACTTCTACTTAACAAAAATGCTTACAATTACATCCTCGTTCAGTTTCATCAACAATTCTATTCGTATGCACCCGTAATCGTACTCGTACAATACACATCTTTTAGATGTATGTACTATTGGTATATACACTCCAATGATCAGCTCTTAGCAGCCCATGTGAGTCACCTAACACATGTGGGAACCATCAATTGGCAACTAGCATGAAATATCTCATAAAATTACAAAAATATGAGTAATCATTCATGACTTATTTACATGAAAACAAAATTACATATCCTTTATCTAATCCATACACCAATGACCAAAAACACCTACAAACACTTTCATTCTTCAATTTTTTCATATAATTGATCTCTCTCAAGTTCTATCTTCAAGTTCTACGTATTCTTCATAAATTCCAAAAGTTCTAGTTTCATAAAATCAAGAATACTTCCAAGATTGCAAGTTTACTTCCAAGTTTTCTAAATCCATTCCAAGTAATCATCCAAGATCAAGAAACCTTTGTTACTTACAGTAGGTTATCTTTCTAATACAAGGTAATAATCATATTCAAACTTTAATTCAATTTCTATAACTATAACAATCTTATTTCGAGTGAAAATCTTACTTGAAATTCTTTTCATGTCATGATTCTGCTTCAAGAACTTTCAAGCCATCCAAGGATCCTTTGAAGCTAGTGATCAATCCTTAATTAATGATGTTTCTTAATTACAGATTGAGTGCAATAAGATTATAATGGAGGATGGGATGTTCGATGATTATTTTTGGCCCCGATGATCGTTTTTCACTTTAACTATCAAGTGATCAACCACCCCGACCCGGTCTTCGTTATCGATTAGCATGATTCACCTTAACTCAATGTAAGAAGTCCTTGGGCAAAGTCACAAGTGAAATCTACAAAGGCTTAGGCAAATGGCAGAGAATCAACAACCCATAAATGAGAGGCCAAGCTCCCTATTTATAGTATCCGTGATATCCGCGGTCTGCGAGATGTTCGGCTCTACGCGGAAAGTCAGCGCATCAAACCGCAGTTTGGCATTTCAGCGAATACATAACCGCAGTATTTATTTTCAGCGAATATTGCATAACTGTGCCTTATAATCCGCGTAGTTCTATCCTTAGCTTTTTAGAAAATAAAATATACATATACAATGCTATGTATATGATCAAGTCCCCCCAGTTTATTATGATGCATTTTCGCGAAGCAAATGCATCATGATAAACTCTAAAAATAAAGAAGTGCATCTTAAAATATATCGCGAACTTTATTATATATTTTTTACTGTCCATTTATTACCGTTGTTTTAATTAGGCGAAACGCGTAATTACAACGGTAACTTTCGCTATTCTGTCAAATCAGCTTATTTTAACGGCTAGATTTTTACCGTTTTACGCGTCACAGTAATTACAGCCGTTAAAATTCAATGATTACCTTTTCAACTTGCTCGCCCTAATCCCAATTATAAATAGCAGACAACGCCGCACAAAAACTTTACGCTTTCCTTTCCCAATTTCGCATTCAATTTGCAATCTTACAACCGCAATCGTAATTGACAATTAGCCAATTCAGCCTTTGATTTTCTCAATTCGACCTTCAATTTCATCACTTCCATACTCAATTTTTCCTTGCATATTATTAATGGCTGCTTCTGCATCGATGCATACTCCCGGCGGTTTTGTGTCATATATGACAGAGGCCAAACTACAAACCCTTAGAGAGTGGTATCCGCCACTTGGGTATTTTGTTCCAACCGTGCCCCTTCACGAGGACCAAGCCGATACTCCCCCTAAGGGGATGATTACGGTATATGAGGCTGCCATTTCGCAGGACAACCTCCGTTTTCCTTTAACCGAATATGTTCGCAGTGTATGAGAACACTACAGGGTTGCGTTAGCACAGCTTCACCCAAATGCGGTGAACAAAATTGTGCTTTTAGAAATGTATTGCCATGCCAACGACAAGCTGCCATTGTTAACCGTGTTCCGCACTCTTAACAGCTTAATTTTATATGATGTGGGATGGTTCTCATTCCGCAGCAAGTTGAGCAATATGGTTTCTCCTAAAGATTCCATCGGCAATTGGCGCGGTTCGTTTTTCTATATTAACGATACCGCATATGTCAATAGCAACATTCCGAGGAAGTGGAGCGAGGAGATTAATTTGGAAGTCAATGAGAAGCCGGTGTTGGATGATCTTGAGAACGATGTTCTCAATATTTTTAGGAAGGCGGGCATCATTGTGAGGCCATATTCCAATGTACCGCTGTACATTGGACACGTATCAATCCAGTGGCCATGGAGCGACCATGACGTACTTTTAGTTGATCAAGCCAAGAATGGTATTTCACTTGTCTTTTTTCGCATAACATACTTCACAGTATACATTTTGCCTTGAATAACATTTTGCATTGTTTTTTCGCAGAGATTCCTCTTGACCTTGTTATGAGGACCACTGATGTTAGCAGAATCAGCCCTGCTCGTCGCCCGAAGGAGGGCGAGGGCGATATTATTCTGATTGATGAACCAATCATCAACGAGCTTTTCATCGCCGGCGGCGAGGACCGGGGCAAAAGGAAAATGGTGGAGAGTTCACCAACTCCACGCAAGAAACGACTGCATACTCTTGCAGAACAAGAGACAAGTGCGTAATTTTAATTTTACGACTTCCAATCATATATGCGCATATTATGCATAAATTAGCGATATTTATTAATCTTGTTTCAGTTGTGATTTCAGAGTGTCCCGCTGAAACCAATCCGCGCTACAACATCAGGAGCCGCACTCCCGCAGATGTGGTAGGAGAGCCTGAGCAAGACCCATCCCTTCCTTCTGATGCAGAGGCGTCCAATCAGGAAGAAGGAGAGGGTGCTGATGTAGTGACCCGAACTTTTACATGTTTATATATATTAATTGAGATTGATATTTACATGATTAAATGTTTCCAACATGTTAAGCAATCAAACTTGTTAAGACTTGATTAATTGAAATATGTTTCATATAGACAATTGACCACCCAAGTTGACCGGTGATTCACGAACGTTAAAACTTGTAAAAACTATACGATGACATATATATGGTTATATATATAGTTAACATATTTTTATTATAAGTATGTATCTCATTAGGTATTTTAACAATGAGTTATATACATAAAAATGAGACTATTAATTTAAGAAACTCGAAAACGATATATATAACGATTATCGTTATAACAACGTCTTACTAGGTACATATGAATCATATTAAGATATTGATACACTTGGTTAATTATGTTAAATGATAAGTAAATATATTATTAAGTGTATTAACAATGAAATACATATGTAAAAATAAGACTACTAACTTAATGATTTCGAAACGAGACATATATGTAACGATTATCGTTGTAACGACATTTAACGGTATATACATCATACTGAGATATATTATATATCATAATATCATGATAATATAACAATTTAACATCTCATTTGTTATAATAAACAATGGGTTAACAACATTCAACAAGATCGTTAACCTAAAGGTTTCAAAACAACATTTACATGTAACGACTAACGATGACTTAACGACTCAGTTAAAATGTATATACATATAGTGTTTTAATATGTATTCATACACTTTTGAAAGACTCCAAGACACTTATCAAAATACTTCTACTTAACAAAAATGCTTACAATTACATCCTCGTTCAGTTTCATCAACAATTCTACTCGTATGCACCCGTATTCGTACTCGTACAATACACAGCTTTTAGATGTATGTACTATTGGTATATACACTCCAATGATCAGCTCTTAGCAGCCCATGTGAGTCACCTAACACATGTGAGAACCATCATTTGGCAACTAGCATGAAATATCTCATAAAATTACAAAAATATGAGTAATCATTCATGACTTATTTACATGAAAACAAAATTACATATCCTTTATATCTAATCCATACACCAACGACCAAAAACACCTAAAAACACTTTCATTCTTCAATTTTCTTCATCTAATTGATCTCTCTCAAGTTCTATCTTCAAGTTCTAAGTGTTCTTCATATATTTTACAAGTTCTAGTTACATAAAATCAAGAATACTTTCAAGTTTGCTAGCTCACTTCCAATCTTGTAAGGTGATCATCCAACCTCAAGAAATCTTTGTTTCTTACATTAGGTTATCATTCTAATACAAGGTAATAATCATATTCAAACTTTGGTTCAATTTCTATAACTATAACAATCTTATTTCAAGTGATGATCTTACTTGAACTTGTTTTCGTGTCATGATTCTGCTTCAAGAACTTCGAGCCATCCAAGGATCCGTTGAAGCTAGATCCATTTTTCTCTTTTCCAGTAGGTTTATCCAAGGAACTTAAGGTAGTAATGATGTTCATAACATCATTCGATTCATACATATAAAGCTATCTTATTCGAAGGTTTAAACTTGTAATCACTAGAACATAGTTTAGTTAATTCTAAACTTGTTCACAAACAAAAGTTAATCCTTCTAACTTGAATTTTAAAATCAACTAAACACATGTTCTATATCTATATGATATGCTAACTTAATGATTTAAAACCTGGAAACACGAAAAATACCGTAAAACCGGATTTACGCCGTCGTAGTAACACCGCGGGCTGTTTTGGGTTAGTTAATTAAAAACTATGATAACCTTTGATTTAAAAGTTGTTATTCTGAGAAAATGATTTTTATTATGAACATGAAACTATATCCAAAAATTATGGTTAAACTCAAAGTGGAAGTATGTTTTCTAAAATGGTCATCTAGACGTCGTTCTTTCGACTGAAATGACTACCTTTACAAAAACGACTTGTAACTTATTTTTCCGACTATAAACCTATACTTTTTCTGTTTAGATTCATAAAATAGAGTTCAATATGAAACCATAGCAATCTGATTCACTCAAAACGGATTTAAAATGAAGAAGTTATGGGTAAAACAAGATTGGATAATTTTTCTCATTTTAGCTACGTGAAAATTGGTAACAAATCTATTCCAACCATAACTTAATCAACTTGTATTGTATATTATGTAATCTTGAGATACCATAGACACGTATACAATGTTTCGACCTATCATGTCGACACATCTATATATATTTCGGAACAACCATAGACACTCTATATGTGAATGTTGGAGTTAGCTATACAGGGTTGAGGTTGATTCCAAAATATATATAGTTTGAGTTGTGATCAATACTGAGATACGTATTCACTGGGTCGTGGTTTGATTCAAGATAATATTTATCGATTTATTTCTGTACATCTAACTGTGGACAACTAGTTGTAGGTTACTAACGAGGACAGCTGACTTAATAAACTTAAAACATCAAAATATATTAAAAGTATTGTAAATATATTTTGAACATACTTTGATATATATGTATATATTGTTATAGGTTCGTGAATCAACCAGTGGCCAAGTCTTACTTCCCGACGAAGTAAAAATCTGTGAAAGTGAGTTATAGTCCCACTTTTAAAATCTAATATTTTTGGGATGAGAATACATGCAGGTTTTATAAATGATTTACAAAATAGACACAAGTACGTGAAACTACATTCTATGGTTGAATTATCGAAATCGAATATGCCCCTTTTTATTAAGTCTGGTAATCTAAGAATTAGGGAACAGACACCCTAATTGACGCGAATCCTAAAGATAGATCTATTGGGCCTAACAAACCCCATCCAAAGTACCGGATGCTTTAGTACTTCGAAATTTATATCATATCCGAAGGGTGTCCCGGAATGATGGGGATATTCTTATATATGCATCTTGTTAATGTCGGTTACCAGGTGTTCACCATATGAATGATTTTTAGTTCTATGTATGGGATGTGTATTGAAATATGAAATCTTGTGGTCTATTGTTACGATTTGATATATATAGGTTAAACCTATAACTCACCAACATTTTTGTTGACGTTTAAAGCATGTTTATTCTCAGGTGAATATTAAGAGCTTCCGCTGTTGCATACTAAAATAAGGACAAGATTTGGAGTCCATGTTTGTATGATATTGTGTAAAAACTGCATTCAAGAAACTGATTTCGATGTAACATATTTGTATTGTAAACCATTATGTAATGGTCGTGTGTAAACAGGATATTTTAGATTATCATTATTTGATAATCTACGTAAAGCTTTTTAAACCTTTATTTATGAAATAAAGGTTATGGTTTGTTTTAAAAATGAATGCAGTCTTTGAAAAATGTCTCATATAGAGGTCAAAACCTCGCAACGAAATCAATTAATATGGAACGTTTTTAATCAATAAGAACGGGACATTTCAGTTGGTATCCGAGCGTTGGTCTTAGAGAACCAGAATTTTGCATTAGTGTGTCTTATCGAGTTTGTTAGGATGCATTAGTGAGTCTGGACTTCGACCGTGTTTACTTGAAAAATGATTGCTTAACAAATTTTGTTGGAAACTATATATTTTTAACATGTGAATATTATGTGATATATTAATCTCTTAACGCGTTTGATATTATGTGATAGATGTCTACCTCTAGAACAAGTCCCATTGACTCACCTAATAATAATGAAGAGTCAAATGTAAATTGGAATGATTTGTGGACTGATTCACAAGTTCCCGAAGAGGAACCGGAAGAAGAGTCGGAACCGGAAGAAGAATCGGAACCGGAAGAAGAATCGGAACCGGATGAAGAAATAGAACCGGTGGGGGAAATAATAAAACGGTTAAGTAAAAGAAAATCCTCAACCAACCGACCAAGGTTAATTATGGTCAATGGTGTTTCCGCCAAGGAAGCAAAATATTGGGAGGATTACCAATTCTCCGATGAATCGGATTCCGACGAGAATTCCGATGATGTTATAGAAATTACCCCAACTGAATTTAAAAAGGCAAAAGAAAATAATAAGGGAAAAGGCATAAAAATAGAGAAATCTAATTCCAACCCCGATGAACTTTATATGTATCGTCAACGCCCGAAGTCCTTAAGTGGTAACAATGACCCGGGAACCTCTAAACCACCAGGTTTTTCTAAACCAATGTGGACAACGACGGCTCGTATTAGGGGAACATCATATATCCCTAGAAACTTGGCAAAACGAACCAAAACCGAAGAAGAAGAAACGAGCGAGTCGGAATAAGATAGTTGTATTCGTGTGGTGTAATATATGTAATATAGTGTTCGTATGCTTTATGATATATGTAAAAATTGCTTGTATTAATAAGTATTTTTTTATGAATCTAACTCTTGTATATTTTACAGTTTAAAAACACAAAATGGATAGACAACCCAATATTTTAAGAGACCTACCCGGAGACATGATTGATGAAATCTTGTCTAGAGTCGGCCAGAATTCCTCGGCACAACTATTTAAGGCGAGATCAGTTTGTAAGACATTCGAAGAACGTTCCAAGAATGTCTTGGTTTATAAGAGACTTTCGTTTGAAAGATGGGGGATATCACATTGGGAAACCCATAAGTTACGATGTGTTTACTTTGACGCATATATTGCGGGGAACCCAAATGCTATTTTACGCAACGGGTTAAGAAATTATTTTGACTCAATATATCCGAATATTGGACTTCGTGATTTAGAAAAAGCGGCTAACATGCAACATAAAGAAGCATGTTATGCTTACGGATTAGTAATGTTCGCTTCTCACCAAAGTGAGAACAAGAACATCGGGCTACAACTATTAAACAAAACGTTTCCACAAGTGACGGAGTCGGTAATTGGGGTAAGAAATGAGGTTTTTAGATTATTACGGGACTGTTGGACATTACGTAACCCTCATCCCTTTGACGACATTACAACATGCTGTCTTATCAACGGCCATAACGGTTATGTTCCACAAGACCAAGGATGGGAAGTAGTCCTAGTAAAACCAGAATGCATGACTTGTTTCTGGACGTATGAATTACGTGTCTTTATTGCCTTTGCTGAACGACTTGTGTACTAGCTAGAATTATCTTCACAACTATCTTGTATCAAAGTTATTTTGTGCTATATTTCATGCTTTATATAAAATAAGCGGTATTGTAAGTTTATAAAATATTGTATAAAAGTTTAAACGCAAAATATTATTATAATCAGTTTTTCATATAGAATTGTAGTAGTTGAGTTGTATATTAGCTACTAAGTATGAACTTAACGGGTAGGTACTACCCGAATTTAAACTTATAAAACGCTAATATGAAGAAAAAGCTTTTATAAATGAGTTCATATTATGCTACGAAATACTATTAACTACTCTTAGTATTCTGTATGATTAACTTGTTCCATTTGATAATTTTGAAGGAAATGGCACCGACTACTCGACACACCGTGAATATGAATGAAGAGGAATTCCGTACTTTTCTAGCTTCAAACATAGCCGCAGTACAGGCTGCGCTACATACCAACAATAACCTTGGATCTAGCAGTACAGGAAATCGTGTAGGATGCACCTACAAAGAATTCACTGCCTGCAAACCTTTGGAATTTGATGGAACCGAAGGACCGATCGGATTGAAACGGTGGACCGAGAAGGTCAAATCGGTATTTGCCATAAGTAAGTGTACTGAAGAGGACAAAGTGAAGTACGCTACGCATACCTTCACAGGTTCTGCGTTAACATGGTGGAATACCTATCTAGAGCAAGTGGGACAAGACGATGTGTACGCACTACCGTGGTCAGCATTCAAGCACTTGATGAACGAGAAGTACCGTCCCAGAACCGAGGTCAATAAGCTCAAGACAGACTTAGAGGGTTACGAACCCAAGGATTTGATATTACCACGTACGAAAGACGATTCACAGAATTGTGCCTATTGTGTCCGAGAGCATTCGAAGATGAGGAAGAGAAGATCGACGCATTTGTGAAAGGATTACCGGAAAGAATCCAAGAAGATATAAGTTCACACGAGCCCGCCTCTATACAACAGGCATGTAGAATGGCTCACAAACTAGTGAACCAGATTGAAGAAAGAATTAAAGAACAGACTGCTGAAGAGGCCAATGTGAAGCAAGTCAAAAGAAAGTGGGAGGAAAACGGTGATAAGAATCACCAATACAACAACAACAGTAATTACAACAATAATCGCAACAATTATCCCAACAATCGCAACATCAATCGCAACTACAACAAACGGCCCAACAACAACAACAACAACAACAACAACAATAACAGCAGCTACAACAATCATCCCAACAACAATAATAACCGCAACAACGACAACAATCAAAAGCAGCTATGCCAAAGGTGTGAAAAGTATCACTCGGGGTTCTGCACCAAATTTTGCAACAAGTGTAAAAAAAATGGTCATAGCGCAGCGAAGTGTGAGGTCTACGGACCAGGGGTTAATAGAACGAAAGGAACAAATGGTGTCGGAACGAGTAATGGCGGAGCAAGTAGTGTCGGAGCAAGTTATGCCAATGTAG
Organism: Rutidosis leptorrhynchoides; assembly: GCF_046630445.1. Taxonomy (NCBI): domain Eukaryota; kingdom Viridiplantae; phylum Streptophyta; class Magnoliopsida; order Asterales; family Asteraceae; genus Rutidosis; species Rutidosis leptorrhynchoides. The sequence goes on along the minus strand of NC_092334.1, from coordinate 284,858,183 downwards.
TTTGTTATAAATGTGGAAAACCGGGCCACATTATTAGAAATTGCCCGAACCAGGAGAACACGAATGGACAAGGCCGCGGAAGAGTTTTCAATATTAATGCGGCAGAGGCACAGGAAGACCCGGAGCTTGTTACGGGTACGTTTCTTATTGACAATAAATCTGCTTACGTTTTATTTGATTCGGGTGCGGATAGAAGCTATATGAGTAGAGATTTTTGTGCTAAATTAAGTTGTCCATTGACGCCTTTGGATAGTAAATTTTTACTCGAATTAGCAAATGGTAAATTAATTTCAGCAGATAATATATGTCGGAATCGAGAAATTAAACTGGTTAGCGAAACATTTAAGATTGATTTGATACCAGTAGAGTTAGGGAGTTTTGATGTGATAATCGGTATGGACTGGTTGAAAGAAGTGAAAGCAGAGATCGTTTGTTACAAAAATGCAATTCGCATTATACGAGAAAAAGGAAAACCCTTAATGGTGTACGGAGAAAAGGGCAACACGAAGCTACATCTTATTAGTAATTTGAAGGCACAAAAACTAATAAGAAAAGGTTGCTATGCTGTTCTAGCACACGTCGAGAAAGTACAAACTGAAGAAAAGAGCATCAATGATGTTCCCGTCGCAAAAGAATTTCCCGATGTATTTCCGAAAGAATTACCGGGATTACCCCCACATCGATCCGTTGAATTTCAAATAGATCTTGTACCAGGAGCTGCACCAATAGCTCGTGCTCCTTACAGACTCGCACCCAGCGAGATGAAAGAACTGCAAAGCCAATTACAAGAACTTTTAGAGCGTGGTTTCATTCGACCAAGCACATCACCGTGGGGAGCTCCTGTTTTGTTTGTCAAGAAGAAAGATGGTACATTCAGGTTGTGTATCGACTACCGAGAGTTAAACAAACTTACCATCAAGAAACGCTACCCACTACCGAGAATCGATGACTTATTTGATCAACTACAAGGCTCGTATGTTTATTCAAAGATTGACTTACGTTCCGGGTATCATCAAATGCGGGTGAAAGAAGATGATATTCCAAAGACTGCTTTCAGAACATGTTACGGTCATTACGAGTTTATGGTCATGCCGTTTGGTTTAACTAATGCACCAGCTGTGTTCATGGACCTTATGAACCGAGTGTGTGGACCATACCTTGACAAGTTTGTCATTGTTTTCATTGATGACATACTTATTTACTCAAAGAATGACCAAGAACACGGTGAACATTTGAGAAAGGTGTTAGAAGTATTGAGGAAGGAAGAATTGTACGCTAAGTTTTCAAAGTGTGCATTTTGGTTGGAAGAAGTTCAATTCCTCGGTCACATAGTGAACAAAGAAGGTATTAAGGTGGATCCGGCAAAGATAGAAACTGTTGAAAAGTGGGAAACCCCGAAAACTCCGAAACACATACGCCAGTTTTTAGGACTAGCTGGTTACTACAGAAGGTTCATCCAAGACTTTTCCAGAATAGCAAAACCCTTGACTGCATTAACGCATAAAGGGAAGAAATTTGAATGGAATGATGAACAAGAGAAAGCGTTTCAGTTATTGAAGAAAAAGCTAACTACGGCACCTATATTGTCATTGCCTGAAGGGAATGATGATTTTGTGATTTATTGTGACGCATCAAAGCAAGGTCTCGGTTGTGTATTAATGCAACAAACGAAGGTGATTGCTTATGCGTCTAGACAATTGAAGATTCACGAACAAAATTATACGACGCATGATTTGGAATTAGGCGCAGTTGTTTTTGCATTAAAGACTTGGAGGCACTACTTATATGGGGTCAAAAGTATTATATATACCGACCACAAAAGTCTTCAACACATATTTAATCAGAAACAACTAAATATGAGGCAGCGTAGGTGGATTGAATTGTTGAATGATTACGACTTTGAGATTCGTTACCACCCGGGGAAGGCAAATGTGGTAGCCGATGCCTTGAGCAGGAAGGACAGAGAACCCATTCGAGTAAAATCTATGAATATAATGATTCATAATAACCTTACTACTCAAATAAAGGAGGCGCAACAAGGAGTTTTAAAAGAGGGAAATTTAAAGGATGAAATACCCAAAGGATCAGAGAAGCATCTTAATATTCGGGAAGACGGAACCCGGTATAGGGCTGAAAGGATTTGGGTACCAAAATTTGGAGATATGAGAGAAATGGTGCTTAGAGAAGCTCATAAAACCAGATACTCAATACATCCTGGAACGGGGAAGATGTACAAGGATCTCAAGAAACATTTTTGATGGCCGGGTATGAAAGCCGATGTTGCTAAATACGTAGGAGAATGTTTGACGTGTTCTAAGGTCAAAGCTGAGCATCAGAAACCATCAGGTCTACTTCAACAACCCGAAATCCCGGAATGGAAATGGGAAAACATTACCATGGATTTCATCACTAAATTGCCAAGGACTGCAAGTGGTTTTGATACTATTTGGGTAATAGTTGATCGTCTCACCAAATCAGCATACTTCCTGCCAATAAGAGAAGATGACAAGATGGAGAAGTTAGCACGACTGTATTTGAAGGAAGTCGTCTCCAGACATGGAATACCAATCTCTATTATCTCTGATAGGGATGGCAGATTTATTTCAAGATTCTGGCAGACATTACAGCAAGCATTAGGAACTCGTCTAGACATGAGTACTGCCTATCATCCACAAACTGATGGGCAGAGCGAAAGGACGATACAAACACTTGAAGACATGCTACGAGCATGTGTTATTGATTTCGGAAACAGTTGGGATCGACATCTACCGTTAGCAGAATTTTCCTACAACAACAGCTACCATTCAAGCATTGAGATGGCGCCGTTTGAAGCACTTTATGGTAGAAAGTGCAGGTCTTCGATTTGTTGGAGTGAAGTGGGGGATAGACAGATTACGGGTCCGGAGATTATACAAGAAACTACCGAGAAGATCATCCAAATTCAACAACGGTTGAAAACCGCCCAAAGTCGACAAAAGAGCTACGCTGACATTAAAAGAAAAGATATAGAATTTGAAATTGGAGAGATGGTCATGCTTAATGTTGCACCTTGGAAAGGCGTTGTTCGATTTGGTAAACGAGGGAAATTAAATCCAAGGTTTATTGGACCATTCAAGATTATTGATCGTGTCGGACCAGTAGCTTACCGACTTGAGTTACCTCAACAACTCGCGGCTGTACATAACACTTTCCACGTCTCGAATTTGAAGAAATGTTTTGCTAAAGAAGATCTCACTATTCCGTTAGATGAAATCCAAATCAACGAAAAACTTCAATTCATCGAAGAACCCGTCGAAATAATGGATCGTGAGGTTAAAAGACTTAAGCAAAACAAGATACCAATTGTTAAGGTTTGATGGAATGCTCGTAGAGGACCCGAGTTCACCTGGGAGCGTGAAGATCAGATGAAGAAGAAATACCCGCATCTATTTCCAGAAGATTCGTCAACACCTTCAACAGCTTAAAATTTCGGGACGAAATTTATTTAACGGGTAGGTACTGTAGTGACCCGAACTTTTCCATGTTTATATATATTAATTGAGATTGATATTTACATGATTAAATGTTTCCAACATGTTAAGCAATCAAACTTGTTAAGACTTGATTAATTGAAATATGTTTCATATAGACAATTGACCACCCAAGTTGACCGGTGATTCACGAACGTTAAAACTTGTAAAAACTATACGATGACATATATATGGTTATATATATAGTTAAAATGTTTTTATTATAAGTATGTATCTCATTAGGTATTTTAACAATGAGTTATATACATAAAAATGAGACTATTAATTTAAGAAACTCGAAAACGATATATATAACGATTATCGTTATAACAACGTCTTACTAGGTACATATGAATCATATTAAGATATTGATACACTTGGTTAATTATGTTAAATGATAAGTAAATATATTATTAAGTGTATTAACAATGAAATACATATGTAAAAATAAGACTACTAACTTAATGATTTCGAAACGAGACATATATGTAACGATTATCGTTGTAACGACATTTAACGGTATATACATCATACTGAGATATATTATATATCATAATATCATGATAATATAACAATTTAACATCTCATTTGTTATAATAAACAATGGGTTAACAACATTCAACAAGATCGTTAACCTAAAGGTTTCAAAACAACATTTACATGTAACGACTAACGATGACTTAACGACTCAGTTAAAATGTATATACATGTAGTGTTTTAATATGTATTCATACACTTTTGAAAGACTCCAAGACACTTATCAAAATACTTCTACTTAACAAAAATGCATACAATTACATCCTCGTTCAGTTTCATCAACAATTCTACTCGTATGCACCCGTATTCGTACTCGTACAATACACAGCTTTTAGATGTATGTACTATTGGTATATACACTCCAATTATCAGCTCTTAGCAGCCCATGTGAGTCACCTAACACATGTGGGAACCATCATTTGGCAACTAGCATGAAATATCTCATAAAATTACAAAAATATGAGTAATCATTCATGACTTATTTACATGAAAACAAAATTACATATCCTTTATATCTAATCCATACACCAACGACCAAAAACACCTACAAACACTTTCATTCTTCAATTTTCTTCATCTAATTGATCTCTCTCAAGTTCTATCTTCAAGTTCTAAGTGTTCTTCATATATTTTACAAGTTCTAGTTACATAAAATCAAGAATACTTTCATGTTTGCTAGCTCACTTCCAATCTTGTAAGGTGATCATCCAACCTCAAGAAATCTTTGTTTCTTACAGTAGGTTATCATTCTAATACAATTTAATAATCATATTCAAACTTTGGTTCAATTTCTATAACTATAACAATCTTATTTCAAGTGATGATCTTACTTGAACTTGTTTTCGTGTCATGATTCTGCTTCAAGAACTTCGAGCCATCCAAGGATCCGTTGAAGCTAGATCCATTTTTCTCTTTTCCAGTAGGTTTATCCAAGGAACTTAAGGTAGTAATGATGTTCATAACATCATTCGATTCATACATATAAAGCTATCTTATTCGAAGGTTTAAACTTGTAATCACTAGAACATAGTTTAGTTAATTCTAAACTTGTTCACAAACAAAAGTTAATCCTTCTAACTTGAATTTTAAAATCAACTAAACACATGTTCTATATCTATATGATATGCTAACTTAATGATTTAAAACCTGGAAACACGAAAAACACCGTAAAACCGGATTTACGCCGTCGTAGTAACACCGCGGGCTGTTTTGGGTTAGTTAATTAAAAACTATGATAACCTTTGATTTAAAAGTTGTTATTCTGAGAAAATGATTTTTATTATGAACATGAAACTATATCCAAAAATTATGGTTAAACTCAAAGTGGAAGTATGTTTTCTAAAATGGTCATCTAGACGTCGTTCTTTCGACTGAAATGACTACCTTTACAAAAATGACTTGTAACTTATTTTTACGACTATAAACCTATACTTTTTCTGTTTAGATTCATAAAATAGAGTTCAATATGAAACCATAGCAATTTGATTCACTCAAAACGGATTTAAAATGAAGAAGTTATGGGTAAAACAAGATTGGATAATTTTTCTCATTTTAGCTACGTGAAAATTGGTAACAAATCTATTCCAACCATAACTTAATCAACTTGTATTGTATATTATGTAATCTTGAGATACCATAGACACGTATACAATGTTTCAACCTATCATGTCGACACATCTATATATATTTCGGAACAACCATAGACACTCTATATGTGAATGTTGGAGTTAGCTATACAGGGTTGAGGTTAATTCCAAAATATATATAGTTTGAGTTGTGATCAATACTGAGATACGTATTCACTGGGTCGTGGATTGATTCAAGATAATATTTATCGATTTATTTCTGTACATCTAACTGTGGACAACTAGTTGTAGGTTACTAACGAGGACAGCTGACTTAATAAACTTAAAACATCAAAATATATTAAAAGTATTGTAAATATATTTTGAACATACTTTGATATATATGTATATATTGTTATAGGTTCGTGAATCAACCAGTGGCCAAGTCTTACTTCCCGACGAAGTAAAAATCTGTGAAAGTGAGTTATAGTCCCACTTTTAAAATCTAATATTTTTGGGATGAGAATACATGCAGGTTTTATAAATGATTTACAAAATAGACACAAGTACGTGAAACTACATTCTATGGTTGAATTATCGAAATCGAATATGCCCCTTTTTATTAAGTCTGGTAATCTAAGAATTAGGGAACAGACACCCTAATTGACGCGAATCCTAAAGATAGATCTATTGGGCCTAACAAACCCCATCCAAAGTACCGGATGCTTTAGTACTTCGAAATTTATATCATATCCGAAGGGTGTCCCGGAATGATGGGGATATTCTTATATATGTATCTTGTTAATGTCGGTTACCAGGTGTTCACCATATGAATGATTTTTATCTCTATGTATGGGATGTGTATTGAAATATGAAATCTTGTGGTCTATTGTTACGATTTGATATATATAGGTTAAACCTATAACTCACCAACATTTTTGTTGATGTTTAAAGCATGTTTATTCTCAGGTGAATATTAAGAGCTTCCGCTGTTGCATACTAAAATAAGGACAAGATTTGGAGTCCATGTTTGTATGATATTGTGTAAAAACTGCATTCAAGAAACTGATTTCGATGTAACATATTTGTATTGTAAACCATTATGTAATGGTCGTGTGTAAACAAGATATTTTAGATTATCATTATTTGATAATCTACGTAAAACTTTTTAAACCTTTATTTATGAAATAAAGGTTATGGTTTGTTTTAAAAATGAATGCAGTCTTTGAAAAATGTCTCATATAGAGGTCAAAACCTCGCAACGAAATCAATTAATATGGAACGTTTTTAATCAATAAGAACGGGACATTTCAGCTGATGAAGAAGAGGCTGTAGCTGATGAGGAAGCCAACAGACTGTATCAGAAACTGCATAAATTTCTTCCTGAGCCAACAAAGGCAAAGTACCGCAGTCTAACTTTGGCTGAATCTGCAAGACAGCGGTTATATAATTGCTATAACTCGCTCTGTCTTACTATAGATAGCATAGAACGGTTCACTGATTTATCAGATGAACGTGAACATGCTGTCAAGGTGGCCAACGCTCAGTATTTGAGAGCGGAAAAATTAAAACGCAGCTGAGGAAAGCGAAGGAAGCAATCGCCCAGCTTAATAGGAGAGCGAACACTGCGGAACATGATTTCGCTCAACTTGTTAAGTATTTTCCCGAGTTCGCAGATAAAGTGATGGACTCAAAACCCGTCACTGAAAAATTTCAAGCTTATTCTCAAGCTGCCAAACTTGCCACTCGCTGCGAGTGGTATGACTTACTATGTAAGCTCGGCGATCTCTCCAAACCCCTTCCATCAGACTTAGCCGACGAAATATGTTCAACGGATGATGCTCGCGAAGCATTAAAAGTGGCTAAGAAAGAGGTGGAGAAGGTGAGCATTCCAGCTTTGGAAGAGTGATGTCAGCGTGAAGGCGTGACATTCGCTGACATTAAAGCGCTGAAGCTTTAGTTTATAGTTGGTTTATTTTAATGTATGCGTGCAATTTATGAATTGCTTTTTTGTAACTATCTGCGACTTGTTCGCTTTGTTAATATAACATTATTCGCACTTTATTTATCATTCGCAGTTGCAACTTCTTTTATTTATATAGCGCTTTTACTTTAATTATTCATAATTCAGACTTGTCCATTGCAATTTCCGCATTCGTTATTGTGCACATAACAAAGCGTACTTTGTGCGAAACAATCTTTTAACATTATGAATCTTCTAAGTCCGACAAAACGATCCTTAGGTAAAATCTAGCATTGCGAAGCATCTAAGTGTTGGCAAGATCAAACACTTAGGAAAATTTATCCTTTCGCAATTTTTATTAACATAAGTGGGCAATTTCATCACTTGGCTTTTCTGCAAAGTATTTCGCAATACAGTTATGTATTGATATATTATTTTAAGCAGGTCATGTTTAGCGAAAACAATGCCACCTTACTTAAAGCATCCGCAGAGCAAACATTAACTTAGTGTCTCAAAAAGATAAGTATTTGTATTCTGCGAAATAAACACTACGCGTGGCCACACGCAGTGTTTTCGCTGTTTAAAGAAACAAGTACTAACACCGAAATTAACTTCGCTTTATTCTTTATTAATTCGCATTACATTATTCAAATCATGAACATAACATGTCTCGCATTAATGGAATTTCAATACAATATTTTGTTAATCATTTTCGCACTAAGCAGGGTTAACTGAATGCCCTTCAACACACATATCCGCACTTGTCATAACCATAGCACATGAAGGCTCCATTTCCGCAGAAATCATCGTGCCAATACCCTTATTAGCAGAAAACTTTAGCATACCATGTATTGTAGATGGTATAGCGCCAAACATGCGCAAAGCTGTGCGGCCAAGTATCATATTGAACCGCGATTGATTCCGCATAATGTACAAATTCAATAAGGCTTCACGCCTTAGCGACTCATCGCTATCATCAACCAATTCCATTTGTAATTCCAATTGGCCAACAGGCCATGATGATTCTTCCGAAAAACCAGCCAATGAAACCGCAGTAGGTTTCATCAAAGCCTGAATTTGTGCGGGAAGCTTGAGAAAACATTGCTCGTACATGATATCTACACTGCTACCAGTGTCAACATGTACCTTCATGATTATAATGCCGGTATTAGCAACACGACATGAAATAACCACGGCCTTATCAACATCCGCATTCAAACGCGCTGAGGGAAATGTAATAGAGGGACATTTCCAGCTAACAATTTGCGCCGAAATTTGCAGCACTGACATTTCACCGTGTGAAATGTCCCGTTCTTATTGATTAAAAACGTTCCATATTAATTGATTTCGTTGCGAGGTTTTGACCTCTATATGAGACGTTTTTCAAAGACTGCATTCATTTTAAAACAAACCATAACCTTTATTTCATCAATAAAGGTTTAAAGCTTTACGTAGATTATCAAATAATGATAATCTAAAATATCCTGTTTACACACGACCATTACATAATGGTTTACAATACAAATATGTTACAACAAAATAAGTTTCTTGAATGCAGTTTTTACACAATATCATACAAGCATGGACTCCAAATCTCGTCCTTATTTAAGTATGCGATAGCGGAAGTTCTTAATAATCACCTGAGAATAAACATGCTTAAAACGTCAACAAAAATGTTGGTGAGTTATAGGTTTAACCTATATATATCAAATCATAATAAAAGACCACAAGATTTCATATTTCAATACACATCCCATACATAGAGATAAAAATCATTCATATGGTGAACACCTGGTAACCGACTTTAACAAGATGCATATATAAAAATATCCTCATCATTCCGGGACACCCTTCGGATATGATATAAATTTCGAAGTACTAAAGCATCCGGTACTTTGGATGGGGTTTGTTAGGCCCAATAGATCTATCTTTAGGATTCGCGTCAATTAGGGTGTCTGTTCCCTAATTCTTAGATTACCAGACTTAATAAAAAGGGGCATATTCAATTTCGATAATTCAACCATAGAATGTAGTTTCACGTACTTGTGTCTATTTTGTAAATCATTTATAAAATCTGCATGTATTCTCATCCCAAAAATATTAGATTTTAAAAGTGGGACTATAACTCACTTTCACAGATTTTTACTTCGTCGGGAAGTAAAACCTAGCCACTGGTTGATTCACGAACCTATAACAATTTATACATATATATCAAAGTATGTTCAAAATATATTTACAACACTTTTAATATATTTTGATGTTTTAAGTTTATTAAGTCAGCTGTCCTCGTTAGTAACCTACAACTAGTTGTCCACAGTTAGATGTACAGAAATAAATCGATAAATATTATCTTGAATCAATCCACGACCCAGTGTATACGTATCTCAGTATTGATCACAACTCAAACTATATATATTTTGGAATCAACCGCAACCCTGTATAGCTAACTCCAACATTCACATATAGAGTGTCTATGGTTGTTCCGAAATATATATAGATGTGTCGACATGATAGGTCGAAACATTGTATACGTGTCTATGGTATCTCAAGATTACATAATATACAATACAAGTTGATTAAGTTATGGTTGGAATAGATTTGTTACCAATTTTCACGTAGCTAAAATGAGAAAAATTATCCAATCTTGTTTTACCCATAACTTCTTCATTTTAAATCCGTTTTGTGTGAATCAAATTGCTATGGTTTCATATTGAACTCTATTTTATGAATCTAAACAGAAAAAGTATAGGTTTATAGTCGGAAAAATAAGTTACAAGTCGTTTTTGTAAAGGTAGTCATTTCAGTCGAAAGAACGACGTCTAGATGACCATTTTAGAAAACATACTTCCACTTTGAGTTTAACCATAATTTTTGGATATAGTTTCATGTTCATAATAAAAATAATTTTCTCAGAATAACAACTTTTAAATCAAAGTTTATCATAGTTTTTAATTAACTAACCCAAAACAGCCCGCGGTGTTACTACGACGGCGTAAATCCGGTTTTACGGTGTTTTTCGTGTTTCCAGGTTTTAAATCATTAAGTTAGCATATCATATAGATATAGAACATGTGTTTAGTTGATTTTAAAAGTCAAGTTATAAGGATTAACTTTTGTTTGCGAACAAGTTTAGAATTAACTAAACTATGTTCTAGTGATTACAAGTTTAAACCTTCGAATAAGATAGCTTTATATGTATGAATCGAATGATGTTATGAGAATCATTACTACCTTAAGTTCCTTGGATAAACCTACTGAAAAAGAGAAAAATGGATCTAGCTTCAACGGATCCTTGGATGGCTCGAAGTTCTTGAAGCAGAATCATGACACGAAAACAAGTTCAAGTAAGATCATCACTTGAAATAAGATTGTTATAGTTATAGAAATTGAACCAAAGTTTGAATATGATTATTACCTTGTATTAGAATGATAACCTACTGTAAGAAACAAATATTTCTTGAGGTTGGATGATCACCTTACAAGATTAGAAGTGAGCTAGCAAACTTGAAAGTATTCTTGATTTTATGTAACTAGAACTTGTAAATTTATGAAGAACACTTAGAACTTGAAGATAGAACTTGAGAGAGATCAATTAGATGAAGAAAATTGAAGAATGAAAGTGTTTGTAGGTGTTTTTGGTCGTTGGTGTATGGATTAGATATAAAGGATATGTAATTTTGTTTTCATGTAAATAAGTCATGAATGATTACTCATATTTTTGTAATTTTATGAGATATTTCATGCTAGTTGCCAAATGATGGTTTCCACATGTGTTAGGTGACTCACATGGGCTGCTAAGAGCTGATCATTGGAGTGTATATACCAATAGTACATACATCTAAAAGCTGTGTATTGTACGAGTACGAATACGGGTGCATACGAGTAGAATTGTTGATGAAACTGAATGATGATGTAATTGTAAGCATTTTTGTTAAGTAGAAGTATTTTGATAAGTGTATTGAAGTCTTTCAAAAGTGTATAAATACATATTAAAACACTACATGTATATACATTTTAACTAAGTCGTTAAGTCATCGTTAGTCGTTACATGTAAGTGTTGTTTTGAAACCTTTAGGTTAACGATCTTGTTAAATGTTGTTAACCCAATGTTTATAATATCAAATGAGATTTTAAATTATTATATTATCATGATATTATCATGTATGAATATCTCTTAATATGATATATATACATTAAATGTCTTTACAACGATAATCGTTACATATATGTCTCGTTTAAAAATCATTAAGTTAGTAGTCTTGTTTTTACATATGTAGTTCGTTGTTAATATACTTAATGATATGTTTACTTATCATAGTATCATATTAACTATATATATATCCATATATATGTCATCATATAGTTTTTACAATTTTAACGTTCGTGAATCACCGGTCAACTTGGGTGGTCAATTGTCTATATGAAACATATTTCAATTAATCAAGTCTTAATAAGTTTGATTGCTTAACATGTTGGAAACCTTTAATCATGTAAATATCAATCTCAATTAATATATATAAACATGGAAAAGTTCGGGTCACTACAGTACCTACCCGTTAAATAAATTTCGTCCCGAAATTTTAAGCTGTTGAAGGTGTTGACGAATCTTCTGGAAATAGATGCGGGTATTTCTTCTTAATCTGATCTTCACGCTCCCAGGTGAACTCGGGTCCTCTACGAGCATTCCATCGAACCTTAACAATTGGTATCTTGTTTTGCTTAAGTCTTTTAACCTCACGATCCATTATTTCGATGGGTTCTTCGATGAATTGGAGTTTTTCGTTGATTTGGATTTCATCTAACGGAATAGTGAGATCTTCTTTAGCAAAACATTTCTTCAAATTCGAGACATGGAAAGTGTTATGTACAGCCGCGAGTTGTTGAGGTAACTCAAGTCGGTAAGCTACTGGTCCGACACGATCAATAATCTTGAATGGTCCAATATACCTTGGATTTAATTTCCCTCGTTTACCAAATCGAACAACGCCTTTCCAAGGTGCAACTTTAAGCATGACCATCTCTCCAATTTCAAATTCTATATCTTTTCTTTTAATGTCAGCGTAGCTCTTTTGTCGACTTTGGGCGGTTTTCAACCGTTGTTGAATTTGGATGATCTTCTCGGTAGTTTCTTGTATAATCTCCGGACCCGTAATCTGTCTATCCCCCACTTCACTCCAACAAATCAGAGACCTGCACTTTCTACCATAAAGTGCTTCAAACGGCGCCATCTCAATGCTTGAATGGTAGCTGTTGTTGTAGAAAAATTCTGCTAATGGTAGATGTCGATCCCAACTGTTTCCGAAATCAATAACACATGCTCGTAGCATGTCTTCAAGCGTTTGTATCGTCCTTTCGCTCTCCCATCAGTTTGTGGATGATAGGCAGTACTCATGTCTATACGAGTTCCTAATGCTTGCTGTAATGTCTGCCAGAATCTTGAAATAAATCTGCCATCCCAATCAGAGATAATAGAGATTGGTATTCCATGTCTGGAGATGACTTCCTTCAAATACAGTCGTGCTAACTTCTCCATCTTGTCATCTTCTCTTATTGGCAGGAAGTGTGCTGATTTAGTGAGACGATCAACTATTACCCAAATAGTATCAAAACCACTTGCAGTCCTTGGCAATTTAGTGATGAAATCCATGGTAATGTTTTCCCATTTCCATTCCGGGATTTCGGGTTGTTGAAGTAGACCTGATGGTTTCTGATGCTCAGCTTTGACCTTAGAACACGTCAAACATTCTCCTACGTATTTAGCAACATCGATTTTCATACCTGGCCACCAAAAATATTTCCTGAGATCCTTGTACATCTTCCCCGTTCCAGGATGTATTGAGTATCTGGTTTTATGAGCTTCTCTAAGTACCATTTCTCTCATATCTCCAAATTTTGGTACCCAAATCCTTTCAGCCCTATACCGGGTTCCGTCTTCCCGAATATTAAGATGCTTCTCCGATCCTTTGGGTATTTCATCCTTTAAATTTCCCTCTTTTAAAACTCCTTGTTGCGCCTCCTTTATTTGAGTAGTAAGGTTATTATGAATCATTATATTCATAGATTTTACTCGAATGGATTCTCTGTCCTTCCTGCTCAAGGCATCGGCTACCACATTTGCCTTCCCCGGGTGGTAACGAATCTCAAAGTCGTAATCATTCAACAATTCAATCCACCTACGCTGCCTCATATTCAGTTGTTTCTGATTAAATATGTGTTGAAGACTTTTGTGGTCGGTATATATAATACTTTTGACCCCATATAAGTAGTGCCTCCAAGTCTTTAATGCAAAAACAACCGCGCCTAATTCCAAATCATGCGTCGTATAATTTTGTTCGTGAATCTTCAATTGTCTAGACGCATAAGCAATCACCTTCGTTCGTTGCATTAATACACAACCGAGACCTTGCTTTGATGCGTCACAATAAATCACAAAATCATCATTCCCTTCAGGCAATGACAATATAGGTGCCGTAGTTAGCTTTTTCTTCAATAACTGAAACGCTTTCTCTTGTTCATCATTCCATTCAAATTTCTTCCCTTTATGCGTTAATGCAGTCAAGGGTTTTGCTATTCTGGAAAAGTCTTGGATGAACCTTCTGTAGTAACCAGCTAGTCCTAAAAACTGGCGTATGTGTTTCGGAGTTTTTGGGGTTTCCCACTTTTCAACAGTTTCTATCTTTGCCGGATCCACCTTAATACCTTCTTTGTTCACTATGTGATCGAGGAATTGAACTTCTTCCAACCAAAATGCACACTTTGAAAACTTAGCGTACAATTCTTCCTTCCTCAATACTTCTAACACCTTTCTCAAATGTTCACCGTGTTCTTGGTCATTCTTTGAGTAAATAAGTATGTCATCAATGAAAACAATGACAAACTTGTCAAGGTATGGTCCACACACTCGGTTCATGAGGTCCATGAACACAGCTGGTGCATTAGTTAAACCAAACAGCATGACCATAAACTCGTAATGACCGTAACGTGTTCTGAAAGAAGTCTTTGGAATATCATCTTCTTTCACCCGCATTTGATGATACCCTGAACGTAAGTCAATCTTTGAATTAACAGACGAGCCTTGTAGTTGATCAAATAAGTCGTCGATTCTCGGTAGTGGGTAGCGGTTTTTGATGGTAAGTTTGTTCAACTCTCGGTAGTCGATACAGAACCTGAATGTACCATCTTTCTTCTTGACAAACAAAACAGGAGCTCCCCACGTTGATGTGCTTGGTCGAATGAAACCACGCTCTAAAAGTTCTTGTAATTGGCTTTGCAGTTCTTTCATCTCGCTGGGTTCGAGTCTGTAAGGAGCACGAGCTATTGGTGCAGCTCCTGGTACAAGATCTATTTGAAATTCAACGGATCGATGTGGGGGTAATCCCGGTAATTCTTTCGGAAATACATCGGGAAATTCTTTTGCAATGGGAACATCATTGATGCTCTTTTCTTCAGTTTATACTTTCTCGACGTGTGCTAGAATAGCATAGCAACCTTTTCTTATTAGTTTTTGTGCCTTCAAATTACTAATAATATGTAGCTTCGTGTTGCCCTTTTCTCCGTACACCATTAAGGGTTTTCCTTTTTCTCGTATAATGCGAATTGCATTTTTGTAACAAACGATCTCTGCTTTCACTTCTTTCAACCAGTCCATACCGATTATCACATCAAAACTCCCTAACTCTACTGGTATCAAATCAATCTTAAATGTTTCGCTAACCAGTTTAATTTCTCGATTCCGACATATATTATCTGCTGAAATTAATTTACCATTTGCTAATTCGAGTAAAAATTTACTATCCAAAGGCGTCAATGGACAACTTAATTTAGCACAAAAATCTCTACTCATATAGCTTCTATCCGCACCGAATCAAATAAAACGTAAGCAGATTTATTGTCAATAAGAAACGTACCCGTAACAAGCTCCGGGTCTTCCTGTGCCTCTGTCGCATTAATATTGAAAACTCTTCCGCGGCCTTGTCCATTCGTGTTCTCCTGGTTCGGGCAATTTCTAATAATGTGGCCCGGTTTTCCACATTTATAACAAACTACATTGGCATAACTTGTTCCGACACTACTTGCTCTGCCATTACTCGTTCCGACACCATTTGTTCCTTTCGTTCTAATAACCCCTGGTCCGTAGACCTCACACTTCGCCGCGCTATGACCATTTCTTTTACACTTGTTGCAAAATTTGGTGCAGAACCCCGAGTGATACTTTTCACACCTTTGGCATAGCTGCTTCTGATTGTTGTTGTTGTTGCGGTTATTATTGTTGTTGGGATGATTGTTGTAGTTGCTGTTGTTGTTGTTGTTGTTGTTGTTGTTGTTGGGCCGTTTGTTGTAGTTGCGATTGATGTTGCGATTGTTGGGATAATTGTTGCGATTATTGTTGTAATTGCTGTTGTTGTTGTATTGGTGATTCTTATCACCGTTTTCCTCCCACTTTCTTTTGACTTGCTTCACATTGGCCTCTTCAGCAGTCTGTTCTTTAATTCTTTCTTCAATCTGGTTCACGAGTTTGTGAGCCATTCTACATGCCTGTTGTATGGAGGCGGGCTCGTGTGAACTTATATCTTCTTGGATTCTTTTCGATAATCCTTTCACAAACGCGTCGATCTTCTCTTCCTCATCTTCGAATGCTCCCGGACACAATAGGCACAATTCTGTGAATCGTCTTTCGTACGTGGTAATATCAAATCCTTGGGTTCGTAACCCTCTAAGTTCTGTCTTGAGCTTATTGACCTCGGTTCTGGGACGGTACTTCTCGTTCATCAAGTGCTTGAATGCTGACCACGGTAGTGCGTACGCATCATCTTGTCCCACTTGCTCCAGATAGGTATTCCACCATGTTAACGCAGAACCTGTGAAGGTATGCGTAGCGTACTTCACTTTGTCCTCTTCAGTACACTTACTTATGGCAAACACCGATTCGACCTTCTCGGTCCACCGTTTCAATCCGATCGGTCCTTCGGTTCCATCAAATTCCAAAGGTTTGCAGGCAGTGAATTCTTTGTAGGTGCATCCTACACGATTTCCTGTACTGCCAGATCCAAGGTTATTGTTGGTATGTAGCGCAGCCTGTACTGCGCCTATGTTTGAAGCTAGAAAAGTGCGGAATTCCTCTTCATTCATATTCACGGTGTGTCGAGTAGTCGGTGCCATTTCCTTCAAAATAGTCAAATGGAACAAGTTAATCATACAGAATATTAAGAGTAGTTAATAGTATTTCGTAGCATAATATGAACTCATTTATAAAAGCTTTTTCTTCATATTAGCGTTTTATAAGTTTAAATTCGGGTAGTACCTACCCGTTAAGTTCATACTTAGTAGCTAATATACAATTCAACTACTACAATTCTATATGAAAAACTGATTTTAATAATATTTCGCGTTCAAACTTTTATACAATATTTTACAAACTTACAATACCTCTTATTTTACATAAAGCATGAAATATAGCACACAATAACTTTGATACAAGATAGTTGTGAAGATAATTCTAGCTAGTACACAAGTCGTTCAGCAAAGGCAATAAAGACACGTAATTCATACGTCCAGAAACAAGTCATGCATTCTGGTTTTACTAGGACTACTTCCCATCCTTGGTCTTGTGGAACATAACCGTTATGGCCGTTGATAAGACAGCGTGTTGTAACGTCGTCAAAGGGACGAGGGTTACGTAATGACCAACAGTCTCGTAATAACCTAAAAACCTCATTTCTTACCCCAATTACCGACTCCGTCACTTGTGGGAACGTTTTGTTTAATAGTTGTAGCCCGATGTTCTTGTTCTCACTTTGGTGAGAAGCGAACATTACTAACCCGTAAGCATAACATGCTTCTTTATGTTGCATGTTAGCCGCTTTTTCTAAATCACGAAGTCCTATATTCGGATATACTGAGTCAAAATAATTTCTTAACCCGTTGCGTAAAATAGCATTTGGGTTCCCCGCAATATATGCGTCAAAGTAAACACATCGTAACTTATGGATTTCCCAATGTGATATCCCCCATCTTTCGAACGAAAGCCTTTTATAAACCAAGGCATTCTTGGAACGTTCTTCGAATGTCTTACAAACTGATCTCGCCTTAAATAGTTGTGCCGAAGAATTCTGACCGACTCTAGACAAGATTTCATCAATCATGTCTCCGGGTAGGTCTCTTAAAATATTGGGTTGTCTATCCATTTTGTGTTTTTATACTGTAAAATAGACAAGAGTTAGATTCATAAAAAAATACTTATTAATACAAGCAATTTTTACATATATCATAAAGCATAAGCACACTATATTACATATATTACACCACACAAATACAACTATCTTATTCTGACTCGCTCGTTTCTTCTTGTTCGGTTTTGGTTCGTTTTGCCAAGTTTCTAGGGATATATGATGTTCCCCTAATACGAGCCGTCGTTGTCCACATTGGTTTAGAAAAATCTGGTGGTTTAGAGGTTCCCGGGTCATTGTTACAACTTAAGGACTTCGGGGGTTGACGATACATATAAAGTTCATCGGGGTTGGAATTAGATTTCTCTATTTTTATGCCCTTTCCCTTATTATTTTCTTTTGCCTTTTTAAATTCAGTTGGGGAAATTTCTATAACATCATCGGAATTCTCGTCGGAATCCGATTCATCGGAGAATTGGTAATCCTCCCAATATTTTGCTTCCTTGGCAGAAACACCATTGACCATAATTAACCTTGGTCGGTTGGTTGAGGATTCTCTTTTACTTAACTGTTTTATTATTTCCCCCACCGGTTCTATTTCTTCTTCCGGTTCCGATTCTTCTTCCGGTTCCGATTCTTCTTCCGGTTCCGACTCTTCTTCCGGTTCCTCTTCGGGAACTTGTGAATCAGTCCACGAATCATTCCAATTTACATTTGACTCTTCATTATTATTAGGTGAGTCAATGGGACTTGTTCTAGAGGTAGACATCTATCACATAATATCAAACACGTTAAGAGATTAATATATCACATAATATTCATATGTTAAAAATATATAGTTTCCAACAAAAATGTTAAGCAATCATTTTTAAAGAAAACACGGTCGAAGCCCAGATTCACTAATGCATCCTAACAAACTCGATAAGACACACTAATGCAAATTTTCTGGTTCTCTAAGACCAACGCTCGGATACCAACTGAAATGTCCCGTTCTTATTGATTAAAAACGTTCCATATTAATTGATTTCGTTGCGAGGTTTTGACCTCTATATGAGACGTTTTTCAAAGACTGCATTCATTTTAAAACAAACCATAACCTTTATTTCATCAATAAAGGTTTAAAAAGATTTACGTAGATTATCAAATAATGATAATCTAAAATATCCTGTTTACACACGACCATTACATAATGGTTTACAATACAAATATGTTACAACAAAATAAGTTTCTTGAATGCTGTTTTTACACAATATCATACAAGCATGGACTCCAAATCTCGTCCTTATTTAAGTATGCGATAGCGGAAGTTCTTAATAATCACCTGAGAATAAACATGCTTAAAACGTCAACAAAAATGTTGGTGAGTTATAGGTTTAACCTATATATATCAAATCATAATAATAGACCACAAGATTTCATATTTCAATACACATCCCATACATAGAGATAAAAATCATTCATATGGTGAACACCTGGTAACCGACTTTAACAAGATGCATATATAAGAATATCCCCATCATTCCGGGACACCCTTCGGATATGATATAAATTTCGAAGTACTAAAGCATCCGGTACTTTGGATGGGGTTTGTTAGGCCCAATAGATCTATCTTTAGGATTCGCGTCAATTAGGGTGTCTGTTCCCTAATTCTTAGATTACCAGACTTAATAAAAAGGGGCATATCCGATTTCGATAATTCAACCATAGAATGTAGTTTCACGTACTTGTGTCTATTTTGTAAATCATTTATAAAACCTGCATGTATTCTCATCCCAAAAATATTAGATTTTAAAAGTGGGACTATAACTCACTTTCACAGATTTTTACTTCGTCGGGAAGTAAAACTTGGCCACTGGTTGATTCACGAACATATAACAATATATACATATATATCAAAGTATGTTCAAAATATATTTACAGCACTTTTAATATATTTTGATGTTTTAAGTTTATTAAGTCAGCTGTCCTCGTTAGTAACCTATAACTAGTTGTCCACAGTTAGATGTACAGAAATAAATCGATAAATATTATCTTGAATCAATCCACGACCCAGTGTATACGTATCTCAGTATTGATCATAACTCAAACTATATATATTTTGGAATCAACCTCAACCCTGTATAGCTAACTCCAACATTCACATATAGAGTGTCTATGGTTGTTCCGAAATATATATAGATGTGTCGACATGATAGGTCGAAACATTGTATACGTGTCTATGGTATCTCAAGATTACATAATATATAATACAAGTTGATTAAGTTATGGTTGGAATAGATTTGTTACCAATTTCCACGTTGCTAAAATGAGAAAAATTATCCAATCTTGTTTTACCCATAACTTCTTCATTTTAAATCCGTTTTGAGTGAATCAAATTGCTATGGTTTCATATTGAACTCTATTTTATGAATCTAAACAGAAAAAGTATAGGTTTATAGTCGGAAAAATAAGTTACAAGTCGTTTTTGTAAAGGTAGTCATTTCAGTCGAAAGAACGACGTCTAGATGACCATTTTAGAAAACATACTTCCACTTTGAGTTTAACCATAATTTTTGGATATAGTTTCATGTTCATAATAAAAATCATTTTCTCAGAATAAAAATTTTTAAATCAAAGTTTATCATAGTTTTTAATTAACTAACCCAAAACAGCCCGCGGTGTTACTACGACGGCGTAAATCCGATTTTACGGT
Organism: Rutidosis leptorrhynchoides; assembly: GCF_046630445.1. NCBI lineage: Eukaryota > Viridiplantae > Streptophyta > Magnoliopsida > Asterales > Asteraceae > Rutidosis > Rutidosis leptorrhynchoides. Next base: position 284,837,751 of record NC_092334.1, on the reverse strand, counting down.
GTTTTTCGTGTTTCCAGGTTTTAAATCATTAAGTTAGCATATCATATAGATATAGAACATGTGTTTAGTTGATTTTAAAAGTCAAGTTAGAAGAATTAACTTTTGTTTGCGAACAAGTTTAGAATTAACTAAACTATGTTCTAGTGATTACAAGTTTAAACCTTCGAATAAGATAGTTTTATATGTATGAATCGAATGATGTTATGAACATCATTACTACCTTAAGTTCCTTGGATAAACCTACTGAAAAAGAGAAAAATGTATCTAGCTTCAACGGATCCTTGGATGACTCGAAGTTCTTGAAGCAGAATCATGACACGAAAACAAGTTCAAGTAAGATCATCACTTGAAATAAGATTGTTATAGTTATAGAAATTGAACCAAAGTTTGAATATGATTATTACCTTGTATTAGAATGATAACCTACTGTAAGAAACAAATATTTCTTGAGGTTGGATGATCACCTTACAAGATTGAAAGTGAGCTAGCAAACTTGAAAGTATTCTTGATTTTATGTAACTAGAACTTGTAGAATTTATGAAGAACACTTAGAACTTGAAGATAGAACTTGAGAGAGATCAATTAGATGAAGAAAATTGAAGAATGAAAGTGTTTGTAGGTATTTTTGGTCGTTGGTATATGGATTAGATATAAAGGATATGTAATTTTATTTTCATGTAAATAAGTCATGAATGATTACTCATATTTTTGTAATTTTATGAGATATTTCATGCTAGTTGCCAAATGATGGTTTCCACATGTGTTAGGTGACTCACATGGGCTGCTAAGAGCTGATCATTGGAGTGTATATACCAATAGTACATACATCTAAAAGCTGTGTATTGTACGAGTACGAATACGGGTGCATACGAGTAGAATTGTTGATGAAACTGAATGAGGATGTAATTGTAAGCATTTTTGTTAAGTAGAAGTATTTTGATAAGTATATTGAAGTCTTTCAAAAGTTTATAAATACATATTAAAACACTACATGTATATACATTTTAACTGAGTCGTTAAGTCATCGTTAGTCGTTACATGTAAGTGTTGTTTTGAAACCTTTAGGTTAACGATCTTGTTAAATGTTGTTAACCCAATGTTTATAATATCAAATGAGATTTTAAATTATTATATTATCATGATATTATCATGTATGAATATCTCTTAATATGATATATATACATTAAATGTCTTTACAACGATAATCGTTACATATATGTCTTGTTTAAAAATCATTAAGTTAGTAGTCTTGTTATTACATATGTAGTTCGTTGTTAATATACTTAATGATATGTTTACTTATAATAGTATCATGTTAACTATATATATATCCATATATATGTCATCATATAGTTTTTACAAGTTTTAACGTTCGTGAATCACCGGTCAACTTGGGTGGTCAATTGTCTATATGAAACATATTTCAATTAATCAAGTCTTAATAAGTTTGATTGCTTAACATGTTGGAAACATTTAATCATGTAAATATCAATCTCAATTAATACATATAAACATGGAAAAGTTCAGGTCACTACACCGTGCACTTCCACCACATTAATCACTTGTACCCCGCACTGATTTTCTTTCTTATTTACCATCCGTACTCCCAAATTTTTCACCGCAGGAGCTTTCCGCTCAACCGCGTTTGGGGTACTCGAACCATTAGCTTCAGCTGGCATAATGATCGCATTCGTAGTGCTGGATGAGTTCTGCGCCAACAAATGGTCCAACTTACTCTGTTCATACGCTTCCACAATAAATTCCGCTAAATCTCTGCAGCGATTGGTGTCATGACCGTAATCGTCGTGAAAGACACAAAACTTTGATCTGTCACGCCTGCTGTTTTCTCCCAATGGCTGCGGATCAGGGAAAGACTTAGCAACTCGCTCTTGCAGTAAGATTTCTTTGGGCGTTTTTGTTAGCATCTGAATGATATTGAATGACTCATTATTCCACTTGCGCGTAGAATATCGGTTATTACGGCCATATGAATGGTTATCGTTCTGACCTTGAAACCTGTCATTACGCTGATATCCGCCGCCACCATTTCTTCGCGAAAAGCCTGGACCGCGATAGCTATCGCTGTTACTATCTCTGAAAGAGTCATTGTCATCTCGCCAACTTTTATCTCTACCCCAGCCACATGCAGGGGTAATACTGCTATCTTCTCCTCCGCGAATATAATCATAAGTTTCCTATTGCACTTTTGCGAATGTCTGCGGGACATCTCTTCTTAATCGCCGCACAAGCGTAGGGTGTCGCTGTGGGTTGATAGCATGCAAGAAACCAGAAATTTTCTGATCTTCATTCAACCGCGGATTTTTCTGTCACTCATAAATATACCGCGTAAGTAGCACACTTAGAGTCTCCTTGTTGCCTTGTTTAATATCGTGACACTCTATATGTGTCTTTTTCTGCGGTAATAAATTTTGAAACTGCAGCAAAAACTTTTCTCGCAGATCCACAAAGCCAACGATACTGCGAGATGGCAAGCTGTGAAACCATTCCCTTGCTGACCCCTGCAAGGCCATAGGAAACACTCTACATGCGACTGGTTCATCCCAGTTGTAAGTGCTTACGACGCCCTCAAAGCGTTGCAGAAAATCCAAGGGATCAGTAAGGCCTGAGTAAACTCCCAACGTCGCTGGCACAATCGGCGGAGAAACAATTGGATAGTCAGAAATGTGCTGGACAAATTTATCTGCAGCAGTGGTAATTTCTGTTGCATTTTTTGCGCGAATGTCTGTGTTATCCGCACAGAATTTGGTAAGCATATCTTGCAGAAAATTTGGCTGATCGAACTTATGCTGCATTGATTTCGGCGCAATGCTTCTGAAAGCATCCGCTAAAAAATTTTGGGCGTTTTCTCTGCGCGCAGCTTCAGACGCTTCACCTTCCTCCCCATAGCGAGGGAAAGGTGTTGGTGGTCGCTTTCGCTTGACATATGGATTTTTAACAAACTCTTCTGCGCTGTCTGAGTCATCAGAAAATTCATCTTCCTGCCTAGGTGCTTTCGCCAATCTGGACTTGTGTGTGGAGCGCGCGTGGATTTGATCATCCGCGTTATCACTATCGCTGTCATTGTGCTCAAGAACCAACCGATCACTTTATGATCCTGAACCACTTAATGGCCATAAGTATGTGCGCGGTATGCGAGATTCACAAATATGCTTAGCGTCTCTTTTGGCTTGCTTAATAGCAGTATTAACAATTTTCTCAGTGCGTAAACTGGATTTTCCCGATAAGATTTTCGCTCGCTTTCCTTCAGCGATTGATTCTTCGCGATTTTGCAATACCGTTCTGCGTGCGATCATTTTTTCAGTGGCAGCTTCAGGCTGCGAATTGTTAGCATTGTTTGCATTAGATTTTTTAGCATTCGTTTCCTGAACCGATTTTCCCGCAGTAACACTTGCATCTGTTTGCATTGGAAATACGATAACGTTCTGCGAATCGCCAGGCAATGCATCAGCATTCGCAGAGACGCCAGTTTGTTTTGTATTCGACGTCTTGATTGTTAAGCAGATTAACAATTTGCGTATTGGAAAAAACACCTGCAAATCATCACAACAAAAACACGATTTGAAATTAAACCGTTGAATTAATTGTTTAATCGGCGTAAAACAAAAAATTTTCAGTTTAATTTGTAAAACGTGTCCCACGGATGGCGCCAATTGATCAATCCTTAATTAATGATGTTGCTTAATTACGGATTGAGTGCAATAAGATTATAATGGAGGATGGAATGTTCGATGATTATTTTGGGCCCCGATGATCGTTTTTCACTTTAACTATCAAGTGATCAACCACCCCGACCCGGTCTTCGTTATCGATTAGCATGATTCACCTTAACTCAATGTAAGAAGTCCTTGGGCAAAGTCACAAGTGAAATCTACAAAGGCTTAGGCAAATGGCAGAGAATCAACAACCCATAAATGAGAGGACAAGCTCCCTATTTATAGTATCCGTGATATCCGCGGTCTGCGAGATGTTCGGCTCTCCGCGGAAAGTCAGCGGATCAAACAGCAGTTTGGCATTTCAGCGAATACATAACCGCAGTATTTATTTTCAGCGAATATTGCATAACTGTGCCTTATAATCCGCGTAGTTCTGTCCTTAGCTTTTTAGAAAATAAAATATACATATACAATGCTATGTATATGATCAGCTAGATCTATTTTTTTCATTTCCAGTAGGTTTATCCAAGGAACTTGAGGTAGTAATGATGTTCATAACATCATTCGATTCATACATATAAAGCTATCTTATTCGAAGGTTTAAACTTGTAATCACTAGAACATAGTTTAGTTAATTCTAAACTTGTTCGCAAATAAAAGTTAATCCTTCTAACTTGACTTTTAAAATCAACTAAAAACATGTTCTATATCTATATGATATGCTAACTTAATGATTTAAGACCTGGAAACACGAAAAACACCGTAAAACCGGATTTACGCAGTCGTAGTAACACCGCGGGCTGTTTTGGGTTAGTTAATTAAAAACTATGATAAACTTTGATTTAAAAGTTGTTATTCTGGGAAAATGATTTTTATTATGAACATGAAACTATATCCAAAAATTATGGTTAAACTCAAAGTGGAAGTATGTTTTCTAAAATGGTCATCTAGACGTCGTTCTTTCGACTGAAATGACTACCTTTACAAAAATGACTTGTAACTTATTTTTCCGACTATAAACCTATACTTTTTCTGTTTAGATTCATAAAATAGAGTTCAATATGAAACCATAGCAATTTGATTCACTCAAAACGGATTTAAAATGAAGAAGTTATGGGTAAAACAAGATTGGATAATTTTTCTCATTTTAGCTACGTGAAAATTGGTAACAAATCTATTCCAAGCATAACTTAATCAACTTGTATTATATATTATGTAATCTTGAGATACCATAGACACGTATACAATGTTTCGACCTATCATGTCGACACATCTATATATATTTCGGAACAACCATAGACACTCTATATGTGAATGTTGGAGTTAGCTATACAGGGTTGATGTTGATTCCAAAATATATATAGTTTGAGTTGTGATCAATACTGAGATACGTATACACTGGGTCGTGGATTGATTCAAGATAATATTTATCGATTTATTTCTGTACATCTAACTGTGGACAACTAGTTGTAGGTTACTAACGAGGACAGCTGACTTAATATATATATATATATATATATATATATATATATATATATATATATATATATATATATATATATATATATATATATATATATATATATATATATATACATACATACATATGCCCTTATACGACAATTAACACCGTAGCTCATTTAATCACATAACGAACAAGTTTTAAGCGTACTTTTGATTAAGTACGTACCTTTATACGCGCACGGGAAAACGGGGTGTTAAAATGTAGTTTCGCATACTTGTGTCTATTTTGTAAAACATTTATAAAACTGCATGTATTCTCATCCCAAAAATATTAGATTTTAAAAATGGGACTATAACTCACTTTCACAGATTTTTACTTCATCGGGAAGTAAGACTTGGCCACTGGTCGATTCACGAACCTATAACAAATATGTACGTATATATCAAAGTATGATCGAAATATATTCACAACACTTTTTATTACATTTTAATGATTTAAGTGTATTAAGTCAGCTGTCCCTGTTAGTAACCTACAACTAGTTGTCCATAGTTTGATGTACAGAAATAAATTGATATATATTATCTTGAATCAATCCATGACCCAGTATATACACGTCTCAGGCTAGATCACAACTCAAAGTATATATATTTTTGGAATCAACCTCAACCCTGTATAGTTAACTCAAATATTACTGCGTATAGAGTGTCTATGGTTGTTCCAAATAATATATATACATGGGTCGATATGATATGTCAAAACATTTGCATACGTGTCTATGGTATCCCAAGATTACATAATATATTAGAATACATGTATAATACAATATAAGTTAGCTAGGATATGATTGATATAGATTTGTTACCAATTTTCACGTAGCTACAACAAGCAAATTTATCCAATCTTGTTTTACCCATAACTTCTTCGTTTTAAATCCATTTTGAGTGAATCAAATTGCTATGGTTTCATATTGAACTCTATTTTATGAATCTAAACAAAAAAAGTATAAGTTTATAGTCGGAAATATAAGTTACAAGTAGTTTTTGTAAGAGGTAGTCATTTCAGTCGAAAGAACGACGTCTTGATGACCATTTTGAAAAACATACTTCCACTTTGAGTTTAACCATGATTTTTGGATATAGTTTCATGTTCATAAGAAAAATCATTTTCCCAGAAGAACAAATTTTAAATCAAAGTTTATCATAGTTTTTAATTAACTAACCCAAAACAGCCCGCGGTGTTACTACGACGGCGTAAATCCGATTTTACAGTGTTTTTCGTGTTTCCAGGTTTTAAATCATTAAGTTAGCATATCATATAGATATAGAACATGTGATTAGTTGATTTTAAAAGTCAAGTTAGAAGGGTTAACTTTTATTTGTGAACAAGTTTAGAATTAACTAAACTATGTTCTAGTGATTACATGTTCAAAATAAGATTTCCACTCGAAATAAGATTGTTATAGTTATAGAAATTGAATCAAAGTTTGAATATGAGTATTACCTTGAATTAGAAAGTTATCTTACTGTAAATAAGAAAGATTTCTTGAGATTGGATGATCACTTGAAATGGATTTGCAAGATTGGAAGTAAGCTAGAAAGATTTCTTGAAGTGTTCTTGAATGGTTATTTTTATGATGATTAAAGCTTGTAATTGAAGCTAAAAGATGGTGAAAATGCCTGGAGATGATCAAGTATGATGTTAGAAGTATTTTGAGAGAGAATTTGGAGTGTAAGTATGAGAAAATGGAATGAAAAAATGGGGTGAAATCATAAAAACGAAATTACTTGTTATAAAGAAAAATAAAGATCCTTAAGTTTGTTTTTATCTCATTAGTCATACAAGTTATTAAATAATGGTTCCACATGTTTTTGAATCTAAGATGGCTGCTAAGAATGAATGATTAAAGGTGTATATACTAATAGTAAATACATCTAGAAGCTGTGTATTGTACGAGTACAAATACGGCTGTACACGAGTAGAATTGTTGATGGAAACGAATGAGAATGTAATTTTGAGCATTTTTTCTAAGTAGAAATACTTTTATATATGTCTTGAAGTCTTTCAAAAGTGTATTAATACATCTTAATACATTACATGTATATACATTTTAACTGAGTCGTTAAGTCACCGTTAGTCATTACATGTAAGTGTTGTTTTAAGACCTTTAAGTTAACAATCTTGTTAAATGTAATTAATCCATTGTTATTATACATAAATTAGATGTTAAATTATTACATTATCATGATATTATAATGTATGAATATATATTAATATGGTATATATACATTAAAATGTCGTTACAACGATAATCGTTACATATATGCCTCGTTTCGAAATTCTTAAGTTAGTAGTCTTATTTTACATATGTAGTTCATTGTTAACACACTTAATGATATACTTAATTATCATTTTATCATGTTAAACATAGTGTATCAATATCTTAATATGATTCATATGTATTTAGTAAGACGTTGTTATAACGATAATCGTTATATATATCGTTTCGAGTTTCTTAATTCAATAAACTCATTTTTATGTATATCACTCATTGTTAATATACTTAGTGAGATACTTACTTATCATAATCTCATTTTAATCATATATATATCCATATATATATCATCATGTAGTTTTTACAAATTTTTAACGTTCGTGAATCGCCGGTCAACTTGGGTGGTCAATTGTCTATATGACGCACATTTCAAATAATCAAGTCTTAACAAGTTTGATTGCTTAACATGTTGGAAACATTTAATCATACAAATATAGTTTTCATTTAATATATATCATGGAAAAGTTCGGGTCACTACAGTACCTACCCGTTAATTAAATTTCGTCCCGAAATTTTGAGCAGTTGGAGGTGTTGACGCATCTTCTGGAAATAGGTGCGGGTATTTCTTCTTCATCTAATCTTCATGCTCCCAGGTAAACTCGGGTTACGGGCATTCCATCGAACCTTAACAATTGGTATCTTGTTTTGCTTAAGTCTTTTAACCTTACGATCCATTATTTCGACGGGTTCTTCAATAAATTGAAGTTTTTCGTTGATTTGGATTTCATCTAACAGAATAGTGAGATCTTCTTTAGCAAAACACTTCTTCAGATTCGAGACATGAAAAGTGTTATGTACAGCCGCAAGTTGTTGAGGTAACTCCAGTTGGTAAGCTACTGGTCCGACACGATCTATAATCTTGAATGGTCCAATGTACCTTGGATTTAGTTTCCCCCGTTTACCAAATCGAACAATGCCTTTCCAAGGTGAAACCTTAAGCATGACCATCTCTCCAATCTTAAATTCTGTATCTTTTCTTTTACTGTTCGCATAGCTCTTTTGTCGACTCTGGGCAGTTTTCAATTGTTGTTGAATTTGGATGATTTTCTCGGTAGTTTCTTGTATTATCTCCGGACCCGTAATCTGTCTATCCCCCACTTCACTCCAACAAATTGGAGACCTGCACTTTCTACCATAAAGTGCCTCAAACGGCGCCATCTCAATACTTGAATGATAACTGTTGTTGTAGGAAAATTCTGCTAACGGTAGGTGTCGATCCCAACTGTTTCTGAAATCGATAACATATGCTCGTAGCATGTCTTCAAAGGTCTGTATCGTCCTTTCACTCTACCCATCAGTTTGTGGATGATAAGCAGTACTCATGTCTAGACGAGTCCCCAATGCTTGTTGCAGTGTCTGCCAAAACCTTGAAACAAATCTGCCATCCCTATCAGAGATTATAGAGATGGGTATTTCATGTTTGGAGACAACTTCCTTCAAGTATAGACGTGCTAACTTCTCCATTTTGTCATCTTCTCTCATTGGCAGGAAGTGTGCTGACTTGGTGAGATAATCGACTATTACCCAAATAGTATCATAACCACTTGCAGTCCTTGGCAATTTAGTAATGAAATCCATGGTAATGTTTTCCCATTTCCATTCTAGGATTTCAGGTTGTTGGAGTAGACCTGATAGTTTCTGATGTTCAGCTTTGACCTTTGAACACGTCAAACATTCTCCTACATATTTAGCAATATCGGCTTTCATACCCGGCCACCAAAAGTGCTTCTTGAGATCTTTGTACATTTTTCCTGCTTCGGGATGTATTGAGTATATGTTTTTATGTGCTTCCTTAAGTACCATTTCTCTCACATCTCCAAACTTTAGTACCCATATTCTATCAGCCCTATATCGGGTTCCGTCTTCCCGAATTGTAAGATGTTTCTCCGATCCTTTGGGTATCTCATTCTTCAACTTTCCTTCTTTTACAACCCCCTGTTGCGCCTCCTTTATTTGAGTAGTAAGGTTAGTACGAATAATTATGTTCATAGCTTTTACCCGTATAGGTTCTCTGTCCTTTCTACTCAAAGCGTCGGCTACCACATTCTCCTTTCCTGGGTGGTAATGAATCTCAAAGTCGTAGTCATTTAATAATTCAATCCACCTACGCTGCCTCATGTTTAGTTGTTTCTGATCAAATATATGTTGGAGACTTTTGTCGTCGGTATATATAATACTTTTGACCCCATATAAGTAATGCCTCCAAGTCTTTAATGCAAAAATAACAGCGCCCAATTCCAAATCGTGAGTCGTATAATTTTGCTCGTGAATCTTAAATTGTCTAGATGCATAAGCAATTACTTTCGTTCGTTGCATTAATACACAATCGAGACCTTTCTTTGAGGCATCACAATATATCACAAAATCATTATTCCCTTCAGGCAATGACAATATAGGTGCCGTAGTTAGCTTTTTCTTCAACAATTGGAACGCTTCCTCCTATTCATCCTTCCATTCAAATTTCTTTCCTTTATGCATTAATACAGTCAAGGGTTTTGCTATTTTGGAAAAATCTTGGATGAATCTTCTGTAGTAACCAGCCAATCATAAAAATTGACGTATATGTTTCGGAGTTTTCGGAGTTTCCCAGTTTACAACGGTTTCAATCTTTGCCGAATCAACCTGAATACCTTTTTTGCTCACAACATGTCCGAGGAATTGAACTTCTTTCAACTAAAATGCACACTTTGAAAACTTAACATACAGTTTTTCTTTCCTCAACAATTCCAGTACTTTCCTCAAATGTTCTTCATGCTCTTGATCATTCTTTGAGTAAATAAGTATGTCATCGATGAAGACAATGACAAACTTGTCGAGATATGGTCCACACACTCTATTCATGAGGTCCATGAACATAGCTGGTGCGTTTGTCAAACCAAACGGCATAACCATAAACTCGTAATGATCGTATCGCATCCTGAAAGCAGTCTTCAGAATATCATCCTCCTTTACCCGCATTTGATGATATCCGGAACGTAAATCGATCTTCGAATAAACTGACGAGCCTTGTAGTTGATCAAATAAGTCGTCGATTCTCTATAGTGGGTAATGGTTCTTGATGGTAAGTTTTTCAACTCTCGGTAGTCGATACACAACCTGAATGTACCATCCTTCTTTTTAACAAACAAAATAGGAGCTCCCCATGGTGATGTACTTGGTCGTATGAAACCATGCTCTAGAAGTTCTTGTAATTGGCTTTGAAGTTCCTTTATTTTGCTGAGTGCGAGTCTGTATGGAGCACGAGCTATTGGTGCAGCTCCCGGTACAAGCTCTATTTGAAATTCAACGGATCGGTGTGGAGGTAATCCCGGTAATTCTTTCAGAAATACATCGGGAAATTCTTTTGCGACGGGAACATAATTGATGCTCTTTTCTTCAGTTTGTACTTTCTCGACGTGTGCTAGAACAGCATAGCAACCCTTTCTTATTAGCTTTTGCACCTTCAAATTACTAATAAGATTTAGCTTCGCGTTGCTCTTTTCTCCGTACACCATTAAGGGTTTTCCTTCATCTCGTACAATGCGAATTGCATTTTTGTAACATACGATCTCTGCTTTTACCTCTTTCAACCAGTTCATGCCGATTATCACATCAAAACTCCCTACCTCTACTGGTATCAAATCAATCTTAAACGTTTAGCTACCCAGTTTAATTTCTCTATTCCGACATATATTATCTTCTGCAATTAATTTACCGTTTGCTAATTCTAGTATAAACTTATTATCAAAAGGCGTCAATAGACAACTTAATTTAGCACAGAAATCCTTACTCATATAGCTTCTATCTGCACCCGAATCAAATAAAACATAAGCAGATGTATTGTCAATAAGAAACATACCCGTAACAAGCTTCGGGTCTTCTTGCGCTTCAACTGCATTAATGTTGAAGACTCTTCCTCAGCCTTACCCATTATTATCCCCCTGATTTGGACACATATTTTTGTAGTGGTCCTTCTTCCCGCATCCGAAACAGGTAATGTCGGCATAACTTGTTCTGGCATTATTTGTTCCCTAAGCCATTGATCCGTAGATTTCGCACTTTATCGCACCATGGCCCTTTCTATTACACTTGTACACACTGCTGTACTGAGCCCAGTTGGATGGTATCCTTCACATCTCTGGCAGAATTTCTACCTCTTATTGTTATTGTTGGGATTGTTTTTGTTGCGGTTGTTATTGTTGGTAAAACGGTTGTTGTAGTTGTTGCTGGGGTGGTTGTTGTTGTTGCGTTTATTGTTGCAAAAATTGGTGCGATTGTAGTTGTGATTGTTGGGTTGATTATTGAAATTGTGACCCTTGTCACTGGTTTCTTCCCATTTCCTCTTGACTTGTTTCGTATTGGCTTCTTCGGCCGCCTGTTCTTTAATCCTTTCCTCAATTCGATTTATAAGTTTATGAGCCATTCAACTTGCCTTTTGTATGGAGGCGGGCTCATGTGAACTTATATCCTCTTGGATCCTTTCCGGTAACCCTTTTACAAATGCGTCGATTTTCTCTTCTTTATCTTCGAACGCTCCCGGACACAATAGGCACAACTCTGTGAATCGTCGTTCGTACGTGGTAATATCAAACCTTTGTGTTCGTAACCCTCTAAGCTCTACCTTGAGCTTATTGACCTCGTTTCTGGGACGGTACTACTCGTTCATTAAGTGTTTGAATGCTGACCACGGTAGTGGGTAAGCAGCATCTTGTCCCACCTGTTCTAGATAAGTGTTCCACCATGTTAATGCAGTACCCGTGAAGGTATGCATAGCGTACTTTACTTTGTCTTCTTCAGTGCACTTACTTATGATAAACACTGATTCAACCTTCTCAGTCCACCGTTTTAATTCGATTGGACCCTCGGTTCCATCGAATTCCAAAGGTTTACAGGCAGTGAATTCTTTGTAGGAGCTTCCTATACGAGTTCTCGTGGCGTTAGTTCCATTGCTGGATTCAGAGTTATTGTTATTTTGCATCGCAACCTGTACTGCGGCTATGTTTTGAAAGGACCCGTCCTAATCCATCTGGACGAATACCTTACATTTGGTTACATCGCGAGGTACTTGACCTCTATATGATACATTTTACAAACATTGCATTCATTTTTGAAAAGACAATCTTTCATTACACCGAAAGTTGACAGCATGCATACCATTTCATAATATATCTAAACTATAAATGACTTGATAATAATCTTGTTGAACTCGACGACTCGAATGCAAGGTCTTTTGAAATATGTCATGAATGACTCCAAGTAATGTCTCTAAAATAAGTAAATGCACAGCGGAAGATTTGTTTCATACCTGAGAATAAACATGCTTTAAAGTGTCAACCAAAAGGTTAGTGAGTTCATTAGTTTATCATAATCGATCATTTTCATCATTTTAATAGACCACAAGATTTTCATATTTCAGTTTTCATAAACATAATCTCATATCAGGCATTTCGCAAACTGCATAGAGATAAAAATCATTAATATGGATTGAACCCCGGGTAACCGACCTTAACAAGATGCATATAGAATATCCCCCAGTATACAGTGCGCAGCTAATATACTAAATAATACCTCGAAGTACTAAAGCATCCATACCCTGGATGGGGCTTGTTGGGCCCGATAGATCTATCTTTAGGATTCGCGTCAATTAGGGGCCATTTCCCTAATTCTTAGGTTACCAGACTTGAAGGGGCGATATTCGATTTAATAATCCAACCATATAATGTAGTTTTCGATTACTTGTGTCTATTTCGTAAAACATTTATAAAAGCAGCGCATGTATTCTCAGTACCAAAAATATATATCGCAAAAGCATTTAAAAAGGGAGCAAATGAAACTCACAGTATTGTATTTTGTAGTAAAAATATATATGATGATATTTAACAACTGAACAATGCAGGGTTGGCTTCGGATTCACGAACCTATATCATTTATATATATTAACACATGTAATTGTAATCGAATAACTTATATATTATTAAAGATATACTTGTTATTTTAATAAATTATATGTATTAAATATAGTTTTATGTAACTAATTGTTAATTGGTAAAGTAATATTAGTAATAATAAATAAAAAGTTGTATTATTTTATGATAATAATAATAATGATAATACTTAAAATAGTTATAGTAATAGAGATAGTTTTAGTAGTAATAATAATAATAATAATAATAATAATAATAATAATAATAATAATAATAATAATAATAATAATAATAATAATAATAATAATAATAATAATAATAATAATAATAATAATAATAATAATGATAATCTAATAAAAATAATAGTAAAAACTACCTTTAAGGAAACAAGCTAAAAAATAAACGCCATTGCACGGGCTCAAACTTGCAACCTCTCGTTTAACACAACGCCCCTAATTCATCCCTCTATCTGTTACTTTCTAATTTATTTTGGATTTTAAATCCTTTAACTTGTTTTCTATCTCTGATTCTAGCCTGCTTCGGCCCAAACAAAATTCGACCCATCAATAGTAGTAGCCTGGTTAAATAATGGAAGCCCAATAGCAGTTTGTGGTTTAATTAAAAAAAATTTGCAGCAGGCTAGGATTGAACCTAAGACCTCCCTTTCCATGCTAACACTCTTAACCCTGCTTCTGTTCTTACATTTCTGTATCGATGCTCCATTTTTAAAACATAACCATTATCTATTTCTCTTTATCTCTTTCATGTTACATCTACCAGAGACCTACGGTATCATCATCATCTTCAACATCATATAACATTATCATCTTTATTTTCGCTTAATCATTATCATCATAATAATCCATATCATTAATCATAAGCATAATCATCTCATCATCAAACATCAAATCCTCATCGTTTATCATCACCAACGAACCCTTATCATCTCTTATCATCATAATTTCATTATCTTCATGATCATAACAATCATCTCCATCATGATCATCACATCATCTTTATCACCGTACCTCACTTCATTGAATATCCAACCCAGCAGCCCAACATAAAATCGGAGCTGGGTAACGGCCCAAACAGAAACTCGGCCCAATTTGTTGGTGTTTTTGGGTCTGTCTTCGACAACCAGTAGAAACGACATCAAATAAATAAATAAAATACGCAGTAAAAGTCCTCGGTTCCTACTAGAATTCTTGGAACAATTCAATTCCCTTTATTTTATTAAGCAAGTGGGTTTAAAAGCAAAGTTGATTATTTGTTTCTTTTTGTGATGGATTCCATGTCAGGGAAAAAAAATACGATAACCATCATCACCAAATTGTCTAATTAATACGTCCATCATCATCATCTATCTTTATCTCATCTTCCATTAATATAATTGTAGACTTTATAATTAAAAGGGGCTAGTGGGTGTCGGCTGCAACTTCTCATAAAGTAACAAAAATAATCACTTTTAATCATATAGTAAGTGGTGTGGATTCTGGTTTGTTGTGACTGAAATAGAAGTAAACAGAAACGAGAAAGATGATGTAGCAGTAGCAGTATTCGAACAATGATTGAATGATGAGGCTGTTTTCGAGGGTTAGCAAGAACACATGGTTTAGCAACAATAGTGGAGATTTGGATTACAAAAAGAAATAGAAACGAGTATGATTAACAGCTGTTGCAATAGATTATGATGGTATTTCATGGTTTTTAAAACAGAAAACAAAAGCATAAGTATCAGTAGTAGCATCGAGATTAAATGGGTATTGTGGAATTTACGGTGGTGATGAGTAAGTTAAGGTGATGGCTTGATTAAGAATAGAAGAGATAGATAGAAAGAGAGAGAGTAAAGGTGGTACTTAGTAGTTGTTTGTGTCAAGAAACAGAAGTAGAAGCAGAAGCAGCTCAATGGTGTGGTTTGTATGATGGTTGATTTGATTTGAAAATATAAAAGCAACATGGTGGGTTTGGTTTTCGATGGAGAGGGTTGTGGTGATCGAGAATGGTGAACCGAAGGTGGTTGTGAGGTGGTGGTTTGCATGAGGGTCTCAGTTCTTGCTTGGGTTTGAACACAATTAATAACGAGCTTAAGCAATTCGGGTTGCAAAGATGATGATGATGTTGGTTTTGTTGATTAGCGAGAAGAATGAAGATCGTTGGATGGAATTGGGAAATGAAGAATACAGTTTTAATTTGTAAATATTGAGTGTGTTTTATCAACTAAAGAAACAGAAAAATAAGTGGGTATCAATATGTAGGCACCCACTCAAATCCACCATTATATCACTTGAAACCTTGAACCCGACAAACGTCTACCACCACCTTGTTCCATTTAATTTATCGAATATCACTACAACCCATCACCTTTGATCACCATACTTTTGATTCTGTTTCTAATCCCACGAAGTCAACAAATAATCAACACAAATACTATTATATACCACGAATCTGTCGTTGCCCCTTTAATTTTTTTCTGTCGAGCACTAAAGGAGGAATGAAACTTTATGAGATTGCACCCTAAAAACCGAACCCCACTTGATAATAAAAATCCAATGAAATAAAGTGGATAGATAATATTCGCAGACTATGTTTTGCAACTTGGAAATAAGTTAATTTATTTAAACAGCGCATTACCTTCTTTAATTACACATGTGGTTGTTATGGAAAGAGGAAAGCCGACTTTAGTGGGAGACATAAGGGGGGTCGGTTTAATTTTTTTGGAGTAATAAAATGATAGTTGTAATCATAAAAGGATAGTTAAATAAGGTGATAAATAATGATTCTTGGTAGGGTTAGTAGCATATATGGTTACAGCAAAATCCACTAAGAGTTAACATGCAACTATTGCTACTATATTAATTTATGTGACGTAAGAAGGGTGAGGTCAAAATTACTACTGCTTTTGCGTATTGATATCATTGATTTTGGCCGATGGTCATTAGGGAAGTAACCCCACCATTCCAATAGTGGGTTTAACTCAAAACATTAGTGGGATGTTATAATTCGAGTGGGGTTGGCGTACGAAAAAGAATTGAGAATGAATCGGTCTAATCTATTACTTGGGTCATGTTCATGTTAATTAGGTGGTGAGCCAATTTTCTGTTTTAATATAACTGAAACGCGGACAATGATCATGATAAAGATGATGAGTCCATGATGACGAGATAAAAAAAAAATTGATGATGATGAATACAGATATTAGATGATGATGATCGACATGATGATAATGAGGGATGTAGCATGAAGATATAGTGATGCATGATGTCTGATAACTCGATATAAGATAGTAGTTAGGATGATTGGGTTTTAAGTTTAAGAAGGAAATCACAAATGGAGTGATGGTTAAGGATATTATCGGGTTAGCGGGACGTCGTGAGTTCAAACCTGGACTTGGTCATCTTTTTAGGAGCTACTTCTTTGAGGTAGTAATTTTACTCTATTTATTATTTTTATTATCAAAAGTATTATTATTATAGCTATTATAGTTATTATTATTATTATTATTATTATTATTATTATTATTATTATTATTATTATTATTATTATTATTATTATTATTATTATCATTAATAGAATCATTATCATTATTATAATTATTAGTATTAACATCATTATTATTTTTATCATTACTTATATTATTTTAGTATTATTATAACTATTATTTTAAAACAAGTAATATTATGTAAAAATATATTCAATACATACAAAATAACTATATTAATAACTTAATGAAACATATAAGTTATAAAATGATATCACTAATGAATACATATATAATTTGTTAGATTATGATTATATGTGTTAATATATATAATTGATATAGGTTCGTGAATCCGAGGTCAACCCTGCTTTATTCAGTATCGTCGTATGCATATTTTTACTACAAAATATCGTATGGTGAGTTTCATTTGCTCCCTTTTACTCTTTACATTTTTGGGCTGAGAATACATGAAATGCTTTATTATCTGTTTTACAATATTTATATGCGTGAGTTTCATTAATCCCTTTTTAAATGCTTTTGCAATATATATTTTTTGGGACTGAGAATACTGCGCTGCTTTTATAAATGCTTTACGAAATAGACACAAGTAATCGAAACTACATTCTATGGTTGGATTATCTAATCGAATATGCCCTTTTTATTAAGTCTGGTAATCTAAGAATTAGGGAACAGACACCCTAATTGACGCGAACTCTAAAGATAGATCTATCGGGCCCAACATGAAATGACCCGTTCATATACATTATAAACGATTCACAATAGTTGATTACATTGCGAGGTATTTGACCTCTATATGATACATTTTACAAACATTGCATTCGTTTTTAAAAGACAAAATTTCTTTACATCGAAAATTGACAGGCATGCATACCATTTCATAATATCCACTATCCAACTATAAATTGATTTAATAATAATCTTTGATGAACTCAATGACTCGAATGCAACGTTCTTCGAAATATGCTATGAAAGACTCCAAGTAATATCTTTAAAATGAGGAAATGCACAGCGAAAGATTTCTTTAACACCTGAGAATAAACATGCTTTAAAGTGTCAACCAAAAGGTTGGTGAGTTCATTAGTTTATCATAATCATTTATTTCCATCATTTTAATAGACCACAAGAATTTCATTTCCAGTTCTCATAAATATACGTCCCATGCATAGAGACAAAAATAATCATTCATATGGTGAACACCTGGTAACCGACATTAACTAGATACATATAAGAATATCCCCTATCATTCCGGGATCCTCCTTCGGACATGATATAAATTTCGAAGTACTAAAGCATCCGGTACTTTGGATGGGGTTTGTTAGGCCCAATAGATCTATCTTTATGATTCGCGTCAATTAGGGTGTCTGTTCCCTAATTCTTAGATTACCAGACTTTAATAAAAAGGGACATATTCGATTTCGATAATTCAACCATAGAATGTAGTTTCAATTACTTGTGTCTATTTCGTCAAACATTTATAAAAGCGCATGTATTCTCAGTCCCAAAAATATAAAGGGTAAAAAGGCACATGAAACTCACCATACTGTATTTCGTAGTAAAAATACATATAACGTCATTGAACAAGTGCAAGGTTGGCCTCGGATTCACGAACCTAAATTAATTATATATAATTATGTGTTGGTCAATATTTGTCTAACAAATTAGGCCAAGTCATAGTGTATCACAATCCTAATGCTCGAGACTAATATGCAAAAGTAAACAAAAGTAAAT
Organism: Rutidosis leptorrhynchoides; assembly: GCF_046630445.1. Classification (NCBI taxonomy): domain Eukaryota; kingdom Viridiplantae; phylum Streptophyta; class Magnoliopsida; order Asterales; family Asteraceae; genus Rutidosis; species Rutidosis leptorrhynchoides. Next base: position 284,819,147 of record NC_092334.1, on the reverse strand, counting down.
TTGACTCAAAATAATTTCCAAAAATCTATACATGATTAATATATAGTTTAAATATCGTCGTTTTATATTTTTAAATATTTTTAAAAGATTTATTAGAGTAAATAATATAATTTATTTATTAATAAATAAAATTTTATATTAAATTTATATAATATAATATACTTTTATATATATTAAGTAATAAAATTTATAGGGTTCATTTAATATCATAAAGATAATATGATAGGTATTATTAAAGTAAGTTATTACACGTAGTAAAATATGTTTGTATCACATATTTATTTGATAAAATAATATCTATAATGATAGTAAGTAAAAGTTGTATTATTTTGTAATAATAATAATTATTATAAAAATATCAATATTTATAATTACTAAGATGACATTATGATAAAACGATAATTCTAATTATGATAACTTTAATATTTACGATAATTTTTAATATTATCTTTAAAATAATAATTCTATTTAAAATAATAATAATAATGATATTTTATAGTAACAATGACATTTCTATTAAAATGATAATTTTTGTTAAAATGATAGTTTTAATACTAACGATATTTTTAATAATAATAGTAATGATAAAAATAATAAGAACGATAATTTTATCTAAATCAATATCTTATAATATTTTGATTTCATCATGATACTCTTGCTCATTATTTCCTAATCGTTTCGTTTAATAGCTTTTAATCATCTTTTATATCGTGTTCATAATAATGATAATAATAGTAATCAAAATAATTAGGTGTTACAAATATTTGTTTTAATTACACTAATATTAATAATGATAGTTACTATAACATTTTTAACGATAATACTAATAATTATCTTAATGATAATATAGTAATAATAGTAATAACAATGACAATATCTATTTTTAAATAATGATATATATATTAATAATGATAATAATAATAATAATACTAATAATAATAATAATAATTGGATAATAATAATAATAATACTAATTATAACTTTAATGATAATAACGATAGTAATAATAAAAAAAATTAACAATTTTTAATGATAAATCCCTTTTATTGATAAAGATAATAATAATGATAATAATAAGTTAAAACTAGAACGACGATAAAAACGACGATAATAATAATCATTTTTAATAAAAATATCGAAAATTCAATTGATTATAACTTCTAATCCGTTCATCGAAACCATTCGATATCTAAAGGAAAAGTCCTTAATTTTTCGCTAGCATTCCAAGGACATGCATATCTTATACCTTATCTCAACCGTAAGTGTAACTAATTCAATATTCAACCTAACCTGTCTAAGGGCAATATCAAAAGTACAAGCATGCATAATCCTAAATACTCGAGCACTAGTCAGGGATACACTATTAGTATGTAAAAGTTAAATTATGAGTACTCACGTATCAATATTGAGATTCAATATTGCAGGAAAGGTACGTAGACGCAACAAAAATGATAAACACTATATTGACCTCACGAGCATACCCATGAACCATACTCAATCACCTCCATAGCTATAACCCATAATTTCCTTAATCCTATCCTACTCAAAAAACAATTTTGAAATCACTCGGACAGCACTCTGTCGTAATATTTTATGTATACTAATAATATCTTGTAATAATACGGAGTAAATATATATATATGTAAATCGATTGAGAGAGTTTAGAGAAAAATATTTTCAAGTTTGTATGAAATAATGAAACCTATTGAATTCTATTTATAATAGATTTTTGAATTATTAAAGTGAATTATTAAAGTATGAATTATTAAAGTGAATTATTAAAGTATGAATTATTAAAGTGAATTATTAAAGTATGAATTATTAAAGTGAATTATTAAAGTATGAATTATTAAAGTGAATTATTAAAGTATAAATTATTAAAGTGAATTATTAAAGTATGAATTATTAAAGTGAATTATTAAAGTTAAAGTAAAGTAAAAATAAAGTAAAGGTAAAGTTTAAGTATAGTAAAAGTATAAAACTATGTACGTATAATACGCGTATAAATATATATAATATTAATTTAAATCGTTATATATATTTAATAAAATAAAATATAAATATCGTTATCTTTATCATACTAGTTAAGTAATGAGTTGTCAAAAGTGGTTCTAGATATTTATAAAAGTTATATACGTTTTAATAATAAAGTTCTTTTTAAACTGAAAACGTTTTTGTACGTTTGAAACTAAATAGATCAATCGATTCTTTATGAGATTCAATCTTCCACTATCCTTTGTCTAGTTCTCAATGATTGACAATTTGTTCTTATTTATAAATCACTTTACCATTTTCCGAATATTGTTAAAACGGAAAGATTTCTCAAATCAACGTGGGCCTTTCAACAGAGACTTTTAATCATAATTCAATATATCTGATAATTCAATCATTTGATCTTATCTTCTAATTCCATTGATAAATATTTTGAAACAGATACAATCATATAAAGTATTTAATCTAATATTTTGTTTACGTTTCAAGTTATAATATATATACACATATACATATATAATCATATTCGTTTAATGGTTCGTGAATTGTTGGAACATGGTCGAGGTTGAATGAATGTATGAACATAGTTTAAAATTCTTGCAATTTAACTTAACAAATATTGCTTATCGTGTCGGAAACATATAAAGATTAAAGTTTAAATTTGGTTGGAAATTTCCGGGTTGTCACAGTACCTACCCGTTAAAGAAATTTCGTCCTGAAATTTGAGTGGAAAGGTCGTGAATGATAATAAGTATGTTTTCATGATGCATACGGGCTGAAAATTAGAGTTTTATCATCAGCGAATAATTTGGATAAACAATCCATTTATATGAAGAGTACGAATGAAGCTAACATAGAAGAGTGAAATGAGTAACTGTAGATTCATCTTATCATTTGACGTAGATATGATTGATTCTCAGATTTCAAGGAATTTGAAGAAAATCTTCTTAATAAGATTTGACTCTCCGGTAATCAAGGGAATTAGGATCCGCTTTAAATGCGATCATCCATTTTAATTGTTCTGTCGGAGATTTTCTTATAAATTCACCTCCTTCGTTTCCTTACAACTCACACCTTCTGTTGATGCATTTTATGCAAGTTAATAGACATCTACCCTCGTCCATTGCAGGTACAACAGTTTACATGCCACCATGATTGCTCGTTATTATCCTATCCGTGTTTGTATGTGGTTACAGGAACTGCAGGAACGGGATTTAGATGTTTAACTATGTTAAACTTAGTCAGACGTACGAGTGAAGCCTCACTAGTATAGCTGACAGGCTCATACGCATGGTTGATGCTGAGCTAAGTCACAATTACAACCTAAATGAGAAGACACGAGTGAGTGATCACCCGTACGACTGATGAAGCCAACTCGTACGTGTGATGAATGAATCATATAGGTGAGTCAACAACAGGGGTATATAAAGTCTTATGTTCTTCATTTTAGGTTAAGCCTCTCATTTGTTACACACACTCAGATCTAGTGAGCTCCTCCGATTCTCTCTCAGTCCAAATCACCCAGGTGGTGAATAATAGCTCTAGGTGTTGATCTAATCACACTTGATTTAGTTGTGGTTTGACTAAATTAATCAAAAAAAACTTAACCTATTCACTAGAGGGTTTGATTCACTTATTCCGCCATTGTGTGAGTTAAATCTGTTGATTTCTAAGTTCCTAGTCTGTTTCATCACCTTCTATTCTTTCTCCCTCAACTCAAATTTTAAAGTATTCATCAATATGCTCCATCCAGTTCTGATTCTCGATATACTTCTAACTTTCATATCGGTCATTCTTCCTTTTCATCTACCGCCGGAAGAATCTATTTACTTCTACTATACTCTTGGGTTTATAGTGTTTCTAGTTCTCCCGTGTCTTTATATTGCTATATGCATCGATATATATGGTTTATAATTTCTGGTTTGTCGTTGGGATTTATATGTTCCCTTATATTTCAAAGTATCTGCTTCTATCTTCTATAATCATTATCATTCATAGTTAATGCTCTCTTTTATTTGCTGCAATTTATACCCCAATTTCTATTTCGGAGTTTTGTCCTTTCATTTCTTCTTCTTGCGATTAAGCACCGCTTGTAATGGTCCAGAATTCACAGATATGAATTTCGGAATGAACATTGTTAATGTTCTAGGAAGGAAATTGTGATGGCACAATCTTGACTTGTCAAATTACTAGAATACCTTGGAAAAGGCCGAATCATCAAGAAATATTTTCTTGATATTTTAGAGGTTAAATAGAATACAAGAGTCGTATAACATGGCACATGATGATGTTATGATCTGTGAATCATCACGTTCCATTTAGAAACTCAGCATGACTTACTGTAATATAATCACATTGATCAAGTGTCATTATATTATACTAATTCATGCTTCAGTTCCCAACATTACTTCAAAATATTCCTATTTTAAACTTGAATGTTTCAGAATTTTGAAACTAAAATAGTTTCTTTTATGATGTAATACAAATAGCGCGAAGAGGTAAATGATTTCAAATAAGAAAAATTAAGAAAATCTCTTCAGAAATATGGAGGATATTTATAATGAAAGATATGATGATATTTTAGAATTTCTAATATCAGAGGATGATGAAGAATATTGTCCGCAGGGGTTTAGAGTCAGGAGCAAGGTATTCGTTAATGACTTCAGCAGGTACTGAATCATTTGGATCCTTTGAAGTCAGGTTCAGTCTTTGTAATTTGTCCACAGCCTCCTTCCTACTTTGCTCAATCCATTTTCCAGTTCCAAAACTTCTCTTTTTCTGCGCTTTGCCAACACACTTCATCATTATCATCCAGCTTTTACCGTTTAAAGTCGTTTATAGTTTTTGCTGCTTCATCAGCATTTTTTTTTTCCATTTTCGGAGAACCAATTCGTAGTGCGGAGTGTTTTTCAGAAACTTCACATTCAAATTAAGTCCAGAAGATAGACGTTATATATACACATATAACTGTCGGTGTAGACATCCTGCGAGATTTCAAAATACTGATTGCTAATTCCCAATGATTCGTATGGCAATTCTCATTACAAGATGCGAATGAGTAAATGATGGGGTTTCAATGAATAATTATAATGACTTTTTGGAGAGGCTAAAGTCAAAGGGTAATGAAGTTGTTGGTACATCTGCTAATAATGTGGTGGAATGTAAAAGGTTCCCTGGTAACGAAGGTGTATATCTCAAGGTTATAATAAGGTTAGTCTGACTGAAAAGTTGAAGTTGACTTGCTGGAGCTGTGACAAAACTGGCTACTTTGAATAGGAGTCGCAAAGTTATTTTTGCTAATAAATGCCAAAGAATCTGACGCGGATACGTTGTTCAAACTTTTACTTTTGTTTCAAGAGTTTTTCGGATACATAACTGTGGGTAACATGTGGTTGGATCATCATCTCGATTGCTCATCATTCGAAGTGTCTTCAGAAATTTTCGAAGGGTTTGAACACAGATTGTAATCGTTAACATACATTTGATGTTCTAACACAGTTTTGAAGTCAAAATATAGCTTGTGAAAGATGTAAGGATCTAAGAGTGATGATTTTGGTCATATCTCAAGTTGAATTTTGAGATTTCAAAATCAGAATATGTAATTAAATTTTGAATGAGTATGGTTGTTTTGATTTCTATAAAAGAATGTATATTGTTGTGAAAGTAGGGAGTATAGTGGATGATTTGCTGAATCAGATTCGAAGAATGTAACATATTAATTGTGAATTTATATATCTCTCGGGTATTACCTACCAGTTAAAAAAAAATTCACAATTAATATTTTGTACAAAAGAATTTTATTACAGTCTTTATGAAAATATATATATGTATATTTTCTTCAGATGTAACATAGATTTAATGAGTTAATGTTAAATTAAACTCATTTGATTTACGGTTGAAACTAGAATTGAATAATCCCTAAAGGCTTTAAAAAGTACATAACTTTTACGCAGTATTTGTATTTCTTTAATGACATTGAAATTATGAATCAATACTTCGTTATTTGTTGATGTATGATGTTCGGTTCGTGGAATTCTTGTGAATTTCGCAAAGTATGAATGATGTTATCTGAAAAGTTTCGGGTACATCGATGATGAAAGTGTAAAATCAAATATATACTTGATTTATTATGAATTGGAATTTGTTGAATTGCGACAGAGATTGTAGTTAACGCTGGTTAAGTTGCGGCCGAAGGACGTACATTATTGCATAATTGTAATATGAATTAACCGAGTAGTTAAGATTCACACACAATAGCTTAGCACGGAAAGATTTATTTCAAAATATATATATATATATATATATATATATATATATATATATATATATATATATATATATATATATATATATATATATATATATATATATATATATATATATATATATATATATATAATATACATATAATTTCTTCAGAGGGAATGAGTTAATTCTTCATAACTCGTTGATACAATATACACGTTATTGATTCGTAATGATGTCCACAGTGATTCTTGAACTGACGGAGTTTGTGATGTTATTGGTGTTGTTGATTCGGATGTTGACTGTACAGACGATGCTGGTAACGCTGATGGTACTGTTGATGCTATTGGTAAAGCAAGTTTAGCTTGTTAATCACACACCATTTTTGTCAGGGTTTCTACTCTTCCTTCTATCATTTTGGTTCGGTTAACTGATTTATGGTTAGGGCTAGATTAGATAATCTCTAAGACTTTAGAGATTACATAATCGCCGCGGAATGTTTCTCCAATGAAGTTATGAATTAATACTTGATCAGTTATTGTTGTTGGTACTCCTTGGTATCTATGGTGCGTATGACGTTGATGCTCGTGGGACAGATTGTGAAGTTGAGGTTTATGACGCGGTTGTGGTTGGAGGTGGTAATGGTACTGTTGGCGTTGATGATGGTGGTACTGGTTATGCTGCTGATGCTGCTGCTGGTGTTTGTAATCTCTGCACCATATTCTCCAAAGCCACTACCCGAGCGCGAAGCTCGTTGACTTCTTCTATTACACCGGGGTGATTGTCGATTCGGACGAGAGGATAAATAAAATCTAAAATATGATGTAATATATAATGGTGATGAGATACTCTGGAAATGAGCGAGAAAATGGTGTTTCGGACAGGTTCGCCGGTAAGTGCTTCAGGATCTTCGTCAAGAGGGCAATGTGGTGGATGGAAGGGATCACCTTCTTCTTGTCTCCAATGATTGAGGAGGCTACGAACCCATCCCCAATTCATCCAGAATAGGTGATGACTGGTTGGTTGATCTATTCCGGTCACACTGCTTTCGGAGCTTGAATGGGATTCCATTTCGGAATCTGAGTGACTTGAACTGATGACGAATTTCATTTCGTACAAGGATTTTTTTTTTTCGATATGAAATGATTTTGGCTAACGGATGGTATTCTAATTACATAGAATATATATATATATATATATATATATATATATATATATATATATATATATATATATATATATATATATATATATATATATATTATATATATATATATATTGTCACACCCCCAAATTAGGGCCTAGGGTATTTGTGACTAATTATATCAAATCACAGTTGTATAAACGAGAACGACTCTATATGAGACGTTTTGAATAAAACATTTATTAATAAAACAGCGGAAGCATTAAAAGTTTTACATCAAATTTAAACTGAAATAATAATAATAGTCTTAATGCAAAGTAAATGTAATGAAATGAAGACTCCATGTAGCAGCATTCAATTCATCATGTAGCAATCATGGCAATCATCTTATTCGTCACCTGAGACAAAACATGCTTAAAGTGTCAACCAAAAAGGTTGGTGAGGTCATTAGTTTATCAAAATCAATCATTTCCGTTATAATAATAGGCCACAAGATTTCAGTTTCATAAATATCCGTACACTAGCAAGTGTATAAAAGCATTCTATAAGTTGTAGGCACCCGGTAACAAGCCTTAACGTTCATGTTTTACCCTCTGAAGTACACCAGATCAGGTGTGTTTAAAATAACCTCGAAGTACTAAAGCATCCCATAGTCAGGATGGGGTTTGTCAGACCCAATAGATCTATCTTTAGGATTCGCGCCTACCGTACATAGACAAGTAGTTTAATGTTACCAAGCTAAAGGTATATTTCTGGTTTAAACCCACATAGAATTAGTTTTAGTACTTGTGCCTATTTCGTAAAACATTTATAAATCAGCGCATGTATTCTCAGCCCAAAAATATATATAAAAAGGGAGCAAATGAAACTCACCTTAAATAGCAGTTGAAGTATTCCACGCAAGAAAGGAAAGTAAAGCAAGTAAGTGATCGAGATATCAACTAGAAGTAGTTCTTAAGAGAGAAATGAGAGATTAAGGTGTAAGTTTGAAATGAGAAATGTATGTGGTATTTATAGTTGAAAATGTTAGGTAAAAAAAAATTAAAATAAAATAAGTAAATCTTAAAAGTTAAAATAAGATAAAGTATTTTGTATTTTTATTAAAAGTAAATCTTAAAAGTTAAAATAAGAAAAAGTAGTTTGTATTTTTATTAAAAGTAAAATCTTAAAAGTTAAAATAAGAAAAAGTAGTTTGTATTTTTATTAAAAGTAAAATCTTAAAAGTTAAAATAAGAAAAAGTATTTTGTATTTTTATTAAAAGTAAATATTAAAAGTTAAAATAAGAAAAAGTAGTTTGTATTTTTATTAAAAGTAAAATCTTAAAGTTAAAATAAGAAAAAATAGTTTGTATTTTTATTAAAAGTAAAATCTTAAAAGTTAAAATAAGAAAAAGTAGTTTGTATTTTTATTAAAAGTAAATCTTAAAAGTTAAAATAAGAAAAAGTAGTTTGTATTTTTATTAAAAGTAAAATCTTAAAAGTTAAAATAAGAAAAAGTAGTTTGTATTTTTATTAAAAGTAAATCTTAAAAGTTAAAATAAGAAAAAGTATTTTGTATTTTTATTAAAAGTAAAATCTTAAAAGTTAAAATAAGAAAAAGTAGTTTGTATTTTTATTAAAAGTAAAATCTTAAAAGTTAAAATAAGAAAAAGTAGTTTGTATTTTTATTAAAAGTAAATCTTAAAAGTTAAAATAAGAAAAAGTAGTTTGTATTTTTATTAAAAGTAAATCTTAAAAGTTAAAATAAGAAAAAGTAGTTTGTATTTTTATTAAAAGTAAATCTTAAAAGTTAAAATAAGAAAAAGTAGCTTGTATTTTTGTATTTATTTATTAAAAGTAGATATAGTTTTTATTTTTATTTTGTATAAAATTCTAAAAAAAAAATTGTTTAATATATTTCTAAATATTTTATTTCTATATTTGTTTAATTATTAAATACGAATTTTATATAAAAATTATTATTATATTTAGTTTTTATAAAAATTAAAATTTATGATTATTAATTTATAGTTTTTATTAGTTTTATAAATGTTATAATATTATTTATTATTTAGTTAATTATATATTCTATTAACTAAATAACAAAAGTAATATAAATATTATATATATATATATTCATTGATGTAATTATGTTATATTATATATCATAATCTTATTTATAATATTTATAATTATATTATTTATTTTAAGCGTACATTTATTCGGTCAACCTTAAATTTATTCGTATATAACAACTCTAGGTATTTTAGTGAAATCGGAAGTCGAAAAGTGAGGGTTGTTATAGTACCTACCCGTTAAAAGAAATTTCGTCCCGAAATTTAGTTTTTGCCATCAATCGGTGTTGTTCGTACCTAGACGAGGATATTTACGTTTTATCTGGTCTTCACGTTCCCAGGTAGGTTCGGGGCCTTTCGTGAATTCCAACGGACAGAATATTGTTCTGTTTCATGCATTTAAATAATACGAACCCTAATTTCTTACAGGTTCTTCTATAAAGTGCATTTTATCATTAATGCGGAGGTTATCTAAAGGATTAATAAGAGTGTCATTTTACTAGGTTATCCTCAAAAGGAATGATGGTGTTATACGAGCATTTTAGTAAACTGAACACATAAAATGTGTTATGAATAGTATTGAGCTTATTTAAAACTTTGAGTGTTTATGTCACAATATTAGGGTAGAAAAAAAACAGAGAGTAGTTCATGAAAATTATAGTCATGAAGTTTGATAGAGATCATCATTGTTTACAACAAGAATATTGTAATGATGAATATAAGTTGAAAAAATAAAGTTTTATCACTGCTGAATAATATGGATAAAACGATTTGATTATAGGAAGCGTATAAACGAAGCTATTGTAAAAGAGTGAATGAGAAATTAAATGTTCGCCTTAACTTTTGACGTAGTCACGATTGATTTTTGGAATTCAAGGGATTAAAGGAAATCTTCGTAATCCATAAGATTTGATTCTCCGGTAATTAAGGAATTTGAAATTTTCTTTGATTAAATGAGGTGAATTGCTTCAATTGCTGTGTTTGGAATTTTGCTATAAATTAGCTTCTTTCGTTTCATTATCTTCACAACTTCTATACTTTCTCCCTCAATTCATACTTCCAAAGATTGTGAGAATGCTCCATCCAGTTCTTATCCTGGATATTTTTCTGACTATCATTTCAGTCATTCTTCTTTTTCATTTACCACTAGAGGAATTTGTTTTCTTCTACTATTACCTTGGGGTTATAGTGTTTTTAATTCTCCCATGTCTTTACGTTGCAATATGTATTGATATACACGGTTTGTAATTTCGGTATCGTTATCGGGCTACATATTTTCCCTTATATGTCAGAGCTCTTTGCCTTTTTATTCTCCTCTCGACTCTAAGTAAAGCGAGTAATGGTCCAGAATTTGTAGGTATGAAGTTTCGAATGGACCTACTGTTCTAAGCGTAATATCACGATTTGATTTGGTAAATTACCAGAATTACTGAGGATAGAACTATCAAGAATATATTTGCTTGATATGTTCAGAGATTAAGTAGAGTGTAAGAGTCGTGTAACATGGCAAATGATGATTATAAAGTCTATGAATCATCATCTTCCATTAAAAATTTAGCATGACTTACTGTAATATAATCATGTTGGCCTGACGTCATTATATTATACTAACTCATGCTTCAATTGTCAACACTACTTCAAATCATTCAAAATTTGAATTTAAATTTTACGAAATATAGAAACGTAAACAGTTTTCCTTTATGATGTAATAAAGATATTGCAAAGAGATAATTAATTGCGGACAAGAATCGTTATGAAGATATCTTTAGAAATATCGAGGATATTTATAACGAAAGATATGATGATATTTTAGAATTTTTAAAATCGATGGATAATGAAGAAATTCTTCTGTAAGGATTTAGAATGCGTAAAAAGATCTTCTGTGATTTCCTTCAGAAATCGAATCATCTAGATTCTTTGGTTATAGGTTTAGTCCTTGGGATTTGTCCTTGGTCTCCTTCATGTTTTGCTCAATCCGTCTTTCAATACCAGATATTCTTTTGAGCTTTTCCAACACACAATTCTTTATTATCAAGCTTCTGATCATTAAGGCCATCTACAGCTTTTGCTGCTTCATCAGCATTCTCAAGGTTAACTGATCTGAATCATTGATTATCAATCCGATATGTTTTCAAGGATTTTGAAGAATGTACAATGTAATATATTAATGTGAATGTTAGATATTTCTTGGGTATTACCTACCCGTTAAAATATTTTCACAATCAACAGTTTGTACAAAAGAATTTTTAAATACAATCTTTATAAAAATATACATACATATATATTTTATTCAGATGTAATTATGGATTTAATAAGTTAATATAATATTAAACTCATTTGATTTACGGTTGAAACGAGAATAAATAATCTCCAAAACTTTAGAGATTACATAATCGTCGCGGAATATTTCTTTAATGAAGTTATGAATCAATACTTCATCGTTCATTGTTATTAATATACCTCAGTATATGATGTTGATGCTCGTGGATTTCTTGTGAAATTCATAAGGCACAAATGATGTTTTCGAGAAATTTTCGAGTACATCGAAAATAGGAGTGTAAAATCACACATGCATTTGAATAATACACTTAGTTTATTATGAAATGGAGTTTATTGTACTGAAGCAGTGATTAATGATTGTTAAGTCATTAACGAAGGATGTACATCATAGCGTATTAGTGATATGAATTAACCAAGTAGTACATACTAGTTAAGATTCACACGTAATAGTTTAGTACGAAAAGATTTATTATTGTTCCAAACCATATATATATAAAGTATACATATATAATTCTTCAGGAAGAATGAGTCAATACATCTTAACTCATTATTACTAATATTCCTTAGTATCTATGGGCGTATGATGTCGATGTTTGAGGTACCGATTATGATGTTGAGACGTGGGATGCTGATGTTGTTGTTGGTGAAGCTGATGCTGTTGGTGGTGATGCTGATAGTACTGGTGGTGCTGGTGCTGCTATTGGTGCTGCTTGTGGTACTTGGTTAGTAAGTGTGAGCCTAGCTACCAAATCGCGCACTATTTCCTCCAGGGTTTCTACATTAGGCTCGAGTCTATGGATTTGTTCTACCCATTCCTCTGTAAGGTTTGTCAATTCTTGATATTTAGTTCGAAGTCTTCTAACTTCTTCTAATAACCCTTTATGGTTAGAATTCGGGAGTAGAGGACGAATATTATCGTTGGTTACATCGAGTCGACCTTCGAGACGGAAAATCCTTGCGAAAAGAGTGAAAACGGTATTGCGAACAGGTTCGCCGGTAAGTGGTCCGAGTACTCCGACGTTTGGTGGTAAGTTTGGCTCGTGATAAGGAGTACCTTCTTCATTTCTCCATAGGGTGAGTATTTCACGAACCCATCCCCATTTTCTAAAGAAATCACGGTAATTGATCGGTGGGTGTGCTCCTGTCACGCTATCTTTGGAGCTAGAAGAACTTGAGGAATCAGGTGAGAAATCCATATTATGTGTTTGGAATAGGGTTTGATATGAAATGGGATTTGAATATTGAATGATATTTCGTCTCCTTGAATACGTATATATAGCAGAAAGATTTCTGTAATTTACGGAGGAAATTTAGGAAAAGTGTTAGACAAGGTCTATTGGGAATAGATATGCTAAGATATGATTTGTCTATACTCCAATAATGGCAGTATGACGTGTCGAGATTATAAAATGATAAGTATGTAATCTAATAATCTTTCGATTAAAGACTTTCAATTCGTATACTGTGATAACCCAATGACATTTCCCGGTTCGCAAACCGATGCATAAAGGCATAAGGCATATAGGTACGTGATATAACAGGGAGTTATATACGTTTGAGTATGAATTATAGGAGTTTCAAAAATCTTGGATAATATTTCATGTAATACATATGTAATACACAAAACCAGGATAGATGACTAAGTGAGTTGTTCTTAATAAGTTCACCACTTATTAAGTGCGTAAGTGACTAAGTGTTGTATGATCATTATAGTCAGGTTTGATATTGTGCACCATACCCAAACATCTATGCCACCGCCGAGTCACTTGAATGATCAATTGTTACCGGTTGGCCCAGGAATTCTCGACCAAAATCTAAGTTTGGCATTCGAAATCCACAAGCGTCCCATAGTGGTACCAAGGATCACCCTATGCCTTAAGTAGCGTTGACGTTCGAGTAATTTCACATTATCGTGTATGTTATAATCTTAAGATTTAAGTATAGTTTCTAAGGTATAGTGTAGCATTTATCAATTAAAGGCAACAATTAAAGGCACTATGGTCAAGGAAAGTTGTAGTCCTACATTGCTAAGGTACCAAATTGTATAAGGCACACATAAAATGCAATCCTGGTTTTCTACAACAACCTGGCTCTGATACCAATCTGTCACACCCCCAAATTAGGGCCTAGGGTATTTGTGACTAATTATATCAAATCACAGTTGTATAAACGAGAACGACTCTATATGAGACGTTTTGAATAAAACATTTATTAATAAAACAGCGGAATCATTAAAAGTTTTACATCAAATTTAAACTGAAATAATAATAATAGTCTTAATGCAAAGTAAATGTAATGAAATGAAGACTCCATGTAGCAAGATTCAATTCATCAGGTAGCAATCATGGCAATCATCTTATTCGTCACCTGAGACAAAACATGCTTAAAGTGTCAACCAAAAAGGTTGGTGAGTTCATTAGTTTATCAAAATCAATCATTTCCGTTATAATAATAGGCCACAAGATTTCAGTTTCATAAATATCCGTACACTAGCAAGTGTATAAAAGCATTCTATAAGTTGTAGGCACCCGGTAACAAGCCTTAACGTTCATGTTTTACCCTCTGAAGTACACCAGATCAGGTGTGTTTAAAATAACCTCGAAGTACTAAAGAATCCCATAGTCAGGATGGGGTTTGTCAGACCCAATAGATCTATCTTTAGGATTCGCGCCTACCGTACATAGACAAGTAGTTTAATGTTACCAAGCTAAGGGTATATTTCTGGTTTAAACCCACATAGAATTAGTTTTAGTATTTGTGCCTATATCGTAAAACATTTATAAATCAGCGCATTATTCTCAGCCCAAAAATATATATAAAAAGGGAGCAAATGAAACTCACCTTAAATAGCAGTTGAAGTATTCCACGCATGAAAGGAAAGTAAGCAAGTAAGTGATCGAGATATCAACTAGAAGTAGTTCTTAAGAGAGAAATGAGAGATTAAGGTGTAAGTTTGAAATGAGAAATGTATGTGGTATTTATAGTTGAAAATGTTAGGTAAAAAAAAAATTAAAATAAAATAAGTAAATCTTAAAAGTTAAAATAAGAAAAAGTATTTTGTATTTTTATTAAAAGTAAATCTTAAAAGTTAAAATAAGAAAAAGTGGTTTGTATTTTTATTAAAAGTAAAATCTTAAAAGTTAAAATAAGAAAAAGTAGTTTGTATTTTTATTAAAAGTAAATCTTAAAAGTTAAAATAAGAAAAAATAGTTTGTATTTTTATTAAAAGTAAAATCTTAAAAGTTAAAATAAGAAAAAGTAGTTTGTATTTTTATTAAAAGTAAATCTTAAAAGTTAAAATAAGAAAAAGTAGTTTGTATTTTTATTAAAAGTAAATCTTAAAAGTTAAAATAAGAAAAAGTAGTTTGTATTTTTATTAAAAGTAAAATCTTAAAAGTTAAAATAAGAAAAAGTATTTTGTATTTTTATTAAAAGTAAATCTTAAAAGTTAAAATAAGAAAAAGTAGTTTGTATTTTTATTAAAAGTAAAATCTTAAAAGTTAAAATAAGAAAAAGTAGTTTGTATTTTTATTAAAAGTAAAATCTTAAAAGTTAAAATAAGAAAAAGTAGTTTGTATTTTTATTAAAAGTAAATCTTAAAAGTTAAAATAAGAAAAAGTAGTTTGTATTTTTATTAAAAGTAAATCTTAAAAGTTAAAATAAGAAAAAGTAGTTTGTATTTTTATTAAAAGTAAATCTTAAAAGTTAAAATAAGAAAAAGTAGTTTGTATTTTTGTATTTATTTATTAAAAGTAGATATAGTTTTTATTTTTATTTTGTATAAAATTCTAAAAAAAAATTGTTTAATATATTTCTAAACATTTTATTTCTATATTTATTTAATTATTAAATACGAATTTTATATAAAAATTATTATTATATTTAGTTTTTATAAAAATTAAAATTTATGATTATTAATTTATAGTTTTTATTAGTTTTATAAATGTTATAATATTATTTATTATTTAGTTAATTATATATTCTATTAACTAAATAACAAAAGTAATATAAATATTATATATATATATATATTCATTGATGTAATTATGTTATATTATATATCATAATCTTATTTATAATATTTATAATTATATTATTTATTTTAAGCGTACATTTATTCGGTCAACGTTAAATTTATTCGTATATAACAACTCTAGGTATTTTAGTGAAATCGGAAGTCGAAAAGTGAGGGTTGTTATATATATATATATATATATATATATATATATATATATATATATATATATATATATATATATATATATATATATATATATATCAAAACATTTCGTATATTACGGAGGACTTTGCGGGATATGTCAGGCAAAGTTTAAAGTAACAGATACGATAAGATATGATTTAGCAGATATGCTAAGATATGAATTTTTGTCTATACACTATTCATGCAATCAATGCAGCAAGACGTGTCTTAGACTAAAAATGATAAGCAGGTAATTTCCTGAGAATGATAAGTAGTTAATTTTTGACACAAAATGATAAGCAAAACTTTTGACATGCAGACACGGTCGAAGTCCAGACTCACTAATGCATCCTATCGACTTATCAGTAAGACACATTAATGCAGACCTGGTTCGCTAAGACCACCGCTCTGATACCAACTGAAATGACCCGTTCATATACATTATAAACGATTCACAATAGTTGATTACATTGCGAGGTATTTGATCTCTATATGATACATTTTACAAACATTGCATTCATTTTTAAAAGACAAAATTTCTTTACATCAAAAATTGACAGGCATGCATACCATTTCATAATATCCACTATCCAACTATAAATTGATTTAATAATAATCTTTGATGAACTCAATGGCTCGAATGCAACGTTCTTCGAAATATGCTATGAAACACTCCAAGTAATATCTTTAAAATGAGCAAATGCACAGCGGAAGATTTCTTTAACACCTGAGAATACACATGCTTTAAAGTGTCAACCAAAAGGTTGGTGAGTTCATTAGTGTATCATAATCATTTATTTCCATCATTTTAATAGACCACAAGAATTTCATTTCCAGTTCTCATAAATATACGTCCCATGCATAGAGACAAAAATAATCATTCATATGGTGAACACCTGGTAACCGACATTAACTAGATACATATAAGAATATCCCCTATCATTCCGGGATCCTCCTTCGGACATGATATAAATTTCGAAGTACTAAAGCATCTGGTACTTTGGATGGGGTTTGTTAGGCCAATAGATCTATCTTTAGGATTCGCGTCAATTAGGGTGTCTGTTCCCTAATTCTTAGATTACCAGACTTTAATAAAAAGGGGCATATTCGATTTTGATAATTCAACCATAGAATGTAGTTTCAATTACTTATGTCTATTTCGTCAAACATTTATAAAAGCGCATGAATTCTTAGTCCCAAAAATATAAAGGGTAAAAAGGCAAATGAAACTCACTGTATTTCGTAGTAAAAATACATATAACGTCATTGAACAAGTGCAAGGTTGGCCTCGGATTCAAGAACCTAAATTAATTATATATAATTATGTGTTGGTCAATATTTGTCTAACAAATTAGGCCAAGTCATAGTGTACAACAATCCTAATGCTCGAGACTAATATGCAAAAGTAAACAAAAGTAAATTTGACTCAAAATAATTTCCAAAAATCTATACATGATTAATATATAGTTTAAATATCGTCGTTTTATATTTTTAAATATTTTTAAAAGATTTATTAGAGTAAATAATATAATTTATTTATTAATAAATAAAATTTTATATTAAATTTATATAATATAATATACTTTTATATATATTAAGTAATAAAATTTATAGGGTTCATTTAATATCATAAAGATAATATGATAGGTATTATTAAAGTAAGTTATTACACGTAGTAAAATATGTTTGTATCACATATTTATTTGATAAAATAATATCTATAATGATAGTAAGTAAAATTTGTATTATTTTGTAATAATAATTATTATTATAAAAATATCAATATTTATAATTACTAAGATGACATTATGATAAAACGATAATTCTAATTATGATAACTTTAATATTTACGATAATTTTTAATATTATCTTTAAAATAATAATTCTATTTAAAATAATAATAATAATGATATTTTATAGTAACAATGACATTTCTATTAAAATGATAATTTTTGTTAAAATGATAGTTTTAATACTAACGATATTTTTAATAATAATAGTAATGATAAAAATAATAAGAACGATAATTTTATCTAAATCAATATCTTATAATATTTTGATTTCATCATGATACTCTTGCTCATTATTTCCTAATCGTTTCGTTTAATAGCTTTTAATCGTCTTTTATATCGTGTTCATAATAATGATAATAATAGTAATCAAAATAATTAGGTGTTACAAATATTTGTTTTAATTACACTAATATTAATAATGATAGTTACTATAACATTTTTAACGATAATACTAATAATTATCTTAATGATAATATAGTAATAATAATAATAACAATGACAATATCTATTTTTAAATAATGATATATATATTAATAATGATAATAATAATAATAATAATAATAATACTAATAATAATAATAATAATTGGATAATAATAATAATAATACTAATTATAACTTTAACGATAATAACGATAGTAATAATAAAAAAAATTAACAATTTTTAATGATAAATCCCTTTTATTGATAAAGATAATAATAATGATAATAATAAGATAAAACTAGAACGACGATAAAAACGACGATAATAATAATCATTTTTAATAAAAATATCGAAAATTCAATTGATTATAACTTCTAATCCGTTCATCGAAACCATTCGATATCTAAAGGAAAAGTCCTTAATTTTTCGCTAGCTTTCCAAGGACATGCATATCTTATACCTTATCTCAACCGTAAGTGTAACTAATTCAATATTCAACCTAACCTGTCTAAGGGCAATATCAAAAGTACAAGCATGCATAATCCTAAATACTCGAGCACTAGTCAGGGATACACTATTAGTATGTAAAAGTTAAATTATGAGTACTCACGTATCAATTTTTAGATTCAATATTGCAGGAAAGGTACGTAGATGCAACGGAAATGATAAACACTATATTGACCTCACGAGCATACCCATGAACCATACTCAATCACCTCCATAGCTATAACCCATAATTTCCTTAATCCTATCCTACTCGAAAAACAATTTCGAAATCACTCGGACAGCACTCCGTCGTAATATTTTATGTATACTAATAATATCTTGAAATAATATGGAGTAAATATATATATATGTAAATCGATTGAGAGAGTTTAGAGAAAAATATTTTCAAGTTTCTATGAAATAATGAAACCTATTGAATTCTATTTATAATAGATTTTTGAATTATTAAAGTGAATTATTAAAATATGAATTATTAAAGTGAATTATTAAAGTATGAATTATTAAAGTGAATTATTAAAGTATGAATTATTAAAGTGAATTATTAAAGTATGAATTATTAAAGTGAATTATTAAAGTATGAATTATTAAAGTGAATTATTAAAGTTAAAGTAAAGTAAAAATAAAGTAAAGGTAAAGTTTAAGTATAGTAAAAGTATAAAACTATTTACGTATAATACGCGTATAAATATATATAATATTAATTTAAATCGTTATATATATTTAATAAAATAAAATATAAATATCGTTATCTTTATCATACTAGTTAAGTAATGAGTTGTCAAAAGTGGTTCTAGATATTTATAAAAGTTATATACGTTTTAATAATAAAGTTCTTTTTAAACTGAAAACGTTTTTGTACGTTTGAAACTAAATAGATCAATCGAGTCTTTATGAGATTCAATCTTCCACTATCCTTTGTCTAGTTCTCAATGATTGACAATTTGTTCTTATTTATAAATCACTTTACCATTTTCTGAATATTGTTAAAACAGAAAGATTTCTCAAATCAACGTGGGCCTTTCAACAGAGACTTGTAATCATAATTCAATATATCTGATAATTCAATCATTTGATCTTATCTTCTAATTCCATTGATAAATATTTTGAAACAGATACAATCATATAAAGTATTTAATCTAATATTTTGTTTACGTTTCAAGTTATAATATATATACACATATACATATATAATCATATTCGTTTAATGGTTCGTGAATTGTTGGAACATGTTCGAGGTTGAATGAATGTATGAACATAGTTTAAAATTCTTACAATTTAACTTAACAAATATTGCTTATCGTGTCGGAAACATATAAAGATTAAAGTTTAAATTTGGTTGGAAATTTTCGGGTTGTCACACAACAAGCCCCATCCAAAGTACCGGATGCTTTAGTACTTCAAAATTTATATCATGTCCGAAGGAGGATCTCGGAATGATGGGGATATTCTTATATGCATATTGTGAATGTCGGTTACCAGGTGTTCAATCCATATGAATGATATTTTTGTCTCTATGCATGGGACGTATGTTATGAGAAATGGAAATATGAAATCTTGTAGTCTATTAAATTTATGAAATGATTATTTATGATAAACTAACGAACTCACCAACCTTTTGGTTGACACTTTAAAGCATGTTTATTCTCATGTACGAAAGAAATCTTCCGCTCTGCATTTGATCATTTAAAAGATATTACTTGGAGTCATTCATGACATATTTCAAAAAATGTTGCATTCGAGTTGTTGAGTTTATCAAGATCTTTATTAAGTCAATTATAGTTGAATATATTATGAAATGGTATGCATGTCTGTCAACTTTAGATGTAATGAAAGATTGTCTTTCCAAAACGAATGCAATGTTTGTAAAATGTATCATATAGAGGTCAAGTACCTCGCGATGTAATCAACTGTTGTGAAGCGTTTATAATCGATATGGACTTCGTCCGGATGGATTAGGACGGGTCCTTTCATGGAAAGGGATTGCAAAGTTATTTTTGGTAATAACAATGCCAAAGGAGCTAGCACAGATACATGTTAAATGTTTACTCAGGTTCCGAGTGTCTACAGGTGCATAACTATATGCATCAATCTTTTCTTCCATAGATGAAGTGCGGTTGATTCATTCTCTCGATTGAGGTGTTTTCAAGAATCATGAAAGGTTTGAACGCAGATTGTAATCATCAAGATACGAATGAGGTTTAAGACGAAATTAAGTGGCAAACTTGAAGAATTATTTAGTTTCATATGTTATAATCAATATTTTAATTCATTTTAATTGTCCAATGTCATTAGTCCACAGTCGATAGTCCACAGTTATCAGTCCAATAATTCATATATAATTTAATATATAATATTCGAATTTATTAATACGTATCGTAACCCGTGTACATGTCTCAGACTCGATCACAACTCAAACTATATATATTATTGTAGAATCAACCTCAACCCTGTATAGCTAACTCCTACATTACTGCATATAGAGTGTCTATGGTGATTCCAAATAATATATATAGATGTGTCGATATGATATGTCAAAACCTTGTATACGTGTCCCGATATTTAAAGTGCGTAAAATAAATAACAGAAATTAAATGACGATAAATAAAGTGCGTAAAGTAAATAACAGAAATTAAATGACAATAAATAAAATTGCGAGAGTTTAAATTGCGATAAATAAATTGTTATATGGAATTAACAGTTAGCTAGGAACAGTTAGCTAGGATTTTGTTAGCGTGGATTCTTAACAGAATTTCATATAGTTAATTCGTTTGTTTCTAACAAATTTTATTCTGTCAAATGTTTTCTTCATTATGCCACTTGTTGGATTCTGATAGGTCAAAACCAAATATAAAATTGAATGAAAATGGCTATTCTGCGGTGAATGGATACGTATATCTGTAGATGTAAACAGGATAGTAAATGACTGTTGAATCAGATTTGAAAGAATGTACAGTGTGACTTATTAATGTGAAATCTAAATATTCCTCGGGTATTACCTACCCGTTAAAATATTTTCACCATTAACAGTTTGTACAAAAGAATTATTAATTACAATCTTTATGAAAACATATATACATATATATTTTCTTCAGATGTAATCATGGATTTAATGAGTTAATATGATATTAAACTCATTTGATTTATCGTTAGAATAAGAATATATAATCTCTAAAATATTAGAGATTACATAATCGCCATGTCGAACGAAGATAACTGATATAGAACGTCATGTAGAACGATGATTATACTCGAGGTATAGATTGAGATGTTGAGGCATGTGATATTGCAACTTGGGTTGTTGGTGGTACTGTTAGTGCCATTGGTCGCTGGTGATGTTACTGGTGTTGGTGATCCTGTTGGTGCTTGCAAATTGTATACCGTGCTCTCTAAAGTTAATACTCGAGCTCGAAGTTCTCTAACTTCTTCTACTAACCCTGGGGTATTATCAGTGTGAGGTAGAGGTCGAATATCTTCTCTAGTTCCGTTAATGGTAGCTTCAAGACGAAAAATTCTTGCAAAAAGGGTATAAACGGTGTTGCAAACGGGTTCGCCGGTGAGCGGGTCTAGTACTCCAAGGTTAGGTGGTAGATTTGATTCATGATATGGAGTACCTTCTTCCCTTCTCCATAGGGTAAGTATGTCGCGAACCCACCCCTATTTTCTCCAGTAATCATGGTAGTTGATTGGTTGGTGTGCTCCTGTCACACTGTCTTCGGAGTCAGAGGAACTGGATCGATTCGTAAAGACCATCTTACGCGATCTCAGGAAAGATTTTTGGTATGAAGAGTTTAGTGACAGCAATTGATAGTTGAATGGTATTCTCAATACATAATTTGTATAGATATATATAGTACCAGGATCCCTTAAATTAAGGAGAAATTTACGAGAGATATCAGGCAAGGTCTACAGTAATAGATACGATAAGATATGAGTTGTCAGATATGCTAAGATATGAATTTTGTCTATACACTATTCATGCAGTCAATGAAGTAAAACGTGTCTAGACTAAGAATAATGAGCAGGTAATTTCCTAAGGTTGATAAGCAGATGATTTTCGACAAAAATGATAAGCAAAACTTTTGACATGCAGACACGGTCGAAGTCCAGACTCATTAATGCATCCTAACGACTATCAGTTAGACACACTAATACAAGACCTGGTTCGCTAAGACCATCGCTATGATACCAACTGAAAGGACCCATCCTAATCCATCCGGACGAATACCTTACATTTTGTTACATCGCGACGTACTTGACCTCTATATGATACATTTTACAAACATTGCATTCGTTTTTGAAAAGACAATCTTTCATTACATCAAAAGTTGATAGCAAGCATACCATTTCATAATATATCTAAACTATAAATGACTTGATAATAATCTTAATGAACTCGACGACTCGAATGCAACGTCTTTTGAAATATGTCATGAATGACTCCAAGTAATGTCTCTAAAATGAGTAAATGCACAGCGGAAGATTTCTTTCATACCTGAGAATAAACATGCTTTAAAGTGTCAACCAAAAGGTTAGTGAGTTCATTAGTTTATCATAATCGATCATTTTCATCATTTTAATAGACCACAAGATTTTCATATTTCAGTTTTCATAAACATAATCTCATATCAGGCATTTCGCAAACTGCATAGAGATAAAAATTATTCATATGGATTGAACACCTGGTAACCGACCTTAACAAGATGCATATAGAATATCCCCCAGTATACAGTGCGCAGCTAATATACTAAATAATACCTCGAAGTACTAAAGCATCCATACCCTGGATGGGACTCGTTGGGCCCGATAGATCTATCTTTAGGATTCGCGTCAATTAGGGGCCATTTCTCTAATTCTTAGGTTACTAGACTTGAAGGGGCGATATTCGGTTTAATAATCCAACCATATAATGTAGTTTTCTATTACTTGTGTCTATTTCATAAAACATTTATAAAAGCAGCGCATGTATTCTCAGTCCCAAAAATATATATCGCAAAAGCATTTAAAAAGGGAGCAAATGAAACTCACAGTATTGTATTTTGTAGTAAAAATACATATGACGATATTTAACAACTGAACAATGCAGGGTTGGCTTCGGATTCACGAACCTATATCATTTATGTATATTAACACATGTAATTGTAATCGAATAACTTATATATTATTAATGATATAATTGTTATTTTAATAAATTATATGTATTAAATATAGTTTTATGTAACTAATTGTTAATTGGTAAAGTAATATTAGTAATAATAAATAAAAAGTTGTATTATTTTATGATAATAATAATAATGATAATACTTAAAATAGTTATAGTAATAGAGATAGTTTTAGTAGTAGTAGTAGTAGTAGTAATAATAATAATAATAATGATAATAATAATAATAATAATAATAATAATAATAATAATAATAATAATAATAATAATAATAATAATACTTATAATAATAATAATAATAATGATAATCTAATAAAAATAACAGTAAAAACTACCTTTAAGGAAACAAGCTAAAAAATAAACGCCATTGCACGGGCTCGAACTCGCGACCTCTCGTTTAACACAACGCCCCGAATTCATCCCTCTATCTATTACTTTCTAATTTATTTTGGATTTTAAATCCTTTAACTTGTTTTCTATCTCTGATTCTAGCCTGCTTCGGCCCAAACAAAATTCGACCCATCAATAGTAGTAGCCCGGTTAAATTATAGAAGCCCAATAGCAGTTTGTGGTTTAATTAAAAAAATTTTGCAGCAGCCTAGGATTGAACCTAAGACCTCCCTTTCCATGCTAACACTCTTAACCCTGCTTCTGTTCTTACATTTCTGTTTCGATGCTCCATTTTTAAAACATAACCATTATCTATTTCTCTTTATCTCTTTCATGTTACATCTACCAGAGACCTACGGTATCATCATCATCTTCAACATCGTATAACATTATCATCTTTATTTTCGCTTAATCATTATCATCATAATAATCCATATCATTAATCATAAGCATAATCATCTCATCATCACACATCAAATCCTCATTGTTTATCATCACCAACGAAGCCTTATCATCTCTTATCATCATAATTTCATTATCTTCATGATCATAACAATCATCTCCATCATGATCATCACATCATCTTTATCACCGTACCTCACTTCATTGAATATCCAACCCAGCAGCCCAACATAAAATCTGAATTGGGTAACGGCCCAAACAGAAACTCGGCCCAATTTGTTGGTGTTTTTGGGTCTGTCTTCGACAACCAGCAGAAACAACATCAAATAAATAAAAAAAATACGCAGTAAAAGTCCTCGGTTCCTACTAGAATTCTTGGAACAATTCAATTCCCTTTATTTTATTAAGCAAGTGGGTTTAAAAGCAAAGTTGATTATTTGTTTCTTTTTGTGATGGATTCCACGTCAGGGAAAAAAAATACGATAACCATCATCACCAAATTGTCTAATTAATACGTCCATCATCATTATCATCATCATCTATCTTTATCTCATCTTCCATTAATATAATTGTAGACTTTATAATTAAAAGGGGCTAGTGGGTGTCGGCTGTAACTTCTCATAAAGTAACAAAAATAATCACTTTTAATCATATAGCAAGTGGTGTGGATTCTGGTTTGTTGTGACTGAAATAGAAGTAAACAGAAACGAGAAAGATGCTATAGCAGTAGCAGTATTCGAACAATGATTGAATGATGAGGCTGTTTTCGAGGGTTAGGAAGAACACATGGTTGTAGCAACAATAGTGGTGATTTGGATTACAAAAAGAAATAGAAACGAGTATGATTAACAGCTGTTGTAATAGATTATGATGGTATTTCGTGGTTTTTAAAATAGAAAACAAAAGCATAAGTATCAGCAGTAGCATCGAGATTAAATGGGTATTGTGGAATTTACGGTGGTGATGAGTAAGTTAAGTTGATGGCTTGATTAAGAATAGAAGAGATAGATAGAAAGAGAGAGAGTAAAGGTGGTACTTAGTGGTTGTTTGCGTCAAGAAACTGAAGTAGAAGCAGAAGCAGCTCAATGGTGTGGTTTGTATGATGGTTGATTTGATTTGAAAATATAAAAGCAACGTGGTGGGTTTGGTTTTCGATGGAGAGGGTTGTGGTGATCGAGAATGGTGAACCGAAGGTGGTTTTGAGGTGGTGGTTTGCATGAGGGTCTCAGTTCTTACTTGGGTTCGAACACAATTAATAACGAGCTTAAGTAATTCGGGTTGCAAAGATGATGATGATGTTGGTTTTGTTGATTAGCGAGAAGAATGAAGATCGTTGGATGGAATTGGGAAATGAAGAATACAGTTTTAATTTGTAAATATTGAGTGTGTTTTATCAACTAAAGAAATAGAAAAATAAGTGGGTATCAATATGTAGGCATGTATGTAATTATATATACTCCGTTAATATGATTGAGAATGAAAGTCTCACAAGCGAACAGTAACAATATAATATTTTAATATAAATTCTATATCATGTAATGTGTAATGACTCAGCACAGAAACTCAACACAGTATAGCCACCCACTTATTTGGATTTAGTACCGACAGTTTTCCAGGGATATTACATCGTGTCCATTGCTAAACAGTTACGGATAAATTTAATTCAGAAAAATCCCATATTTTAAAATTAAGTTCATTTATTTGTTCCACTCATTAACTGTTTGAAACCTGATCAATAATGTTCGATAATTATTTATTCCGTTCCAATTTATATGTACGGAGTACTAATATTTAAACTTAAAAAGGTAAAAATATTTTTAACAAATCTAACATCCTCGTAATCGATTTACAGTTCAACTTTTATTTTAGTCCTTCATGAACATGTAATATATCTATATTAAAATTAATGAAACGTCAACCGAGTGTTACTGACGTTTACTAATTAGGCTCGAAATCATTCATTTTCAATATACACATTATATATATATATATATATATATATATATATATATATATATATATATATATATATATATATATATATATATATATATATAATCTTAATTAACAAGTTAAGTAAATAAATATATTAATTATATTCTTTTAAACAACTAAATATAATATTATATATTTACAAGTAATATTTATATATATATTATTCTATATATATATATATATATATATATATATATATATATATATATATATTTAAATATATATGTAACTATTTACAAATAGTTGTTCGTGAATCGTCGGGAATGGTCGAAGGTCAATTGAATATATGAAACAATTCAAAATTTTTGAGATCCAACCTAACAGACTTTGCTTATCGTGTTGAAAATACAATATCGTATCGAGAGTTTGATTTAAAATTAGTCGAAATTTTCCAGGTCACTACATGTTTGCTGCAAGGAAAGCACGGAATTTTTCCTCGCTCATATTTAGGGTGTGTCGAGTAGTAGGTGCCATTTCCTTCAAAAATAGCCAAAAGAATTTAGTTAATCATATAGAATATCAAGAGTAGTCAATAGTATTTCGTAGCATAATATGAACTTATTTATAAAAACTTTTTCTTCATATTAGCGTTTTATAGTTTTTTTTTCCATTCGGGTAGTACCTACTCGTTAAGTTCATACTTAGTAGCTACTATACAATTCAACCACTACAATTCTATATGAAAAACTGATTATAATAATATTTCGCGTTCAAACTATTACACAATATTTTACAAACTTATAATACCGCTATATAGCATAAAATATAGCACACAATAACATTGATACAAAGCAGTTTTGATGACAATCCTAGTTAATACGCAAGTCATTCAACAAACGCAATAAAGACACGTAGTTCATAAGTCCAGAAACAAATCATGCATTCTGGTTTTACTAAGACTACTTCCCATCCTTGATTTTGTGGAACATAACTGTTGTGGTTGTTGATAAGACAACATGTTGTAACATCGTCAAAGGGACGAGGGTTTCGTAATGCCCAACAGCCCCGTAACAATCTAAAAACGTTGTTTCTCACCCCAACTACTGAGTCCGTTACTTGTGGGAATGTTTTGTTTAATAGTTGTAATCTGATGTTCTTTTTCTCACTTTGGTGAGAAGCGAACATCACTAACCCATAAGCATAACATGCTTCTTTATGTTGCATGTTAGAAGCTCTTTCTAATTCACGAAGTCCTATGTTGGGATAGGTTGAGTCAAAATAGGTTCTTAATCCGTAGCGTAAAATTGCACTTGGGTTCCCCGCATTTAATGCTTTAAAGAAAACACGGCGTAGCTTACGGTCTCCCCAATGTGATATACCCCAACTTTCAAAGGAAAGCCTTTTTTTAAACTAAGGCATTCTTGGAACTTTCATCAAATGTTCTACAAACTAATTTCTCTGTAAATAATTGTGCACACTAATTCTGACCAACTTTAGACAAGATTTCATCAATCATGTCCCCGGGTAGGTCTTCTAAAAATTTTGGTTGTCTATCCTTAACGTCCATTGTGTTTTTATACTGTAAAATAGACGAGTATTAGATTTGTAAAAGATAATTATCAAATAATACAAGCAAATTTTTTATTTTTTTTACATACAACATAAAAGTACAAGCACACTTATATTACATATATTATACCGTATGATTACAACCCTTTATTCCGACTCGCTTGTTTCTTCTTCTTCGGACTTAGTTCGTTTCGCTAATTTTCTAGGGATATATGGTGCTCTCCTAATACGAGCTGTCATTTTCCACAATGGTTTAGAAAACCCTGGTGGTTTATAAGTTCCCGGGTTATTGTTACAATTTAGGAAATACAGATGTTGCCGATACATATAAAGTTCATCGGGGTTGGAATCAGGTTTCTCTATTTTTATACCTTTTCCCTTATTGTTTTCTTTTGCCTCTTTAAATTGGGTCGGGGTAATTTCTATAACATCATCGAAATCCTCATCGGAATCCGATTCATCGGAGAATTGGTAATCTTCCCAATATTTTGCTTCCTTAGCGGAAACACCATTGACCATTATTAACTTTGGTCCATTGGTTGAGGATTTTCTTTTATTTGACCGTTTTCTGTGGTTCCTAATATTTCCCCCTCCGGAACCTCTTCTTCTTCTGGTTCCTCTTCTTTCGGTTCCTCTTCTTCCGGTTCTTCTTCTTTCGGTTCTTCGGGAATTTGTGAATCTTCCTAATATATATTCGACTCTTCATTATTATTAGGTGAGTCAATGGGATTCGTGCTAGAGGTAGACATCTATCACACAATATCAAACACGTTAAGAGATTAATATATCACATAATATTTACGTGTTAATAATATATAGTTTTCAACAAAAATGTTAAGCAATCATTTTTAAAGAAAACACGGTCGAAGTCCAGACTCACTAATGCATCCTAACAAACTCGATAAGACACACTAATGCAAATTTTCTGGTTCTCTAAGACTAATGCTCGAATACCAACTGAAATGTCCCGTTCATATTGATTATAAACGTTCCATATTAATTGATTTTGTCGCGAGGTTTTGACCACTATATGAGACGTTTTTCAAAGACTGCATTCATTTTTATAATAATCATAACCTTTATTTTATCGATAAAGGTTTAAAAAACATTACGTAGATTATCACATAATGATAATCTAAAATATACCGTTTACACACGACCATTACATAATGGTTTACAATAAAAATATATTACATCAAAGTAAGTTTCTTGAATGGAGTTTTTACACAATATCATACAAGCATGGACTCCAAATCTTGTCCTTATTTTAGTATGCAACAGCGGAAGCTCTTAATAATCACCTGAGAATAAACATGCTTAAAACGTCAACAAAAATGTTGGTGAGTTATAGGTTTAATCTATATATTATCAAATCATAATAATATACCACAAGATTTCTCATTTTTCATAAATATCATTACACTCGCAAATGCATAAAATCATTCATATGTTGAACATCTGGTAACCGACGTTAACTTAATGCATAGAATATCCCCAAAACAGAACCTCTCGTCTGTATAATAATCTTGAAGTACTAAACCATCCATAACCTGAATGGGGTTGTTAAGCCCAATAGATCTATCTTTAGGATTCGCGTCAATTAGGGGCTATTTCCCTAATTCTTAGGCTACCAGACTTGAAGGGTGATATTTGGTTTAATAATCCAACCATAGAATGTAGTTTCGCATACTTGTGTCTATTTTGTAAAACATTTATAAAACTGCATGTATTCTCATCCCAAAAATATTAGATTTTAAAAATGGGACTATAACTCACTTTCACAGATTTTTACTTCTTCGGGAAGTAAGACTTGGCCACTGGTCGATTCACGAACCTATAACAAATATGTACGTATATATCAAAGTATGATCGAAATATATTCACAACACTTTTTATTACGTTTTAATGATTTAAGTGTATTAAGTCAGCTGTCCTCGTTAGTTACATAAAACTAGTTGTCCATAGTTTGATATACGGAAATAAATTGATATATATTATCTTGAATCAATCCACGACCCGTATACACATCTCAGGCTAGATCACAACTCAAAGTATATATATTTTTGGAATCAACCTCAACCCTGTATAGCTAACTCAAACATTACTGCATATAGAGTGTCTATGGTTGTTCTAAATAATATATATACATGGGTCGATATGATATGTCAAAACATTTGCATACGTGTCTATGGTGTAGTGACCCGAACTTTTCCATGTTTATATATATTAATTGAGATTGATATTTACATGATTAAATGTTTCCAACATGTTAAGCAATCAAACTTGTTAAGACTTGATTAATTGAAATATGTTTCATATAGACAATTGACCACCCAAGTTGACCGGTGATTCACGAACGTTAAAACTTGTAAAAACTATATGATGACATATATATGGTTATATATATAGTTAACATGATATTATGATAAGTAAACATATCATTAAGTATATTAACAATGAACTACATATGTAAAAACAAGACTACTAACTTAATGATTTTGAAACGAGACATATATGTAACGATTATCGTTGTAACGACATTTAATGTATATATATCATATTAAGAGATATTCGTACATCATAATATCATGATAATATAATAATTTAAAATCTCTTTTGATATTATAAACATTGGGTTAACAACATTTAACAAGATCGTTAACCTAAAGGTTTCAAAACAACATTTACATGTAACGACTAACGATGACTTAACGACTCAGTTAAAATGTATATACATGTAGTGTTTTAATATGTATTCATACACTTTTGAAAGACTTCAAGACACTTATCAAAATACTTCTACTTAACAAAAATGCTTACAATTACATCCTCGTTCAGTTTCATCAACAATTCTACTCGTATGCACCCGTATTCGTACTCGTACAATACACAGCTTTTAGATGTATGTACTATTGGTATATACACTCCAATGATCAGCTCTTAGCAGCCCATGTGAGTCACCTAACACATGTGGGAACCATCATTTGGCAACTAGCATGAAATATCTCATAAAATTACAAAAATATGAGTAATCATTCATGACTTATTTACATGAAAACAAAATAACATATCCTTTATATCTAATCCATACACCAACGACCAAAAACACCTACAAACACTTTCATTCTTCAATTTTCTTCATCTAATTGATCTCTCTCAAGTTCTATCTTCAAGTTCTAAGTGTTCTTCATAAATTCCAAAAGTTCTAGTTTCATAAAATCAAGAATACTTTCAAGTTTGCTAGCTCACTTCCAATCTTGTAAGGTGATCATCCAACCTCAAGAAATCTTTGTTTCTTACAGTAGGTTATCATTCTAATACAAGAACTTCGAGCCATCCAAGGATCCATTGAAGCTAGATCCATTTTTCTCTTTTCCAGTAGGTTTATCCAAGGAACTTAAGGTTCGTGAATCAACAGTGGCCAAGTCTTACTTCCCGACGAAGTAAAAATCTGTGAAAGTGAGTTATAGTCCCACTTTTAAAATCTAATATTTTTGGGATGAGAATACATGCAGGTTTTATAAATGATTTACAAAATAGACACAAGTACGTGAAACTACATTCTATGGTTGAATTATCGAAATCGAATATGCCCCTTTTTATTAAGTCTGGTAATCTAAGAATTAGGGAACAGACACCCTAATTGACGCGAATCCTAAAGATAGATCTATTGGGCCTAACAAACCCCATTCAAAGTACCGGATGCTTTAGTACTTCGAAATTTATATCATATCCGAAGGGTGTCCCGGAATGATGGGGATATTCTTATATATGCATCTTGTTATTGTCGGTTACCAGGTGTTCACCATATGAATGATTTTTATCTCTATGTATGGGATGTGTATTGAAATATGAAATCTTGTGGTCTATTGTTACGATTTGATATATATAGGTTAAACCTATAACTCACCAACATTTTTGTTGACGTTTAAAGCATGTTTATTCTCAGGTGAATATTAAGAGCTTCCGCTGTTGCATACTAAAATAAGGACAAGATTTGGAGTCCATGTTTGTATGATATTGTGTAAAAACTGCATTCAAGAAACTGATTTCGATGTAACATATTTGTATTGTAAACCATTATGTAATGGTCGTGTGTAAACAGGATATTTTAGATTATCATTATTTGATAATCTACGTAAAGCTTTTTAAACCTTTATTTATGAAATAAAGGTTATGGTTTGTTTTAAAAATGAATGCAGTCTTTTAAAAACGTCTCATATAGAGGTCAAAACCTCGCAACGAAATCAATTAATATGGAACGTTTTTAATCAATAAGAACGGGACATTTCAGTTGGTATCCGAGCGTTGGTCTTAGAGAACCAGAAAATTTGCATTAGTGTGTCTTATCGAGTTTGTTAGGATGCATTAGTGAGTCTGGACTTCGACCGTGTTTTCTTTAAAAATGATTGCTTAACATTTTTGTTGGAAACTATATATTTTTAACATATGAATATTATGTGATATATTAATCTCTTAACGTGTTTGATATTATGTGATAGATGTCTACCTCTAGAACAAGTCCCATTGACTCACCTAATAATAATGAAGAGTCAAATGTAAATTGGAATGATTTGTGGACTGATTCACAAGTTCCCGAAGAGGAACCGGAAGAAGAGTCGGAACCGGAAGAAGAATCGGAACCGGAAGAAGAATCGGAACCGGATGAAGAAATAGAACCGGTGGGGGAAATAATAAAACGGTTAAGTAAAAGAAAATCCTCAACCAACCGACCAAAGTTAATTATGGTCAATGGTGTTTCCTCCAAGGAAGCAAAATATTGGGAGGATTACCAATTCTCCGATGAATCGGATTCCGACGAGAATTCCGATGATGTTATAGAAATTACCCCAACTGAATTTAAAAAGGCAAAAGAAAATAATAAGGGAAAGGGCATAAAAATAGAGAAATCTAATTCCAACCCCGATGAACTTTATATGTATCGTCAACCCCCGAAGTCCTTAAGTTGTAACAATGACCCGGGAACCTCTAAACCACCAGGTTTTTCTAAACCAATGTGGACAACGACGGCTCGTATTAGGGGAACATCATATATCCCTAGAAACTTGGCAAAACGAACCAAAACCGAAGAAGAAGAAACGAGCGAGTCGGAATAAGATAGTTGTATTCGTGTGGTGTAATATATGTAATATAGTGTTCTTATGCTTTATAATATATGTAAAAATTGCTTGTATTAATAAGTATTTTTTTTTATGAAACTAACTCTTGTCTATTTTACAGTTTAAAAACACAAAATGGATAGACAACCCAATATTTTAAGAGACCTACCCGGAGACATGATTGATGAAATCTTGTCTAGAGTCGGCCAGAATTCTTCGGCACAACTATTTAAGGCGAGATCAGTTTGTAAGACATTCGAAGAACGTTCCAAGAATGTCTTGGTTTATAAGAGACTTTCGTTTGAAAGATGGGGGATATCACATTGGGAAACCCATAAGTTACGATGTGTTTACTTTGACGCATATATTGCGGGGAACCCAAATGCTATTTTACGCAACGGGTTAAGAAATTATTTTGACTCAATATATCCGAATATTGGACTTCGTGATTTAGAAAAAGCGGCTAACATGCAACATAAAGAAGCATGTTATGCTTACGGATTAGTAATGTTCGCTTCTCACCAAAGTGAGAACAAGAACATCGGGCTACAACTATTAAACAAAACGTTTCCACAAGTGACGGAGTCGGTAATTGGGGTAAGAAATGAGGTTTTTAGATTATTACGGGACTGTTGGACATTACGTAACCCTCGTCCCTTTGATGACGTTACAACACGCTGTCTTATCAACGGCCATAACGGTTATGTTGCACAAGACCAAGGATGGGAAGTAGTCCTAGTAAAACCAGAATGCATGACTTGTTTCTGGACGTATGAATTACGTGTCTTTATTGCCTTTGCTGAACGACTTGTGTACTAGCTAGAATTGTCTTCACAACTATATTGTATCAAAGTTATTGTGTGCTATATTTCATGCTTTATGTAAAATAAGCGGTATTGTAAGTTTGTAAAATATTGTATAAAAGTTTGAACGCGAAATATTATTATAATCAGTTTTTCATATAGAATTGTAGTAGTTGAATTGTATATTAGCTACTAAGTATGAACTTAACGGGTAGGTACTACCCGAATTTAAACTTATAAAACGCTAATATGAAGAAAAAGCTTTTATAAATGAGTTCATATTATGCTACGAAATACTATTAACTACTCTTAATATTCTGTATGATTAACTTGTTCCATTTAACTATTTTGAAGGAAATGGCACCGACTACTCGACACACCGTGAATATGAATGAAGAGGAATTCCGTACTTTTCTAGCTTCAAACATAGCCGCAGTACAGGCTGCGCTACATACCAACAATAACCTTGGATCTAGCAGTACAGGAAATCGTGTAGGATGCACCTACAAAGAATTCACTGCCTGCAAACCTTTGGAAGTTGATGGAACCGAAG
Source organism: Rutidosis leptorrhynchoides (assembly GCF_046630445.1). Classification (NCBI taxonomy): domain Eukaryota; kingdom Viridiplantae; phylum Streptophyta; class Magnoliopsida; order Asterales; family Asteraceae; genus Rutidosis; species Rutidosis leptorrhynchoides. The sequence continues at coordinate 284,784,578 of NC_092334.1, read as the reverse complement.
GACCGATCGGATTGAAACGGTGGACCGAGAAGGTTGAATCGGTGTTTGCCATAAGTAAGTGTACTGAAGAGGACAAAGTGAAGTACGCTACGCATACCTTCACAGGTTCTGCGTTAACATGGTGGAATACCTATCTAGAGCAAGTGGGACAAGATGATGCGTACGCACTACCGTGGTCAGCATTCAAGCACTTGATGAACGAGAAGTACCGTCCCAAAACCGAGGTCAATAAGCTCAAGACAGAACTTAGAGGGTTACGAACCCAAGGATTTGATATTACCACGTACGAAAGACGATTCACAGAATTGTGCCTATTGTGTCCGGGAGCATTCGAAGATGAGGAAGAGAAGATCGACGCGTTTGTGAAAGGATTACCGGAAAGAATCCAAGAAGATATAAGTTCACACGAGCCCGCCTCCATACAACAGGCATGTAGAATGGCTCACAAACTAGTGAACCAGATTGAAGAAAGAATTAAAGAACAGACTGCTGAAGAGGCCAATGTGAAGCAAGTCAAAAGAAAGTGGGAGGAAAACGGTGATAAGAATCACCAATACAACAACAACAGCAATTACAACAATAATCGCAACAATTATCCCAACAATCGCAACATCAATCGCAACTACAACAAACGGCCCAACAACAACAACAACAACAACAACAACAACAGCAACTACAACAATCATCCCAACAACAATAATAACCGCAACAACAACAACAATCAGAAGCAGCTATGCCAAAGGTGTGAAAAGAATCACTCGGGGTTCTGCACCAAATTTTGCAACAAGTGTAAAAGAAATGGTCATAGCGCGGCGAAGTGTGAGGTCTACGGACCAGGGGTTAATAGAACGAAAGGAACAAATGGTGTCGGAACGAGTAATGGCGGAGCAAGTAGTGTCGGAGCAAGTTATGCCAATGTAGTTTGTTATAAATGTGGAAAACCAGGCCACATTATTAGAAATTGCCCGAACCAGGAGAACACGAATGGACAAGGCCGTGGAAGAGTTTTCAATATTAATGCGGTAGAGGCACAGGAAGACCCGGAGCTTGTTACGGGTACGTTTCTTATTGACAATAAATCTGCTTACGTTTTATTTGATTCGGGTGCGGATAGAAGCTATATGAGTAGAGATTTTTGTGCTAAATTAAGATGTCCATTGACGCCTTTGGATAGTAAATTTTTACTCGAATTAGCAAATGGTAAATTAATTTCAGCAGATAATATATGTCGGAATCGAGAAATTAAACTGGTTAGCGAAACATTTAAGATTGATTTGATACCAGTAGAGTTAGGGAGTTTTGATGTGATAATCGGTATGGACTGGTTGAAAGAAGTGAAAGCGGAGATCGTTTGTTACAAAAATGCAATTCGCATTATACGAGAAAAAGGAAAACCCTTAATGGTGTACGGAGAAAAGGGCAACACGAAGCTACATCTTATTAGTAATTTGAAGGCACAAAAACTAATAAGAAAAGGTTGCTATGCTGTTCTAGCACACGTCGAGAAAGTACAAACTGAAGAAAAGAGCATCAATGATGTTCCCATTGCAAAAGAATTTCCCGATGTATTTCCGAAATAATTACCGGGATTACCCCCACATCGATCCGTTGAATTTCAAATAGATCTTGTACCAGGAGCTGCACCAATAGCTCGTGCTCCTTACAGACTCGCACCCAGCGAGATGAAAGAACTGCAAAGCCAATTACAAGAACTTTTAGAGCGTGGTTTCATTCGACCAAGCACATCACCGTGGGGAGCTCCTGTTTTGTTTGTCAAGAAGAAAGATGGTACATTCAGGTTGTGTATCGACTACCGAGAGTTGAACAAACTTACCATCAAGAACCGCTACCCACTACCGAGAATCGACGACTTATTTGATCAACTACAAGGCTCGTCTGTTTATTCAAAGATTGACTTACGTTCCGGGTATCATCAAATGCGGGTGAAAGAAGATGATATTCCAAAGACTGCTTTCAGAACACGTTACGGTCATTACGAGTTTATGGTCATGCCGTTTGGTTTAACTAATGCACCAGCTGTGTTCATGGACCTTATGAACCGAGTGTGTGGACCATACCTTGACAAGTTTGTCATTGTTTTCATTGATGACATACTTATTTACTCAAAGAATGACCAAGAACACGGTGAACATTTGAGAAAGGTGTTAGAAGTATTGAGGAAGGAAGAATTGTACGCTAAGTTTTCAAAGTGTGCATTTTGGTTGGAAGAAGTTCAATTCCTCGGTCACATAGTGAACAAAGAAGGTATTAAGGTGGATCCGGCAAAGATAGAAACTGTTGAAAAGTGGGAAACCCCGAAAACTCCGAAACACATACGCCAGTTTTTAGGACTAGCTGGTTACTACAGAAGGTTCATCCAAGACTTTTCCAGAATAGCAAAACCCTTGACTGCATTAACGCATAAAGGGAAGAAATTTGAATGGAATGATGAACAAGAGAAAGCGTTTCAGTTATTGAAGAAAAAGCTAACTACGGCACCTATATTGTCATTGCCTGAAGGGAATGATGATTTTGTGATTTATTGTGATGCATCAAAGCAAGGTCTCGGTTATGTATTAATGCAACGAACGAAGGTGATTGCTTATGCGTCTAGACAATTGAAGATTCACGAACAAAATTATACGACGCATGATTTGGAATTAGGCGCGGTTGTTTTTGCATTAAAGACTTGGAGGCACTACTTATATGGGGTCAAAAGTATTATATATACCGACCACAAAAGTCTTCAACACATATTTAATCAGAAACAACTGAATATGAGGCAGCGTAGGTGGATTGAATTATTGAATGATTACGACTTTGAGATTCGTTACCACCCGGGGAAGGCAAATGTGGTAGCCGATGCCTTGAGCAGGAAGGACAGAGAACCCATTCGAGTAAAATCTATGAATATAATGATTCATAATAACATTACTACTCAAATAAAGGAGGCGCAACAAGGAGTTTTAAAAGAGGGAAATTTAAAGGATGAAATACCCAAAGGATCGGAGAAGCATCTTAATATTCGGGAAGACGGAACCCGGTATAGGGCTGAAAGGATTTGGGTACCAAAATTTGGAGATATGAGAGAAATGGTACTTAGAGAAGCTCATAAAACCAGATACTCAATACATCCTGGAACAGGGAAGATGTACAAGGATCTCAAGAAACATTTTTGGTGGCCGGGTATGAAAGCCGATGTTGCTAAATACGTAGGAGAATGTTTGACGTGTTCTAAGGTCAAAGCTGAGCATCAGAAACCATCAGGTCTACTTCAACAACCCGAAATCCCGGAATGGAAATGGGAAAACATTACAATGGATTTCATCACTAAATTGCCAAGGACTGCAAGTGGTTTTGATACTATTTAGGTAATAGTTGATCGTCTCACCAAATCAGCACACTTCCTACCAATAAGAGAAGATGACAAGATGGAGAAGTTAGCACGACTGTATTTGAAGGAAGTCGTCTCCAGACATGGAATACCAATCTCTATTATCTCTGATAGGGATGGCAGATTTATTTCAAGATTCTGGCAGACATTACAGCAAGCATTAGGAACTCGTCTAGACATGAGTACTGCCTATCATCCACAAACTGATGGGCAGAGCGAAAGGACGATACAAACGCTTGAAGACATGCTACGAGCATGTGTTATTGATTTCGGAAACAGTTGGAATCGACATCTACCATTAGCATAATTTTCCTACAACAACAGCTACCATTCAAGCATTGAGATGGCGCCGTTTGAAGCACTTTATGGTAGAAAGTGCAGGTCTCCGATTTGTTGGAGTGAAGTGGGGGATAGACAGATTACGGGTCCAGAGATTATACAAGAAACTACCGAGAAGATCATCCAAATTCAACAACGGTTGAAAACCGCCCAAAGTCGACAAAAGAGCTACGCTGACATTAAAAGAAAAGATATAGAATTTGAAATTGGAGAGATGGTCATGCTTAAAGTTGCACCTTGGAAAGGCGTTGTTCGATTTGGTAAACGAGGGAAATTAAATCCAAGGTATATTGGACCATTCAAGATTATTGATCGTGTCGGACCAGTAGCTTACCGACTAGAGTTACCTCAACAACTCGCGGCTGTACATAACACTTTCCACGTCTCGAATTTAAAGAAATGTTTTGCTAAAGAAGATCTCACTATTCCGTTAGATGAAATCCAAATCAACGAAAAACTTCAATTCATCGAAGAACCCGTCGAAATAATGGATCGTGAGGTTAAAAGACTTAAGCAAAACAAGATACCAATTGTTAAGGTTCGATGGAATGCTCGTAGAGGACCCGAGTTCACCTGGGAGCGTGAAGATCAGATGAAGAAGAAATACCCGCATCTATTTCCAGAAGATTCGTCAACACCTTCAACAGCTTAAAATTTCGGGACGAAATTTATTTAACGGGTAGGTACTGTAGTGACCCGAACTTTTTCATGTTTATATATATTAATTGAGATTGATATTTACATGATTAAATGTTTCCAACATGTTAAGCAATCAAACTTATTAAGACTTGATTAATTGAAATATGTTTCATATAGACAATTGACCACCCAAGTTGACCGGTGATTCACGAACGTTAAAACTTGTAAAAACTATATGATGACATATATATGGTTATATATATAGTTAACATGATATTATGATAAGTAAACATATCATTAAGTATATTAACAATGAACTACATATGTAAAAACAAGACTACTAACTTAATGATTTTGAAACGAGACATATGTAACGATTATCGTTGTAACGACATTTAATGTATATATATCATATTAAGAGATATTCGTACATCATAATATCATGATAATATAATAATTTAAAATCTCTTTTGATATTATAAACATTGGGTTAACAACATTTAACAAGATCGTTAACCTAAAGGTTTCAAAACAACATTTACATGTAACGACTAACGATGACTTAACGACTCAGTTAAAATGTATATACATGTAGTGTTTTAATATGTATTCATACACTTTTGAAAGACTTCAAGACACTTATCAAAATACTTCTACTTAACAAAAATGCTTACAATTACATCCTCGTTCAGTTTCATCAACAATTCTACTCGTATGCACCCGTATTCGTACTCGTACAATACACAGCTTTTAGATGTATGTACTATTGGTATATACACTCCAATGATCAGCTCTTAGCAGCCCATGTGAGTCACCTAACACATGTGGGAACCATCATTTGGCAACTAGCATGAAATATCTCATAAAATTACAAAAATATGAGTAATCATTCATGACTTATTTACATGAAAACAAAATAACATATCCTTTATATCTAATCCATACACCAACGACCAAAAACACCTACAAACACTTTCATTCTTCAATTTTCTTCATCTAATTGATCTCTCTCAAGTTCTATCTTCAAGTTCTAAGTGTTCTTCATAAATTCCAAAAGTTCTAGTTTCATAAAATCAAGAATACTTTCAAGTTTGCTAGCTCACTTCCAATCTTGTAAGGTGATCATCCAACCTCAAGAAATCTTTGTTTCTTACAGTAGGTTATCATTCTAATACAAGAACTTCGAGCCATCCAAGGATCCATTGAAGCTAGATCCATTTTTCTCTTTTCCAGTAGGTTTATCCAAGGAACTTAAGGTTCGTGAATCAACAGTGGCCAAGTCTTACTTCCCGACGAAGTAAAAATCTGTGAAAGTGAGTTATAGTCCCACTTTTAAAATCTAATATTTTTGGGATGAGAATACATGCAGGTTTTATAAATGATTTACAAAATAGACACAAGTACGTGAAACTACATTCTATGGTTGAATTATCGAAATCGAATATGCCCCTTTTTATTAAGTCTGGTAATCTAAGAATTAGGGAACAGACACCCTAATTGACGCGAATCCTAAAGATAGATCTATTGGGCCTAACAAACCCCATCCAAAGTACCGGATGCTTTAGTACTTCGAAATTTATATCATATCCGAAGGGTGTCCCGGAATGATGGGGATATTCTTATATATGCATCTTGTTATTGTCGGTTACCAGGTGTTCACCATATGAATGATTTTTATCTCTATGTATGGGATGTGTATTGAAATATGAAATCTTGTGGTCTATTGTTACGATTTGATATATATAGGTTAAACCTATAACTCACCAACATTTTTGTTGACGTTTAAAGCATGTTTATTCTCAGGTGAATATTAAGAGCTTCCGCTGTTGCATACTAAAATAAGGACAAGATTTGGAGTCCATGTTTGTATGATATTGTGTAAAAACTGCATTCAAGAAACTGATTTCGATGTAACATATTTTTATTGTAAACCATTATGTAATGGTCGTGTGTAAACAGGATATTTTAGATTATCATTATTTGATAATCTACGTAAAGCTTTTTAAACCTTTATTTATGAAATAAAGGTTATGGTTTGTTTTAAAAATGAATGCAGTCTTTTAAAAACGTCTCATATAGAGGTCAAAACCTCGCAACGAAATCAATTAATATGGAACGTTTTTAATCAATAAGAACGGGACATTTCATATGGTATCCCAAGATTACATAATATATTAGAATACATGTATAATACAATATAAGTTAGCTAGAATATGATTGATATAGATTTGTTACCAATTTTCACGTAGCTACAACAAGCAAAATTATCCAATCTTGTTTTACCCATAACTTCTTCGTTTTAAATCCGTTTTGAGTGAATCAAATTTCTATGGTTTCATATTGAACTCTATTTTATGAATCTAAATAGAAAAAGTATAGGTTTATAGTCGAAAATATAAGTTACAAGTTATTTTTGTAAGAGGTAGTCATTTCAGTCGAAAGAACGACGTCTTGATGACCATTTTGAAAAACATACTTCCACTTTGAGTTTAACTATGATTTTTGGATATAATTTCATGTTCATAAGAAAAATCATTTTCCCAGAATAACAACTTTTAAATCAAAGTTTATCATAGTTTTTAATTATCAAACCCAAAATAGCCCGCGGTGTTTTTTCGTGTTTCCAGGTTTTAAATCATTAAGTTAGCATATCATATAGATATAGAACATGTGTTTAGTTGATTTTAAAAGTCAAGTTAGAAGGATTAACTTTTGTTTGCGAACAAGTTTAGAATTAACTAAACTATGTTCTAGTGATTACAAGTTTAAACCTTCGAATAAGATAGCTTTATATGTATGAATCGAATGATGTTATGAAAATCATTACTACCTCAAGTTTTGTGGATAAACCTACTGGAAAAGAGAAAAATTGATCTAGCTTCAAAGGATCCTTGGATGGCTTGAAAGTTCTTGAAGCAGAATCATGACACGAAAACAAGTTCAAGTAAGGTTTCCACTCGAAATAAGATTGTTATAGTTATAGAAATTGAATCAAAGTTTGAATATGAGTATTACCTTGAAGTAGAAAGATATCTTACTATAAATAAGAAAGATTTCTTGAGATTGGATGATCACTTAAAATGGATTTGCAAGATTGGAAGTAAGCTAGCAAGATTTCTTGAAGTGTTCTTGAATGGTTGTTTTTATGATGATTAAAGCTTGTAATTGAAGCTAAAAGATGGTGAAAATGCTTGGAGATGATCAAGTATGATGTTAGGAGTATTTTGAGAGAGAATTTGGAGTGTAAGTATGAGAAAATGGAATGGAAAAATGGGGTGAAATCATAAAAACGAAATTACTTGTTATAAAGAAAAAAAAAGATCCTTAAGTTTGTTTTTATCTCATTAGTCATACAAGTTGTTAAATAATGGTTCCACATATTTTTGACTCTAAGATGGCTGCTAATAATGAATGATTAAAGGTGTATATACCAATAGTAAATACATCTAGAAGCTGTGTATTGTACGAGTATAAATACGGGTGTACACGAGTAGAATTGTTGATGGAAACGAATGAGAATGTAATTTTGAGCATTTTTGCTAAGTAGAAATACTTTTATATATGTCTTGAAGTCTTTCAAAAGTATATTAATACATCTTAATACACTACATGTTTATACATTTTAACTGAGTCGTTAAGTCACCGTTAGTCATTACAGGTAAGTGTTGTTTTAAGACCTTTAAGTTAACGATCTTGTTAAATGTAATTAATCCATTGTTATTGTTATTATACTTAAATGAGATGTTAAATTATTACATTATCATGATATTATAATGTATGAATATATCTTAATATGATATATATACATTAAAATGTCGTTACAACAATAATCGTTACATATATGCCTCGTTTCGAAATTCTTAAGTTAGTAGTCTTGTTTTACATATGTAGTTCATTGTTAACACACTTAATGATATACTTAATTATCATTTTATCATGTTAAACATAGTGTATCAATATCTTAATATGATTCATATGTATTTAGTAAGACATTGTTATAACGATAATCGTTATATATATCGTTTCGAGTTTCTTAATTCAATAAACTCATTTTTATGTATATCACTCATTGTTAATATACTTAGTGAGATACTTACTTATCATAATCTCATGTTAACCATATATATATCCATATATATATATATATATCATCATGTAGTTTTTACAAATTTTTAACATTCGTGAATCGCCGGTCAACTTGGGTGGTCAATTATCTATATGAAGCACATTTCAAATAATCAAGTCTTAATAAGTTTGATTACTTAACATGTTGGAAACATTTAATCATACAAATATAGTTTTCATTTAATATATAACATGGAAAAGTTCGGGTCACTACATCCTTTCTGCTGCTGTTTACAGTCTCAAACCATCACCATCGAGACCCACTTGAACACTTCCACCTCATCACCTTGTTTCTTGTTTCTTACTTCCATCGAAAACAATCACCATCTCCAAACCTTCCACCAACGAGACAATAACCAGAGCCATAATCTCCACCGTGAGCCACCACCCTAGAATCACCACTTCAACATACAACCCACCACCAAAAACGACCACCAAGAATACCATCCATCTTTCGTCATCTTGCTCACAATCATCATCGATCCATAAATTGAACAACCACAAGTGTTTTCTATTTACTATTCGATATTCATCATCACCACCATGTACAAACACCAACAACAAAACACCACCACCATCACTTTAACCGCCACCTGCCACCACTATATAACCATGATCACTATGACACCATTACCACCACCTATTCACTATTGTTTCTACTTCTATTTGAACCACCACGAAAACCGTCACTCACTATCATGATTTTATGCTACTGCTGTGTTTTGTTTTACAAACCCAAACATGCCACTATACACAATCTTTGATTCCACAACCATCATCTCCACTTCTCCACTTATTTTGCTCCTGTATTCTGTCGTCTTTTAATTTTTTTTACAGCTCAAACAAAACAACCACACCATCGAAACCTATCAATGCTATGACTACTACGTTGATCGTTTATGATGCAAACCGAAGACAAACAACTCTCTATCAAAACTCACCTGCAAAACCACTATTTTTATTTTTTTATTTTTACCTTTATCTTTTTTTCTTCTTCCACAAACAATTCGAATCAGGCTGCTTCTGTTTTAATCACTGCTACTGCTCGATAGCTATTTCTATTTTTCTGTTTTAAAAACTAAACCCACAACAACTGGAACCCTATTCGATAATTGCTTACGGGTTGACTTTAATTTTGATGATGATGTTTATACGATTATTATGATGATAATTTTGATTATAGAAGACGAGGACAACAATGATATGAATTAAAGGATAGTGGAGAGATCGATGGGGACTACCACTGTCTTTTCTTTCATGAATTTTTTTTTACGAAACCCTTTTTGTGTAGATTGGATCTTGATATCCGTATAAATAAATTATATCTTCAATTATTTGGTGGGTTGGATTACTAGTTGGGCTTGTAAAATCGATGTTGGGTCAGAATCATTCTTAGACTAAGTGGGCCGATAGATTATTGCTTGATGGGCTCATGTTCTTCTTCTTGGGCAAAAAGAAACTAAGACCACTCGGGATATATAAATTAATTTAGATATTAAGACAGAAAAGTAAGTAGCAGTGGAAGGGTTAAGGGTGTTGTTGGGGAGCAGGAGGTCACGGGCTCGAGCCTTGGCAATGGCATTCTATTTTTTTTCCTGAAGCTCAATTAGTGTGAGGCAGTAATCCTATTATTATTATTATTATTATTATTATTATTATTATTATTATTATTATTATTATTATTATTATTATTATTATTATTATTATTATTATTATTATTATTATTATTATTATTATTATTATTATTATTATTATTTTTATTATTATTTTCCTTATTATTATTATTATTGTTATTATTACTATTACTATTATAATCATTATTATTATCACTAATTGGTATTATTGTTATTATGTGAATATTATTATCAACAAAACGATTAATAAAACAATTTATGATATTATCATTATTATTACTAGTATTATCATTTAAAAATTTATTAGTATTATCATTTATAATATTATTGATATTATTAGCATTATTATTATTGTGTTATTATTGTTAGTCTTATTATTATGAATTTAAGGTTATTAAACATGTTAATATCACAATTATATAATAAAACGTGTTATATTAAAGATTAAGGAAATTGGTTATAATTATATGAAAACATGTAAAATTATAATTATGATTACAAATTAATGTTAAAAAAACTATCACCATTAGTTATAAATTAAACGCGAAGGTTATGATTATTATAACTATAATCATATACGTTTTAATAATATCGATAAGATAATAAATATAGAAAGTTATTATTATGGAAATGATTAAAATCCTAATTAAAATATGCTTGAATGGAATTATTAAAATTCTTATAAATATTGTTATCATAATTATCATTATAAAAGTTAGTATTATTATCATTATTAATATCATAATATTCATTAACATTATTATTATCACTTTTATCATTATATAGTATCAATATTATTACTAATACTAGTATTATTATAATTATTAATTTCATAAACAAATGATCTTCATATAAAAGATATATTTAATATACATAACTTAATTATATTAATATTATTATATATATAAGATAAAGATATAAAGATAAATAATGAAACACATAAATGATTAAAAATAACAATTACATCACTAATATTAATATATAAATTTGTTCAATTACAAATATACGTTTTAATATATATACAAATGATATATGTTCGTGAATCCAAGGCCAACCCTGCATTGTTCAATGTCATCATATGTATTTTTACTACAAAATACAATATTGTGAGTTCATTTGATTCCCTTTTACTCTTTACATTTTTGGGACTGAGAATACATGCGCTACTTTTACAACTGCTATATTAAATGCTTTTGAAATACATTTTGAACTGCGAATACATGAAATGCTTTTATAAATATTTGACGAGATAGACACAAGAAAAATATTCCTCGAAATAATTATGTGGACGTGATAATTGCCACCATTGAATTATGTGGACGTGATAATTGCCACAATTGATATGATTATTTTTCCCCTGGTTATTATTACTTGGTAACCTAAGAATTAGGGAACATCACTAATTTTGAGAATTAGTGCACGCCTAATTGACGCGAATCCTAAAGGTAGCTACCGGGTTTAACACCCCCACCCAGAATGTTCACTAGACGGAAGGGCTAGTGGGCGTGTTGTTTAGTACTTCGAAGTTTATATGATTATTACACAGACGAGATGTTCTGTTTTGGGGATATTATCATGCGCATTATATGTTAAGGCCGGTTACCAAGCCAAGCTATGAAAGCAAAGTGAATGTTATGTATCGAGAAAATGATTTTATACACAGGTTATGTGTATGATATTTTGTAAACGAGATATGTGTACGGTTAATAAGATTTATGAAAAATGGTTTCGTACACGAGAAAGGTATACTGTATTTAAAAGAGATCGCATGTACATTACAGGTGGGTATAGGATTCGGGCACATTTGTACCATGCAGCATTTAAATCTTGTGGTCTATCAAAATGATGAATTTTATTGTTTACGATAAACTTATGAATTCACCAACCTTTTGGTTGACACTTGAAATCATGTTTATTCTCAGGTATGAAAGAAACCTTTCGCTGTGCATTTGTAGACATTATTTGGAGTCGATCATCGCAATGGGACCATATGTTGGTGACTTCGTCCAGATGGATTCGGACGGGGTATGACAAGCGGAGTGTACTGAAAATATTTCAAAATCACTTAGCATTTTACGCTTACGCTTCTGTAAATCTCCGATGTCATCCATATGTTTAATCAAAGCCCTTCTAACTTTCTTAATGTTTGAAATTCCATCCCTTGGTCCAGTATCTCGGTAATTAAGTTCAAAAAGAAGTTTTGACACTGTGTCTTGAAATAAAAGATCTTCTGCGCAGTCAGGATAGCCGATAGTAAATTTAAAGTTTTCAGATATTTCTCGAATAACCTTTCTTTGCGGAGTTGTAAATGGAAATATTGACATAGTGAGGATTTGTACGAGTTCATAATATATTTCCTTTCTTTTTGCGAAGAAATTCTGATGTATTCTTTCCTCGGTTGAATCTGAAAAAACTTCGATTAATCGTTTGATGAGAAATGAGTCAATCTCCATATTTTGAAATAGGGTTAGGTTTTTTGCTTTCAATTTGATGAAACATGATTTGAATCTTTGAATCCAACATATTTGACACACACAATGGTGATCGATCCTGGATTCGTTTTCCTTACAGAATTGAATCTAGGATCGAGTGCAATGTATTATGCTGGAGGATGGGATGTTTGATGATTATTTTGGGCCTCGATGATCGTCTTTCACTTTAGCAATCAAGTGATCAACCACCCCGACCCGGTCTTGATTGTCAATTAGCATGATTCACCTTAACGCGATGTAAAAATCCCTTGGTCAAGATCACAAGTGGAAATCACAAAGGCTTGGGCAAATGGCAGAGAATCAACCACCTATAAATGAGAGGCCATGCTCTATATTTATAGTATTCGAAATATCCTCGGTTTGCGAATTGCTTAACTATTCGCGAAAACTTAGCGGATTAAACCGCAGTCTTTTGTTAATGCGAAAACATAACTGCTGTGCTTATTTTCAGCGGATATTGCATAACTTTGGATTATAATTCACATAATTATGCCTTTAGCTCTTGGAAAATAAAATATACATATACAATACTATGTATATGATCAAGTCCCCCAAGTTTATTATGATACATCTCGCATAGCAGATGTATCATGATAAACTCTAAAAATAAACCATGCTTCCTTAAAATATATTCGCAAGTGATTTCTAATAATTTTTACCATCGAATTATTGCCGTTGATTTTATGAAGTTCAACACATAATTACAATGGTAACTATCGCAAAACTGTCAAATCAGAAATGCTATAACGGCTAGAAAATTACCGTTTACACGTTGCGGTAATTTTAGCTGTTTAAATGTAATCATTACCCTTTCAACTTACTCGCCTCAATTTCAATTATAAATAGCTGGATTACTCGCATAAAAAACTTTACACTTTCTCACTCAATCACGTGTTCAATCAAATTCATCTGTTCACACGCGTTGTTTGCAATTAATCAATTCAACCCTTAATACCTTCAATTCATCAGCCGTTTTACTTATCTTACTACAAATGGCATCTTCTTCATCTGCTCATACTCCTGGAGGTTTTGTTTCATATATGACGGAAGTGAAACTCCAAACCCTACAGCAGTGGTACCCTCCACTTGCTCAATTTGTTCCCACCGCACCTTCAGTGGAAGATCGAGCTAACGCTCCCCCTAAGAGGAAGATTACTGTTTATGAGGCCGCCATCTCGCAAGGCAACCTACGCTTTCCACTTACTCAATTTTTTCGCAGTGTCTACGAATATTACAAGATCGCTATTGCTCAACTTCATCCGAACGCGATTAACAAAATCGTGTTGTTTGAGATGTACTGTAATGCTATCAACAAACAACCGCTGCTTAATGGTGTTTCACTCGTGCAATAGCCTTGTGCTATACGATGCGGGATGGTTCTCATTCCGCAGTAAGCTTGGCGTAATGACTTCGCCAAAAGTCTCGATTGGCAACTGGCGCAGTTCTTTCTTTTTTATCAACAACACCGCTCATGTGGATAGCAGTATACCAAAAAAGCGGTGTACTGAACTTGATGGCACTCTTAATGACAGGGTTGCGCTTGACGATCTTGAAACTGACATTCTTAAAACAATCAAGGGTGCAGGCCTAATCCTGCGAACATACTCAAATATACCGTTGTACATTGGTAGGGTTTCGATTCAGTGGCCGTGGAGTGACTGCGATGCACTTTTAATCGACCAAATGAATAATGGTATTTCGCGTAAACTTTTCGCATTATATAATATATTTTTTCTTATCTTCGTATATCCTTATGCGTTTTGATTTTCGCAGTGATTGAGCTTGACCTAATCATGAGGTCAGCAGATATTATCAGGATCAGACTGATAGTTTATATATTGCTATATTCTCTATGATTGCATACTTACAAGTTCGTCATTATATATCTTCAACATATAATACCGAACTTGGGGGACTTGATAGTGCGCATAGCACTACCTTGCGTAATGCACAAGTGTGCTGAAATCCGCAATGATCCGCGATAATCCGCGCTGATCCGCAATGATCCGCGTTAATCCGCGCTGATCCGTAATGATCCGCGATAATAAGCGCTGATCCGCAATGATCCGCGATAATCCGCGCTGATCCGCGATAATCCGGCAATCCGCGATCCCGCAATCCGCGATCCGCGATCCGCGTTCCGCACAAGAGTGCAAGAATCTGCACAAGAGTGCAAGAATCCGCACAAGTGTGCAAGAATCCGCGATCCGCACACCGCGAATATTCTGAATACTATAAATAGGGAGCTTGGACTCTCATTTATAGGTTGTTGATTCTCTGCTATTTTCTCTAGCCTTTGTAGTTTTTACTTGTGACTTTGCCCAAGGAATCTTTACATTGTGTTAGCGTGAATTATGCAAATCAATAATCAAGACCGGGTCGGGGTGGTTGATCACTTGATTGATAAATTGAAAGATGATCATCAGGGCCCAAAACAAACAACAACACCTCAATCCTCCTCATTGCACTCGATCCTAGATCCAATTCCGTAAAGAAGACGGATATTGATCTAGGCTCGATCAATTGGCGCCATATGTTGAAATTGATGATTCATTATTTAAAGGAACTTGCATATTTACTAAATTGAACGTCAAAAATCTAGTCGTATTGTACATATTGTGAGGCAACTGGTACAAATACGTATGAAGACACTAGTGGTGCATATAGAAAATCAACATGACGTTAACTGATAAAACTGTTATTGCAAATTGCTGCATGGAATTTCGTATGATGAAATACTTTAAGCAAAGAAGTATTAAGCATGACAAAATGTTCCGCAAAAGTAATAAATATAACGTCGGGAAATTCTGTGCGATGAAATATATGTTCACGTTGCAATAAATTTAATCTTCACACTGATTGCGAACTATTAATTTCACAATTTCGCTTCAGATTTGAATTATATAGCGAACTCTATAAAAAATATACGCGGTTATCAATATTAACACGTGTACGCACAAGCGGTCATGATTGCGAGAGGTTATTTATAGCATTTGCAAATAGTTCCAAAATCGAAGGTGCGGTTCGATAATTGTGATTTAAGATGACGACTATTCCTATTTGGTTGTGATTTAAAGATCATTAAATTAATCTGCAATTCGTGATTTAAGATCACTAAAATAGTTTGCAAATTATGATTTGAGCTTGCTGTATTCTTTTAAGATTGCAATTAAAGATTTCTGAATCAATACGTAAATTGCGATTCAAGATCATGACATTACTATTATGTAACAAGTTGAAGACCGCTGGAATAATTGTGGCCTTCGCGGCACAAGATCGTGAATAATAGGCGGCAAGAATGACATTACGATGCTGTAATTGTGGCCTAACATTGGTTTAAAAACAAAGAGCGCACAAACTTTGCGGTGCCAGATTATAGCCCTAGCATGGTCTTGAAAACAACCCGATTTTGGCTTTCATACATTATATACTCAGACTTTGCGGTGCCCGACTATGGCCCGAGCATGGTCTGCGCAACTTATAAAGATAGACGTGTGGATAAGTTCGCGTCAATTATGCAACGAGTTAGCTATGGTGCAAAATTGCAAACTTGTTTAGCGCAATCACAACTCACATTTTGTCTTGAATGCGGATATTGTGACTATGAAACAACAGCCCGATCGCGGTTTAAAAGCAGCTAATGTGTAGCTTGAAAACATTAAAGCAACTGTAATATACTTGGCACATATAGTGTGTAGATGCAACACGTAAATGGCCATAAAAGTGATGCCTTAAACGAAGCTCGAATTTCGCTTTGAATCGTTGCGTATGCAGACTTCGCGGTGCCCAATTATGGCCCGAACTTGGTCTTGAAATAGCCTGATTTTAGTTTTTAGGCATTGCGAGCTCAAATTTTGCGCGGCTCAATTTGGCTTGAATGCAACCCATGCGCAATAAGAAAGCATCATAGCACACAGATTATGAAGACATAATAATTCAACAAGCTCAAAGTTGTGCATATAATAAAATAATAATTCAGTTGGCGCATACAATTGCATGGTATGCAATTTACGGAATATAAGTGAAGAAAGCTGCATTGATTTTCAAAAACATCGCACATACGCATTTGAAAAGTGATGATTAGCATGATAAAGATGCACATAGTCTTGATTTCTGCGATTTCCAGCATTTTTGAGCGGATCTTTTGCGCCATATGTGTTGCTATGTGGATGATTTTTTTTTTTTTTGCGTTATATTGCATTACTAACCGGAAAAATTGCGGCTATGCTACATATTTCAACTGCTACAACCTTTCAAGGATTCGGTTAGATGATTTGTAAGGCGTTCAGTTTTAAGTACGAAATTGTGTTGTGTGACATTGGTGGCGCAAAATAAAGGAAGTTTATTCACATCACATCCAAGCTGTCATTGTGAAATAAATAATATCGCAAACTCAACCGCAACATCGCAAAGGCGTATTACGCTTCTGGGAAAGTTGTCATGACTTCGAGCATGGAGCAGCCACTTCGGGCAAGTGCAAATGATTCCGCATATGATGTAAGTCTTTATCATTTTGATCATTAATTAAATGAAGAATGATTTAAAGATGTGCTTTATTGCAATTTAGAAGATCTATGATTTGAAATTCTATTAAAAATAAGTGAATTTTACAAGAAAGAAAAGCGCACATTTCTATTTATTCACATGATTATGATTGGTGGATGATTCATGCTATTGTGCTATTATTTTATTGTCAAATTATCTAGCCATTTGTGATGTAAGATCACTTGATTTAGAAGCGAGTTTATATTTCTGATTATATTATAATCTGTAGCGACCCGACCAAATCATGTTTGACGGCGCCGTCTACTTAGGTCCCGTTACGTGGTCATAAGTCTTTAAAACAACGTTTGACCAAAAGATATGTCGCATTCATTTCAAATGTAAAGATTGTTCAAAGTTTACGAGAATAGTTCCACCACAAGTTACGATACAAAGTTTTAAGTACAAATGAAACTTATGCGACACAATTTAAAAGTAGTCAAAAGACGCTCCATGTATGCATATATACTCGACATCCAATGCAAGTATCAAAATAATGAGCGGAAGCATGTATCATGTATCGTTCAAGGATCTGAGAAAAACATAGAAATCTGTCAACGAAAACGTTGGTGAAATCATAGGTTTAAGTAAGTAAGTACAAGTGAACCACAAGATTTGCATCAATGAAATAATAGTAATACATTCCAAAAGTTTGTTTCACGAGCACCCAATTATCAATGCTTAACATTCCTTCCATTGAACCCCATCACTTAGTGCTAGAACATACACTGTTTCTCGAAAATATATTTCATTCGTAAACGGTAGCGAACCGTTTGAATGAGGGTTTGTCAAACCCATATGGATCCATACAACATAAGTTCTCGCTTACACCCGGCAAGTGTAACTAATGATAATCGAATTGAGGATTTTGTTCTAAACTCGTATGTAGAATGTTTGTTTTCCTGTACTTGTGTTCACTTAGTAAAAGAAATGTTTATGTTTTCTCATCCCAAATGTAAGTTCAAAAAGAGTAAAAGTGGGACTATGATCTCACCTTGAATGCACGAGTAGTAAAGTACTTCAACAAGTAAACGTGTGCAAAGAACAATGCTAGTCTTGACCTAAACAAATAGGTTGTATCAATAACGATAGTCACGATTGGTCAAAGATGTTCAATTAGTCCTATGGCTCGTTACGACTCGATTATGTAGCATGTGAAATCAAATTGTCAAGTTTCATGCAAGGTACAAGTATATAAACAAGTTAGGAAGGTTGCATAATCATTTGGTTAAGTTTGACAAAAAGTCAAACTTTGGTCGGTCAAAGTCAACGAAAAAGTCAACACGTTCGGGTCGTGTCCCGAACTATTTTTCTGAGGTTTTTAATCATGTATGAGCATGTTAGGACAAGTTACATGTGAATCGGAGGTGCGTAGCATAGCAAACATTATTCGAAAATTGACAAAGTTGGACAGACCATAATGGCGCGCCGCGCGGGTATATGGCGCGCCGCGCCATTACCTGTGCAGAGAGTTCTGGCAACTTTTAAGTTTTATGCACGAACCTAACTTCAAACAGTCACCATTTATGATCCGCAAACAATCAAGACAAGTATCTTATACCGTTGGGAAGGTAATTTGACGAGGAAAACAACTAAACACATTTCATCAATCAATCTACCTATTACAACAACCAAAACCGCATCTAATGCTTAACATTAACCGCATACAAGTTCATAAATGCAATTCAATGATTCGGGCAACCAATTTACATGAATGATATGCCGTTTCGAAGGTAATCAAGCATACAATCCAACTAAACACTTACCAATAATAATCCATAGCATTCAATGCATCAAAAGTCCATTTCAAGTTCATCAAACCCTAACCCAAATTCACCAAAATCAATAATCAAGTTCATGAAGTTTTCTAAGGCAACCTACACATCAAATTGAAGCTAGTGATACAAGGAACACAATTAGAACATGAACTTTTAACATCTAACAACATATGATCATCCAAAATTCAAGAACAACACACCAAAAGTCAAGTTCATGCTAGTTACACTAAAACAACGAGATCGAGCATATAAATTACACACACGACATCACAATGAGCCATAGACACTAACTAACACCATTTCAAGTCAAAAACACGAATTTAGAGAAATCTAGAGTTTTAGAAATGTTACCCAAACGAGATGAAGTTGGTACCAAAATGAAGAGGATGAAGAGAGGATCACGAATATGTAATTTATTTTGTTGTAAGCCTCCTAGATCGAATTTAGATGATGATTGAATGAATTTGGAAATTTGGTGTGTGTTCTTGCTAGAGAGAAAGAGAGAGAGATGGAGATGGTTGAATGGTGGTGATTGGGGTGGAATAGGTGACCTAGTCAACTAGTTTGCCCCGTGTCAATTTTAGTCCCTCAAGTTTGAATCGGGTGCGTGAATTACCTAATCGAGATAATTTAAAACGCGTATTAACGAAAGATGTTATAAATATATAACGGACTTTAAAATAGTTAAACGGAAAGTAAATGGAAAAAGGCGGGATGTTACATTACCTACTCCTTAAAAGAAATTTCGTCCCGAAATTTAAGTAGGCGTAGTAGTCGTTGTTTCTTCCTCGAGATCTTGTGTTTCCGAATTCACGAATAGATGAGGATACTTCCTTTGCATTTGATCTTGTCTTTCCCAAGTAAACTCGGGTCCCCTTTTGGCGTTCCAACGGACTTTAACAATCGGGATTCGGCTTTGTTTCAATGTCTTGACAGAGGTGTCCACAATTTCAACCGGTTCCTCCACAAAATGAAGTTTGTCATCAATAGTAAGTTCCTCGAGAGGAATGACGATATCGGGTTCGGCAAGACACTTTTTCAAGTTAGATACATGGAAGGTAGGATGAACGGAACTCAGTTGAGGCGGAAGATCTAAACGATAAGCAACGGTTCCAATACGCTCCAAGATTTCGAAAGGACCAAAATACCGCGGATATAGCTTCCCGCGTTTCCCAAAACGGATTACACCCTTCCAAGGTGCGACTTTTAACATTACTCGGTCACCGACTTGAAATTCAAGATCGTTGCGTCGTTTGTCGGTATAGCTCTTTTGACGACTTCGGGTCGTCCTAAGCCTATCTCGGATTTGAACGATTTTCTTGGTGGTTTCGTGAATGAGTTCGGGTCCGGTGATTTGCACGTCGCCTACCTCGGCCCAACAAAGAGGTGAACGACATTTGCGGCCATATAGCGCTTCAAAAGGTGCGGCTTTAATACTCGCGTGATAACTATTGTTATAAGAGAACTCGACGAGAGGTAAGTGCTTGTCCCAAGCTTTTCCGAAATCAACCACGCAAGCTCGTAACATGTCTTCCAAGGTTTGGATTGTACGTTCGCTTTGTCCATCGGTTTGAGGATGATATGCGGTGCTCATGTCTAAACGCGTTCCCAACGCTTCTTGCAAAGTACGCCAAAATCTAGAAACGAAACGGCCATCTCGGTCGGAGATAATCGATAAAGGTACACCGTGTAGGGCTACGATCTCCTTAATGTAAAGTTGTGCAAGTTTCTCCATTTTGTCCGTTTCTTTCATGGCCAGGAAGTGTGCGGATTTGGTGAGACGGTCAACAATAACCCAAATGGTATCATAACCGCCCGTCATTTTTGGTAGTTTGGTGATAAAATCCATCGTTATTCTTTTCCACTTCCATTGCGGGATCTCGGGTTGTTGAAGTAGTCCGGACGGTCTTTGGTGTTCGGCTTTGACCTTGGAACATGTCAAACACTTGGAAACATAAGTAGCTACGTCCCTTTTGATGTTCGGCCACCAATATAGTTGTTTAAGGTCGTGGTACATCTTATTGGCACCGGGGTGAATCGAGTATCGTGACTTATGGGCTTCATCTAAAATAAGGCTTCGTAGGTCCCCATAACTAGGCACCCAAATCCTTCCAGCGTAATATCGGAGTCCGGTCTCCCTAATTTCGAATCGAGAGACGAGAATGTTCAAGAGCTCGTGTGAAAGGTTTTCATCCTTGAGGGCCTCATCTTGGGCTACACGAATTTGACTATTGAGGTTGGTGTGAATGGTGATGTTTAAAGCTCGGACACGAAGAGGCACCGCTCTTTCTTTTCGACTTAAGCCATCGGCTACTACATTTGCCTTCCCGGGATGGTAACGAAGCTCGCAATCGTAATCGTTTAAGGTTTCAATCCACCTTCGTTGTCTCATGTTTAGTTGCTTTTGATCGAAAATGTGTTGGAGACTTTTGTGGTCGGTAAAGATAGTACTCTTGGTTCCATAAAGATAGTGTCTCCACATTTTAAGTGCAAAGACAACGGCTCCGAGTTCGAGATCATGTGTCGTATAGTTTCGTTCATGAATTTTGAGTTGTCGAGAAGCATAAGCAATGACTTTCGTTCGTTGCATCAATACGCACCCAAAACCATGTTTCGAGGCATCACAATATACAACAAAGTCATCATTGCCTTCGGGAAGTGACAAGATAGGAGCGGTGGTTAGCTTCGTTTTCAAGATTTGGAATGCGGATTCATGTTCGGTCGCCCAAATGAATTTCTTTCCCTTGTGAGTCAATGCGGTTAGAGGACGTGCAACCAAAGAGAAGTTTTCGATGAATCTACGATAGTACCCGGCGAGACCCAAAAATTGACGAATGTGAGTAGGAGTAGTAGGAGTCTCCCATTTGCCAATGGCTTCAATTTTCGTTGGATCGACTTTAATACCTTGGTCACTTACAACATGACCAAGAAATTGAACTTCCTTTAACCAAAATTCACACTTGGAGAATTTGGCATAGAGTTGTTCTTGTCTTAAAAGTTCAAGCACAAGTCGGAGATGTTGTTCGTGCTCTTCTTCATTTTTAGAATAGATCAATATGTCATCGATGAACACAATAACGAATTTATCGAGATACGGTTTGCACACGCGGTTCATAAGATCCATGAACACCGCCGGTGCATTAGTGAGACCAAATGGCATGACAAGGAATTCATAACTACCATAACGAGTTCGGAAAGCGGTTTTGGAGACATCTTCCCCCTTAACCCTCAATTGATGAAAACCCGACCGGAGGTCGATTTTCGAATATACACAAGACCCTTGTAGTTGATCAAAGAGGTCATCGATGTGAGGAAGAGGATATCGGTTCTTAACCGTCAATTTATTTAGTTCACGATAATCAATGCACATTCGTAGGGATCCGTCTTTCTTTTTAACAAACAAAATCGGAGCGCCCCAAGGTGAATGGCTAGGTTGGATAAAACCACGATCAAGTAGTTCTTGGATTTGACTTTGCAATTCTTGCATTTCAGATGGAGCGAGTCTATATGGTGCACGTGCTACGGGTGCGGCTCCCGGAATAAGATCGATTTGGAATTCAACCGGTCGATGAGGCGGAAGACCCGGCAATTCGTCGGGAAATACATCGGAATAGTCACTAACAATTGGCACATCATCGATGTGCTTCTCATCGGACTCGACTTTCTTAACGTGAGCAAGGATCGCAAAACAACCCTTACGGAGTAGTTTTCTAACTTTAATACATGAAATGAGGTTGAGTCCGGTGCAACTCTTATCGCCATAGACGATCAAAGGTTCACCATTCTCGATAGGAATTCGGATTGCGTTAAGATCACAAAGAATGTGAGATTTCGTTTTGACTAACCAATTCATACCTATTATTACATCAAAGCTTCCTAGTTCCATGGGTATCAAGTCAATTTCAAATTCCTTACCCAAAATGTTTATCGTACACCCTCGGTAATATGTGTCGGCACTTAATAGTTTCCCGTTAGTCACTTCAATGGTATAAGTGGTATCTAATGGAAGAGGTGGAGTGCTAAAAGAATGAGTCAAAGTCTTGGATACAAAGCATTTATCGGCACCCGAATCGAATAAACAAGAGACATAAGAATTGTTGAGAAGAAACGTACCCGTGACTAGTTCAGTGTCATCTCGGGCTTCCTCGGTGTTGATGTTGAAAGCTCGGCCGCGCGTATTGGGGTTATCTTTCTTCTTTGGGCATGCATTTCTATAATGACCCGTTTGGCCACATTCGTAACAAGTGCCCGTCTTTGGTGCATTGGGCCACTTTCGAGCGACGGGAGTGGCACTTTTACAATCGTTGGCCTTATGACCAACTCCTTGGCACCGGTGGCAAATTAACTTACTACATTCGCCAAAGTGATGTTTGTTGCATTTGTTGCAAAGAGGTAGGTTCCCGGCATAACCTTTCTTGCCGTCGCAGGTGTAAGGCTTCTTAGCAAAGTTGTTGTTGCTTGATTGGGAGGGTTCCCACTTTCTTTTGTTGCCGCCCGATTTATCCTCGGCCTTAGGTGCCGGAACTACGATTTCGTCAACCGTTTCTATCAATTTGCGGGCCATGTTCAAAGATTCTTGATGATTAGTGGGTTTGGATGACATTACTCCGTGTTTGATGCTCTTTGGAAGACCATCCATGTAAAGTTCAACCCTTAAAGCTTCGGGGTTCACAAGATTTGGGCACATCAAGGCTAGTTCGGAAAATCGTTGATTATAAGCCTTGAGATCATTTCCGATCGCCTTTAAAGTTCTTAGCTCTTATTCGAGCCTTCGTGTTTCTTCACGAGGGGAATATTCGACAATCATCTTTTCCCTCAAGTCGGCCCAAGAGAGAGCGTGAGCTTCATCGGTACCCACCGATTGTACATAAGTATTCCACCATGTAAGAGCGACACCGGCGAAGGTGTGAGTGGAGTATTTGACCTTGTCTTGGTCCCGACAACCGCTTATGCTAAAGACGGCTTCCGTTTGCTCAAACCATCGGGTGAGCACGACCGGTCCCCCGGTTCCATCAAAAGTGTGAGGTTTGCACCCCATGAAAGCTTTATAGGAGCATCCCTCGTTTGAGTTTCCGGCTCCGTTGTTGTTGTTGTTGTTGTTGTTGTGGTTGTTATTATTATTGTTGTTGGATGAGTGACCGGCCATGGCCGCATCTACGGCGGTGGCTATCATCCGTTCGAGAGCTTGTTCGGGAGTTTCATTGCGGCGTACACGACGAGGAGCCATTGTTCCTTCAAGACACAAGAATATCATTGATTAGTATTCTCAATAATACTAACCGTGATATAGAATAAAGATAAAGAGAAGTTTTTCCTCGACTCGCCTTAAATTCTTTATGTCATAATGTCGGAACGTTCATATGAGTCACCGTAATATAATCCCGGAAATTATATTACCCTGATTCATATGTGTATTCGACATCATTTCATATAGTCAAGGTGGCGTGTCAATCAAATTAAACAACGTGAGATTAAGATGAACTAAGAGTAGATATGAGTAGAAGCGTTCGAGTATAAATGCACAAGTAGTCAAGTAATTCCTACTTCAAGTCTATATGCCGGTTGTAGTCTAGACTCACCAATGTACCCTATGACTCGGGGTCGACACCAATGAACTCTAAATCCCTACAACCAAGGCTCTGATACCATCTGTAGCGACAGATGGGGTAGAAACCGACCCACTGCCTTTCCAGCTAACCGCTTGGTGACCACTGAGTGTACCTCAGACACTGATTTTACAGCCCGCATTTCTGCCAAACTGCCAACCCTCAAATTCCAAGGGATCGCAAGGGGTAAGAGCCAATGCTTCGTCACAGGTAACACTGTGAGAACCCCCTCTACGATTAACCCGCCAAAAAGCATAATCCGTTCGGGTGCCCGGCCTGACAGCCTGCGCGCGTGACTACCTTTACGGCTAAGGTTAAACCAGCTCTGATACCATCTGTAGCGACCCGACCAAATCATGTTTGACGGCGCCGTCTACTTAGGTCCCGTTACGTGGTCATAAGTCTTTAAAACAACGTTTGACCAAAAGATATGTCGCATTCATTTCAAATGTAAAGATTGTTCAAAGTTTACGAGAATAGTTCCACCACAAGTTACGATACAAAGTTTTAAGTACAAATGAAACTTATGCGACACAATTTAAAAGTAGTCAAAAGACGCTCCATGTATGCATATATACTCGACATCCAATGCAAGTATCAAAATAATGAGCGGAAGCATGTATCATGTATCGTTCAAGGACCTGAGAAAAACATAGAAATCTGTCAACGAAAACGTTGGTGAAATCATAGGTTTAAGTAAGTAAGTACAAGTGAACCACAAGATTTGCATCAATGAAATAATAGTAATACATTCCAAAAGTTTGTTTCACGAGCACCCAATTATCAATGCTTAACATTCCTTCCATTGAACCCCATCACTTAGTGCTAGAACATACACTGTTTCTCGAAAATATATTTCATTCGTAAACGGTAGCGAACCGTTTGAATGAGGGTTTGTCAAACCCATATGGATCCATACAACATAAGTTCTCGCTTACACCCGGCAAGTGTAACTAATGATAATCGAATTGAGGATTTTGTTCTAAACTCGTATGTAGAATGTTTGTTTTCCTGTACTTGTGTTCACTTAGTAAAAGAAATGTTTATGTTTTCTCATCCCAAATGTAAGTTCAAAAAGAGTAAAAGTGGGACTATGATCTCACCTTGAATGCACGAGTAGTAAAGTACTTCAACAAGTAAACGTGTGCAAAGAACAATGCTAGTCTTGACCTAAACAAATAGGTTGTATCAATAACGATAGTCGCGATTGGTCAAAGATGTTCAATTAGTCCTATGGCTCGTTACGACTCGATTATGTAGCATGTGAAATCAAATTGTCAAGTTTCATGCAAGGTACAAGTATATAAACAAGTTAGGAAGGTTGCATAATCATTTGGTTAAGTTTGACAAAAAGTCAAACTTTGGTCGGTCAAAGTCAACGAAAAAGTCAACACGTTCGGGTCGTGTCCCGAACTATTTTTCTGAGGTTTTTAATCATGTATGAGCATGTTAGGACAAGTTACATGTGAATCGGAGGTGCGTAGCATAGCAAACATTATTCGAAAATTGACAAAGTTGGACAGACCATAATGGCGCGCCGCGCGGGTATATGGCGCGCCGCGCCATTACCTGTGCAGAGAGTTCTGGCAACTTTTAAGTTTTATGCACGAACCTAACTTCAAACAATCACCATTTATGATCTGCAAACAATCAAGACAAGTATCTTATACCGTTGGGAAGGTAATTTGACGAGGAAAACAACTAAACACATTTCATCAATCAATCTACCTATTACAACAACCAAAACCGCATCTAATGCTTAACATTAACCGCATACAAGTTCATAAATGCAATTCAATGATTCGGGCAACCAATTTACATGAATGATATGCCGTTTCGAAGGTAATCAAACATACAATCCAACTAAACACTTACCAATAATAATCCATGGCATTCAATGCATCAAAAGTCCATTTCAAGTTCATCAAACCCTAACCCAAATTCACCAAAATCAATAATCAAGTTCATGAAGTTTTCTAAGGCAACCTACACATCAAATTGAAGCTAGTGATACAAGGAACACAATTAGAACATGAACTTTTAACATCTAACAACATATGATCATCCAAAATTCAAGAACAACACACCAAAAGTCAAGTTCATGCTAGTTACACTAAAACAACGAGATCGAGCATATAAATTACACACACGACATCACAATGAGCCATAGACACTAACTAACACCATTTCAAGTCAAAAACACGAATTTAGAGAAATCTAGAGTTTTAGAAATGTTACCCAAACGAGATGAAGTTGGTACCAAAATGAAGAGGATGAAGAGAGGATCACGAATATGTAATTTATTTTGTTGTAAGCCTCCTAGATCGAATTTAGATGATGATTGAATGAATTTGGAAATTGGGTGTGTGTTCTTGCTAGAGAGAAAGAGAGAGAGATGGAGATGGTTGAATGGTGGTGATTGGGGTGGACTAGGTGACCTAGTCAACTAGTTTGCCCCGTGTCAATTTTAGTCCCTCAAGTTTGAATCGGGTGCGTGAATTACCTAATCGAGATAATTTAAAACGCGTATTAACGAAAGATGTTATAAATATATAACGGACTTTAAAATAGTTAAACGGAAAGTAAATGGAAAAAGGCGGGATGTTACATAATCTGTGATCGAATTACGTATGACTTGATTTACGATATAACCGTTTCAATAGCGGAATAATATGCAAATGCTTGCGGTATTATTTGAGATTAGCAAAAAAATTCGCGGTGTTCGAAACCGCTGAAGTTAGCAAAAATGCGCGGTGTTCGCAACCGCTAAAGTTAGAAAAAATTCGCGGTGTTCGAAACCGCTAAAGTTAGCAAAAATTCCCGGTGTCCGAAACCGCTTAAATTAAAGCAAAAGTAAATGAATTCGTGGTTGCATTGCTTAAAAGGATGGCCGCAATTATTGATTGATTTTGCACACGATGCATGAGGTCATGAAGGCTAAAACCATATGTTCTTATGATACAAATGCACATTGGCAAGATAGGCTTAAAATATGTCATGTGTTGCATGTTATATTAACATAAGCTTCAATTGACTTGCTTCATATATGCTTCGGGCAAATTTCTCAAGAATATTATACTATGCAAGAAAGCGTCAAATCGTGGTCAAATATTATCAAGTGCGGACGCGTACTTTGATTTTTCAAATTAAAACCACTTGGCGTGTGCAAATACAATGAATGCCTAAGCGTTGAAGAAAGCCCGCTTGGATGAATCACATGAAATTGCATGTGTTTGCGAAATGTTGCGAAAGGATTATATTTCCTAAGTATTTGATCTCACCATACTTAGATGCTTCGCAATGCTAATTGATTGCCTAAGGATCGTTTCGGCGGACTTAGAAGATTCATAACGTATAAATATATATGCATACAGATTGTTTCGCAAAAGTACACATTTATTATGTGCACAATAATAAAAGTTGGAAATTGCAAAGGACAAGTCCGTGTTATGAATATTATGATGAAAGCGCTATATAAATAAACGTTGCAACATGATTTTTTTTCTTTGATAAACAAGCACCATGAGTTGCGCATAACTTCACGAGCAAAGCATATTGTACACTTAGAGTTCGACATCATATACTTTCAGTTTATAATATCGAACTGGGGGGGCTTGATAGTGTATATATTGCTATATTCTCTATGATTGCATACTTACAAGTTCGTCATTATATATCTTCAACATATAATACCGAACTTGGGGGACTTGATAGTGCGCATAGCACTACCTTGCGTAATGCACAAGTGTGCTGAAATCCGCAATGATCCGCGATAATCCGCGCTGATCCACAATGATCTGCGTTAATCCGCGCTGATCCGTAATGATCCGCGATAATCCGCGCTGATCCGTAACGATCCGCGATAATCCGCGCTGATCCGCGATAATCCGGCAATCCGCGATCCGCGATCCGCGTTCCGCACAAGAGTGCAAGAATCCGCACAAGTGTGCAAGAATCCGCGATCCGCACACCGCGAATATTCTGAATACTATAAACAGGGAGCTTGGCCTCTCATTTATAGGTTGTTGATTCTCTGCTATTTTCTCTAGCCTTTGTAGTTTTTACTTGTGACTTTGCCCAAGGAATCTTTACATTGTGTTAGCGTGAATTATGCAAATCAATAATCAAGACCGGGTCGGGGTGGTTGATCACTTGATTGATAAAGTGAAAGACGATCATCAGGGCCCAAAACAAACAACAACACCCCAATCCTCCTCATTGCACTCGATCCTAGGTCCAATTCCGTAAGGAAGACGGATCTAGGCTCGATCACAGACCTGCTCGCCGTTTAAAAAACGGCAACGGCGAGATTTTCACAATTGATGAACCAATCATCAACACGCTTTTCATTTCCGGCGGTGAAGACCGCGGTAAGCGGAAAGCCACAGAAAGTGCAACTACCCCATGCAAAAGACGCATGCGCACTATATCTGAACAAGAAGCAAGTAGGCAATTGTTAATTTTCGCAATATTTGTTCGTTACACACTTATTATTTTCGCAAAGATTTGCTATATTTGCTTATCTGTTTGTAGTTGTCCTTTCAGATTCAACTGGTGAAGCTACACCGCTCTACAATATTACTGGGAGTATCCCCACGGATAATCTTGAAGAGCCTGGGCATGAGGACTTAACAATTCCTTCCGACGCAGAAGCGTCTAATCAGGAAGAAGAAGAAGATGTGGAAGAAGCCGCAGAGGAAGAAAAAAGCCAATCGATTATACCGCAGGCTCTATAAATTCATTCCCAAAGAAACAAAAGATCAATACCGCAAGCTGACATATCCTCAAGCGGAAAGACAGCGAATGCACAATTGCTATAATGCAATTTTCCTAGCTGTTGACAACATTGAGCGTTTCACCAAATTTTCTGATGAATATGAAAAGCAAGTCAAAATTGCTAATGCTCATGAAAGAAAAGCGCAGAAGGTTGAGGCACAGCTCAAAAAGGCTGCAGAGGAAAACGCCAAACTTAAAAAGAGGGCGGAGAATGCCGAAAAAGAATTCGCTCAGCTTGTCAAATATCTGCCGGAACTCGCGGACAAAGTGATGGATTCTAAACCTGTCACCGAGAAGTTCCAAGCGTACGCCCAAGCATCCAAACTCGCCACTCGTTGCGAGTGGTATGACCTGTTATGCAAACTCGACGACCTCTCTCAACCCCTCCCCTCAGATATGGCAAGTGAAATATGTGCCACAGATGATGCCCGGGAAGCACTCGCGAGGGCAAAGAAGGAGGTTGAGAAAGTTAGCATACCAGCCTTAGAGGAATTAAGTCAATACGAGAGCATTACCTTTGCAGACATTAAAGCACTAGAACTTTAAAATGTCTTAGTTAGATTTCAGATGTTTATTTCGCAATCCATAATTGCGTTTTTTGTAATTATTCGCGCTTATCACGAAGATCAATGAAACCAATGATACTGCGAGCTTGCGGGCTATGAAACCATTCCCTAGCGGATCCTTGCAAGACCATAGGGAATACTCTACACGCAATCGGTTCATCCCAATTATAGGTGCTGACCACACCTTCAAAACACTGCAAAAAGTCTAAGGGTTCAGTTAACCCTGAATAAACTCCCAACGTCACTGGCACAATAGGCGGTGTAACAATTGGATAATCAGAAATATGCTGGACAAACTTGTCTGCCACAGTGGTGATTTCAGTGGCCTTTTTTGTGCGAGTATCAGTATTGTCTGTACAAAACTTGGCGATCATATCTTGCAAAAAATTCGGTTGCTCAAATTTATGTTGCATTGATTTAGGCGCAATGCTTCTAAAAGGATACGCTAAAAAATTTTGAGCACTTTCCCTGCAAACAGCATCAGATGCTTCACCTTCATTCCCATGATGACGAAAAAGGTGTTCGTGGTTACCTTTGCTTAACTTGTGGAATTTTTACAAATTCTTTCGCATTGTCCGAATCATCAGAAAATTCATTCTCTTCTCTTGGCGCTTTCGCATTTTTCGAATTATAAACAGAATTTAAGATAACACGTTCATCCGCACCATCGTTATCACTATCGCAATGATCAATGACTAAGCGATCAGCTTGTGATCCAGAATCATTCAACGGCCATAAGTAAGTTCGCGGTACACGAGATTTGCGAAAATCTTTTCTAGCTTGCTCAATAGCCGTGCCAAGTATTTTGTCTGCTTTGCCAGCCAAAACCTTTAATCGCTTACCATCAGCGACGGTTTCTTCACGATGTTGCTGCAAATTCCTGCGCGTAACCATTTTTTCAGCAGCAACCTTTAATTGCGAATCAGCGTTAACAGGATTGCCACTAGGCGATTTATCTAGCGATTCCTTCCATGAACTACCCGCGATAGTATTAGCGTGTGCTTGTGTACCACTTAACAAAGGATTTTGCGAATCATTAACCAACTCATCAGCATTGATGGAACCTCCTGTGTGTTTCATGTTGGCTGCCATATTCAACGACCAAATCAACTAATACGCTTCAGCGACTTCCTGCAAATCATCGTAACAATACACGATTTAAATTAAACCAAGCAATTGATTGTTTGTCAGCACAAAACGAAAAATTTCAAGTTTAATTCGTAAAACGTGTCCTACGGATGGCGCCAATTGATCGATCCTGGATTCGTCTTCTTTACGAAATTGAATCTAGGATCGAGTGCAATGATATTATGATGGAGGATGGGATGTTTGATGATTATTTTGGGCCCCGATGATCGTCTTTCACTTTAGCAATCAAGTGATCAACCACCCCGACCCGGTCTTGATTGTCAATTAGCATGATTCACCTTAGCGCGATGTAAAAATCCCTTGAGCAAGATCACAAGTGGAAATCACAAAGGCTTGGGCAAATGGCAGAGAATCAACCACCTATAAATGAGAGGCCATGCTCTCTATTTATAGTATTCAAAATATCCGCGGTTTGCGGATTGCTTAACTATCCGCGGAAACTTAGCGGATTAAACCACAGTCTTTTGTTAATGCGAAAACATAACTGCTGTGCTTATTTTCAGCGGATATTGCATAACTTTGGATTATAATTCGCGTAATTCTGCCTTTAGCTGTTGGTAAATAAAATATACATATACAATACTATGTATATGATCAAATGGCAGAATAGTGAATCAAACCCTTTCGTGAATATGGTGTGCTTTTTGGGATTGATTTAGTCAAACCACAACAAGGATTGTGCGATTAGATCAGCACCTTGAGCTATTATTCACCTTTTGCAAGGATTTAGGCTTGAAACACAGAGAGAGAATCGAACAGGTTACCAGATCTGAGTGATTAAACAAATGAGAGGCTTAACCTAAAATGAAGAACATAACACTTATATACCTCAGCTGTTAAGTCAACCGTATGATTTAAGTCTCACTCGTACGAGTGAACTGTCTATGATGTACGGCTGATCACTCAATCATGTGGGTGTCATCAGATTAGGTTTTGGACTCAGCTCAGCACAACTGTGCATATGAGCTTGTCATCCGTATGAGTGAGGATTCACTCGTACATTGACTGAGTCTAACTAAGTCAAACTTTCATTTCTTATTCCTGCAGTTCCAGTAAATGCATGTAAACAAAGATAGACTAATAACGAGCAGTCGTGGTAACCCGATAACTGAAGTACTAATCATAAACGTGCGGTAGATGTCTAGGGACTCATGCAAAATGCACTTACAACTCCCCCTAGGACCTAGAACATCTATTACAATAAGTAAACGTTTATGAAATATAACAGGTCAAAAGTAACATCAGTTTATCACTATTACATGCCTAAATTCTCTCTCTCACACATAAAGAAATAAATAAAATACAAACAAGCAACAAAGTGTCAGACAAATGATTCAGTTGGCTTGGACTTGATTTGAGCTTTGAGCATCACTTTCTCTGGTAAGGTAGGCACGGTAGACATCGATCACTCACTGATATCTCATAGCTTCCTCCCTTTTGTCTTCTCTAAAGGTTATGTGATGGCGGTGAAGTACTTCCACATCAAATCTCGATAAGTTTCTAAGCCACATTGGATCCAAGATCCTAACATTGTGGAACTGTATGCTTCCATCATCCTTCTCAACTGCAGTAAGAATCACTACTTCTTCCGATAACTCATCATAAAACCACCACATGAAGTTTTTACAAATATCTTCGGGTAACGGCATCAAAGGAGATTGTTTCATATACTTCGCTGGGCTGGACTTAACAGCACGTACAGGTCCACCTTTTGAATTCAGCTTTGTCGGGTGTATGGAGAATCTGGCGGCTGTTGACTTGAAGATGTCCCATTGTTCTATTTTGTACTCAACCCTAAGTTTTCTTTGAAACCACCTGGACAGGTCACTATCTTCAGTGTTCAACATCCTCAGCTTAGCAAGTTGCATGATCTCAAAGTAAGGTAGTCTTAAAGTGACTTGGTCGAGCCTTGTAGTTGTCGTGACCCGTCCTAATCTATAAGGGCGAATACAATAACATATGATTACATCGCGAGGCACTTGACCTCTATATGATACATTTTACAAACATTGCATTCGTTTTTAAAAGACAACCTTTCATTTCATCGAAAGTTGACAGACATGCATACCATTTCATAATATCCAACCTATAAATGACCTAATCCGTCATTTAATTAATAATAATCTCTATTGAACTCAACAACTTGAATGCAACGTCTTTTGAAATATGCCATGAATGACTCCAAGTAATATCTTTAAAATGAGCTAATGCACAGCGGAAGATTTCTTTCATACCTGAGAATAAACATGCTTAAAAGTGTCAATCAAAAGGTTGGTGAGTTCATTAGTTTATCATAAACAATCTTTTTCATCATTTTAACAGACCACAAGATTTCATTCAATACTCATACACTCGCAAGTGTTTAAAATTCATTCATATGGATTGAACACCTGGTAACCGACATTAACAAAATGCATCTAGAATATCCCCATATATAAATATCGAGGTACTAAAGCAGTTCAAATTCTCTGACTGGGGCGTGTGAAAGCCCATATATCTATCTTTAGGATTCGCATCAATTGGTGGCAATTATAATAAACACCAATTCTTAGGCTACCAAGTTCAACAAGGGCGATATCCGGTATAACAATTCAACCATAGAATTTGGTTTCGATTACTTATGTCTATTTCGTAAAACATTTATAAAAGCAGCGCATGTATTCTCAGTCCCAAAAATATATATTGCAAAAGCATTTAAAAAGGGTTCTAATGAAACTCACTCTACAATATTTTGTAGTAAAAATATTCATACGGCGATACTGTTTAATGAAAGGTTGGCCTCGGATTCATGAACCTATATCAATTGTATATCTATTAACACATATAATGGAAATCATATAATTTCATTTATATATATATATATATATATATATATATATATATATATATATATATTATTTATATAGTTGTAGTTATATAGAATTCATACTAAATTCCATTTAAAAGCGTATACTTATTTTATATTTTAAATTATATGTTATATATATATATTCATTTTGTATATATGTCTTTAAGGTGAGTAATATAGTTATATTAATATCTTGTAAGTATTTATATAAATAACGTTACTAGGTTTGATATACAGTTATATGAAATATTAATACATTTTTAGTATATGTAATAAGTATATTTTACGTACAAAATATTTATTTGTTTTGAAATTTATAGTTTTAACCTTTAGATATCGAATGGTTTCGATGAACGGATTAGAAGTTATAATCAATTGAATTTTCGATATTTTTATTAAAAATGATTATTATTATCTTCATTTTTATCGTCGTTCCAGTTTTATCTTATTATTATCATTATTATTATCTTTATCAATAAAAGGGATTTATCATTAAAAATTGTTATTTTTTTTATTATTACTATCGTTATTATCGTTAAAGTTATAATTAGTATTATTATTATTATCCAATTATTATTATTATTATTATTATTATTATTATTATTATTATTATTATTATTATTATTATTATTATTAGTATTATTATTATTATTATTATCATTATTAATATATATATCATTATTTAAAAATGGTTATTGTTATTGTTATTATTATTATTACTATATTATCATTAAGATAATTATTAGTATTATTGTTAGTAATGTTATAGTAACTATCATTATTAATATTAGTGTAACTAAAACAAATATTTGTAACACCTAATTATTTTGATTACTACTATTATTATTATTATCATTATTATGAACACGATATAAAAGACGATTAAAAGCTATTAAACGAAACGATTAGGAAATAATGAGTAAGAGTATCATGATGAAATTAAAATATTATAAGATATTGATTTAGATAAAATTATAGTTCTTATTATTTTTTATCATTACTATTATTATTAAAAGTATCGTTAGTATTAAAACTATCATTTTAACAAAAATTATCATTTTAATAGAAATGTCATTGTTACTATAAAATATCATTATTGTTATTATTTTAAATATAATTATTATTTTAAAGATAATATTAAAAATTATCGTAAATATTAAAGTTATCATAATTAGAATTATCGTTTTATCATAATGTCATCTTAGTAATTATAAATATTGATATTTTTATAATAATAATTATTATTACAAAATAATACAACTTTTACTTACTATTATTATAGATATTATTTTATCAAATAAATATGTGATACAAACATATTTTACTACGTGTAATAACTTACTTTAATAATACCTATCATATTATCTTTATGATATTAAATGAACCCTATAAATTTTATTACTTAATATATATAAAAGTATATTTTATTATATAAATTTAATATAAAATTTTATTTATTAATAAATAAATTATATTATTTACTCTAATAAATCTTTTAAAAATATTTAAAAATATAAAACGACGATATTTAAACTATATATTAATCATGTATAGATTTTTGGAAATTATTTTGAGTCAAATTTACTTTTGTTGACTTTTGCATATTAGCCTCGAGCATTAGGATTGTGGTACACTATGACTTGACCTAATTTGTTAGACAAATATTGACCAACACAAAAATATATATAATTAATTTAGGTTCGTGAATCCGAGGCCAACCTTGCACTTGTTCAATGACGTTATATGTATTTTTACTACGAAATACAGTATGGTGAGTTATAGTCCAACTTTTAAAATCTAATATTTTTGGGATGAGAATACATGCAGGTTTTATAAATGATTTACAAAATAGACACAAGTATGTGAAACTACATTCTATGGTTGAATTATCGAAATCGAATATGCCCCTTTTTATTAAGTCTGGTAATCTAAGAATTAGGGAACAGACACCCTAATTGACACGAATCCTAAAGATAGATCTATTGGGCCTAACAAACCCCATCCAAAGTACCGGATGCTTTAGTACTTCGAAATTTATATCATGTCCGAAGGAGGATCCCAGAATGATAGGGGATATTCTTATATGTATCTAGTTAATGTCGGTTACCAGGTGTTCACCATATGAATGATTATTTTTGTCTCTATGCATGGGACGTATATTTATGAAAACTGTAAATGAAATTCTTGTGGTCTATTAAAATGATGGAAATAAATGATTATGATAAACTAATGAACTCACCAACCTTTTGGTTGACACTTTAAAGCATGTTTATTCTCAGGTGTTAAAGAAATCTTCCGCTGTGCATTTGCTCATTTTAAAGATATTACTTGGAGTCTTTCATAGCATATTTTGAAGAACGTTTCATTCGAGTCATTGAGTTCATCAAAGATTATTATTAAATCAATTTATAGTTGGATAGTGGATATTATAAAATGGTATGCATGCCTGTCAATTTTCGATGTAAAGAAAGTTTGTCTTTTAAAAAGGAATACAATGTTTGTAAAATGTATCATATAGAGGTCAAATACCTCGCAATGTAATCACCTATTGTGAATCGTTTATAATGTATATGAACGGGTCTTTTCTGTTGGTATCAGAGCAGTGGTCTTAGCGAACCAGGTCTGCATTA
Source organism: Rutidosis leptorrhynchoides (assembly GCF_046630445.1). Taxonomy (NCBI): domain Eukaryota; kingdom Viridiplantae; phylum Streptophyta; class Magnoliopsida; order Asterales; family Asteraceae; genus Rutidosis; species Rutidosis leptorrhynchoides. The sequence continues at coordinate 284,748,060 of NC_092334.1, read as the reverse complement.
GTGTGTCTAACTGATAAGTCGATAGGATGCATTAGTGAGTCTGGACTTCGACCGTGTCTGCATGTCAAAAGTTTTGCTTACCATTTTGTGTCGAAAATTAACTACTTATCATCCTCAGAAAATTACCTGCTTATCATTTTTAGTCTAAGACACGTCTTGCTGCATTGATTGCATGAATAGTGTATAGACAAAAATTCATATCTTAGCATATCTGCTAAATCATATCTTATCGTATCTGTTACTTTAAACTTTGCCTGACATATCCCGCAAAGTCCTCCGTAATCTACGAAATCTTTTGATCTCTATATATATATATATATATATATATATATATATATATATATATATATATATATATATATATATATATATATATATAATTAGAATACCATCCTTTAGCCAAAATCATTTGATATCGAAAAAAAAATCCTTTATCCAATCGTACGAAATGGAATTCGTCATCAGTTCAAGTCACTCAGATTCCGAAATGGAATCCCATTCAAGCTCCGAAAGCAGTGTGACCGGAATAGATCAACCAATTAGTCATCACCTATTCTGGATGAATTGGGGATGGGTTCGTAGCCTCCTCAATCATTGGAGACAAGAAGAAGGTGATCCCTTCCATCCACCACATTGTCCTCTTGACGAAGAACCTGAAGCACTTACCAGCGAACCTGTCCGAAACACCATTTTCTCGCTCATTTCCAGAGTATCTCGTCACGATTATATATTACATCAAATTTTAGATTTTATTTATCCGCTCGTCCGAACCGACAATCACCCCGGTGTAATAGAAGAAGTCAATGAGCTTCGCGCTCGGGTAGTGGCTTTGGAGAATATGATGCAGAGATTACAAACACCAGCAGCAGCATCAACAGCATAACCAGTACCACCATCATCAACGCCAACAGTACCATTACCACCTTCAACCACAACAACGTCGTAAACCTCAACTTCACAATCTGTCCCATGAGCATCAACGTCATACGCACCATAGATACCAAGGAGTACCAACAACAATAACTGATGAAGTATTAATTCATAACTTCATTGGAGAAACATTTCCGCGGCGATTATGTAATCTCTAAAGTCTTAGAGATTATCTAATCTAGCCCTAACCATAAATCAGTTAAGCGAACCAAAATGATAGAAGGAAGAGTAGAAACCCTGACAAAAATGGTGTGTGATTAACAAGCTAAACTTGCTTTACCAACAGCATCAACAGTACCGTCAGTGTTACCAGCATCGTCAGTACAGTCAACATCCGAATCAACAACACCGATAACATCACAAACTCCGTCAGTTCAAGAATCACTATGGACATCATTACGAATCAATAACGTGTATATTGTATCAATGAGTTATGAAGAATTAACTCATTCCCTCTGAAGAAATTATATGTATATATATATATATATATATATATATATATATATATATATATATATATATATATATATATATATTTTGAAATAAATCTTTCCGTGCTAAGCTATTGAGTGTGAATCTTAACCACTCGGTTAATTCATATTACAAATATGCAATAATGTACGTCCTTCGGCCGCAACTTAACCAGCGTTAACTACAATCTCTGTCGCAATTCAACAAATTCCAATTCATAATAAATCAAGTATATGTTTGATTTTACACTTTCATCATCGATGTACCCGAAACTTTTCAGATAACATCATTCGTACTTTGCGAAATTCAAAAGAATTCCACGAACCGAACATCATACATCAACAAATAACGAAGTATTGATTCATAATTTCAATGTCATTAACGAAATACTGCATAAAAGTTATGTACTTTTTAAAGCCTTTAGGGATTATTTAATTCTAGTTTCAACCGTAAATCAAATGAGTTTAATTTAACATTAACTCATTAAATCTATGTTACATCTGAAGAAAATATACATATATATATTTTCATAAAGACTGTGATAAAATTCTTTTGTACAAAATATTAATTGTGAAATTTTTTTTAACGGGTAGGTAATACCCAAGAGATATATAAATTCACAATTAATATGTTACATTCTTCGAATCTGATTCAGCAAATCATCCATTATACTCCCTACTTTCACAACAATATACATTCTTTTATAGAAATCAAAACAGCCATACTCATTCAAAATTTAATTACATATTCTGATTTTGAAATCTCAATATTCAACTTGAGATATGACCAAAATCATCACTCTTAGATCCTTACATCTTTCACAAGCTATATTTTGACTTCAAAACTGTGTCAGAACATCAAATGTATGTTAACGATTACAATCTGTGTTCAAACCCTTCAAACATTTCTGAAGACACTTCGAATGATGAGCAATCGAGATGATGATCCAACCACATGTTACCCACAGTTATGTACCCGAAAAACTCTTGAAACCAAAGTAAAAGTTTAAACAACGTATCCGCTTCAGATTCTTTGGCATTTATTAGCAAAAATAACTTTGCGACTCCTATTCAAAGTAGCCAGTTTTGTCACAGCTCCAGCAAGTCAACTTTGACTTTTCAGTTAGACTAACCTTATTATAACCTTGAGATATACACCATCGTTACCAGGGAACCTTTTACATTCCACCACATTATTAGCAGATGTACCAACAACTTCATTACCCTTTGACTTTAGCCTCTCCAAAAAGTCATTATAATTATTCATTGAAACCCCATCATTTACTCATTCGCATCTTGTAATGAGAATTGCCATACGAATCATTGGGAATTAGCAATCAGTATTTTGAAATCTCGCAGCATGTCTACGCCAACAGTTATATGTGTATATATATAACGTATATCTTCTGGACTTAATTTGAATGTGAAGTTTCTGAAAAACACTCCGAACTACGAATTGGTTCTCCAAAAATGAAAAAAAAAATGCTGATGAAGCAGCAAAAACTATAAACGACTTTAAACGGTAAAAGCTGGATGATAATGATGAAGTGTATTGGCACAGCGCTGAAAAAGAAAAGTTTTGAAACTGGAAAACGGATTGAGCAAAGTAGGAAGGAGGCTGTGGAAAAATTACAAAGACCGAACCTGACTTCAAAGGATCCAAATGATTCAGTACCTGCTGAAGTCATTAACGAATACCTTGCTCCTGACTCTAAACCCCTGCGGACAATATTCTTCATCATCCTTTGATATTAGAAATTCTAAAATATCATCATATCTTTCATTATAAATATCCTCCATATTTCTGAAGATATTTTCTTAATTTTTCTTATTTGAAATCATTTACCTCTTCGCGCTATCTGTATTACATCATAAAAGAAACTATTTTAGTTTCTAAATTCTGAAACATTCAAGTTTAAAATAGGAATATTTTGAAGTAGTGTTGGGAACTGAAGCATGAATTAGTATAATATAATGACACTTGATCAATGTGATTATATTACAGTAAGTCATGCTGAGTTTCTAAATGGAACGTGATGATTCACAGATCATAACATCATCATGTGCCATGTTATACGACTCTTGTATTCTATTTAACCTCTAAAATATCAAGAAAATATTTCTTGATGATTCGGCCTTTTCCAGGGTATTCTAGTAATTTGACAAGTCAAGATCGTGACATCACAATTTTCTTCCTAGAACATTAACAATGTTCATTCTGAAATTTATATCTGTGAATTCTGGACCATTACAAGCGGTGCTTAATCGCAAGAAGAAGAAACGAAAGGACAAAACTCCGAAATAGAAATTGGGGTATAAATTGCAGCAAATAAAAGAGAGCATTAACTGTGAATGATAATGATTATAGAAGACAGAAGCAGAGACTTTGAAATATAAGGGAACATATAAAGCCCAACGACAAACCAGAAATTATAAACCATATATATCGATGCATATAGCAATATAAAGACACGAGAGAACTAGAAACACTATAAACCCAAGAGTATAGTAGAAGTAAATAGATTCTTCCTGCGGTAGATGAAAAAAGAAGAATGACCGATATGAAAGTTAGAAGTATATCGAGAATCAGAACTGAATGGAGCATATTGATAAATACTTTAAAATATGAGTTGAGGGGAAAAGAATAGAAGGTGATGAAACATGACTAGGAACTTAGAAATCAACAGATTTAACTCACACAATGGCGGAATAAGTGAATCAAACCCTCTAGTGAATAGGTTAAGTTTTTTTTGATTAATTTAGTCAAACCATAACTAAATCAAGTGTGATTAGATCAACACCTAGAGCTATTATTCACCACCTGGGTGATTTGGACTGAGAGAGAATCGGAAGAGCTCACTAGATCTGAGTGTGTGTAACAAATGAGAGGCTTAACCTAAAATGAAGAACATAAGACTTTATATACCCCTGCTGTTGACTAACCCATACGATTCATTCATCACACGTACGAGTTGGCTTCATCAGCCGTACGGGTGATCACTCACTCGTGTCTTCTCATTTAGGTTGTAATTGTGACTTAGCTCAGCATCAACCGTGCGTATGAGCCTGTCAGTCATACTAGTGAGGCTTCACTCGTACATCTGACTAAGTCTAACATAGTCAAACATCTAAATCTCGTTCCTGCAGTTCCTGTAACCACATACAAACACGGATAGGATAATAACGAGCAATCATGGTGGCCTGTAAACTGTTGTACCTGCAATGGACGTGGGTAGATGTCTAGGGACTTGCATAAAATGCATCAACAGGAGGTGTGAGTTGTAAGGAAACGAAGGAGGTGAATTTATAAGAAAATCTCCGACAGAACAATTGAAATGGACAATCGCATTTAAAGCGGATCCTAATTCCCTTGATTACCGGATAGTCAAATCTTATTAAGAAGATTTTCTTCAAATCCCTTGAAATCTGGGAATCAATCATATCTACGTCAAATGATAAGATAAATCTACACTTACTCATTTCACTCTTCTATGTTAGCTTCATTCGTACTCTTCATACAAATGGATTGCTTATCCAAATTATTCGCTGATGATAAAACTCTAATTTTCAGCCCGTATGCATCATGAAAACATACTTATTATCATTCACGACCTTTCCACTCAAATTTCGGGACGAAATTTCTTTAACGGGTAGGTACTGTGACAACCCGGAAATTTCCAACCAAATTTAAACTTTAATCTTTATATGTTTTCGACACGATAAGCAATATTTGTTAAGTTAAATTTCAAGAATTTTAAACTATGTTCATACATTCATTCAACCTCGACCAAGTTCCAACGATTCACGAACCATTAAACGAATATGATTATATATGTATATGTGTATATATATTATAACTTGAAACGTAAACAAAATATTAGATTAAATACTTTACATGATTGTATCTGTTTCAAAATGTTTATCAATGGAATTAGAAGATAAGATCAAATGATTGAATTATCAGATATATTAAATTATGATTACAAGTCTCTGTTGAAAGGCGTTGATTTGAGAAATCTTTCCATTTTAACAATAAATGGTAAAGTGATTTATAAATAAGAACAAATTGTCAATCATTGAGAACTAGACAAAGGATAGTGGAAGATTGAATCTCATAAAGACTCGATTGATCTATTTAGTTTCAAACGTACAAAAACATTTTCAGTTTAAAAAGAACTTTATTATTAAAACGTATATAACTTTTATAAATATCTACAACCACTTTTGACAACTCATTACTTAACTAGAATGATAAAGATAACGATATTTATATTTTATTTTATTATATATATATATATATATATATATATATATATATATATATATATATAACGATTTAAATTAATATTATATATATTTATACGCGTATTATACGTACATAATTTTATACTTTTACTATACTTAAACTTTACCTTTACTTTATTTTTACTTTACTTTAACTTTAATAATTTACTTTAATAATTCATACTTTAATAATTCACTTTAATAATTCATACTTTAATAATTCACTTTAATAATTCATACTTTAATAATTCACTTTAATAATTCATACTTTAATAATTCACTTTAATAATTCATACTTTAATAATTCACTTTAATAATTCAAAAATCTATTATAAATAGAATTAAATAGGTTTCATTATTTCATAGAAACTTGAAAATATTTTTCTCTAAACTCTCTCAATCGATTTACATATATATATTTACTCCGTATTATTTCAAGATATTATTAGTATACATAAAATATTACGACGGAGTGCTGTCCGAGTGATTTTGAAATTGTTTTTCGAGTAGGATAGGATTAAGGAAATTATGGGTTATAGCTATGGAGGTGATTGAGTATGGTTCATGGGTATGCTCGTGAGGTCAATATAGTGTTTATCATTTTCGTTGCGTCTAAGTACCTTTCCTGCAATATTGAATCTCAATATTGATACGTGAGTACTCATAATTTAACTTTTACATACTAATAGTGTATCCCTGACTAGTGCTCGAGTATTTAGGATTATGCATGCTTGTACCTTTGATATTGCCCTTAGACAGGTTAGGTTGAATCTTGAATTAGTTACTCTTGCGGTTGAGATAAGGTATAAGATATGCATGTCCTTGGAAAGCTAGCGAAAAATTAAGAACTTTTCCTTTAGATATCGAATGGTTTCGATGAACGGATTAGAAGTTATAATCAATTGAATTTTCGATATTTTTATTAAAAATGATTATTATTATCATCGTTTTTATCGTCGTTCCAGTTTTATCTTATTATTATCATTATTATTATCTTTATCAATAAAAGGGATTTATCATTAAAAATTGTTATTTTTTTTATTATTACTATCTTTATTATCGTTAAAGTTATAATTAGTATTATTATTATTATCCAATTATTATTATTATTATTATTATTATTATTATAATTATTATTATTATTATTATTATTATTATTATTATTATTATTATTATTATTATTATTATTATCATTATTAATATATATATCATTATTTAAAAATGGTTATTGTTATTGTTATTATTATTATTACTATATTATCATTAAGATAATTATTAGTATTATCGTTAGTAATGTTATAGTAACTATCATTATTAATATTAGTGTAACTAAAACAAATATTTGTAACACCTAATTATTTTGATTACTATTATTATCATTATTATGAACACGATATAAAAGACGATTAAAAGCTATTAAACGAAACGATTAGGAAATAATGAGTAAGAGTATCATGATGAAATTAAAATATTATAAGATATTGATTTAGATAAAATTATAGTTCTTATTATTTTTTATCATTACTATTATTATTAAAAGTATCGTTAGTATTAAAACTATCATTTTAACAAAAATTATCATTTTAATAGAAATGTCATTGTTACTATAAAATATCATTATTGTTATTATTTTAAATATAATTATTATTTTAAAGATAATATTAAAAATTATCGTAAATATTAAAGTTATCATAATTAGAATTATCGTTTTATCATAATGTCATCTTAGTAATTATAAATATTGATATTTTTATAATAATAATTATTATTACAAAATAATACAACTTTTACTTACTATTATTATAGATATTATTTTATCAAATAAATATGTGATACAAACATATTTTACTACGTGTAATAACTTACTTTAATAATACCTATCATATTATCTTTATGATATTAAATGAACCCTATAAATTTTATTACTTAATATATATAAAAGTATATTTTATTATATAAATTTAATATAAAATTTTATTTATTAATAAATAAATTATATTATTTACTCTAATAAATCTTTTAAAAATATTTAAAAATATAAAACGACGATATTTAAACTATATATTAATCATGTATAGATTTTTGGAAATTATTTTGAGTCAAATTTACTTTTGTTGACTTTTGCATATTAGTCTCGAGCATTAGGATTGTGGTACACTATGACTTGACCTAATTTGTTAGACAAATATTGACCAACACATAAATATATATAATTAATTTAGGTTCGTGAATCCGAGGCCAACCTTGCACTTGTTCAATGACGTTATATGTATTTTTACTACGAAATACAGTATGGTGAGTTATAGTCCCACTTTTAAAATCTAATATTTTTGGGATGAGAATACATGCAGGTTTTATAAATGATTTATAAAATAGACACAAGTACGTGAAACTACATTCTATGGTTGAATTATCGAAATCGAATATGCCCCTTTTTATTAAGTCTGGTAATCTAAGAATTAGGGAACAGACACCCTAATTGACGCGAATCCTAAAGATAGATCTATTGGGCCTAACAAACCTCATCCAAAATACCGGATGCTTTAGTACTTCGAAATTTATATCATGTCCGAAGGAGGATCCCGGAATGATAGGGGATATTCTTATATGTATCTAGTTAATGTCGGTTACCAGGTGTTCACCATATGAATGATTATTTTTGTCTCTATGCATGGGACGTATATTTATGAGAACTGTAAATGAAATTCTTGTGGTCTATTAAAATGATGGAAATAAATGATTATGATAAACTAATGAACTCACCAACCTTTTGGTTGACACTTTAAAGCATGTTTATTCTCAGGTGTTAAAGAAATCTTCCACTGTGCATTTGCTCATTTTAAAGATATTACTTGGAGTCTTTCATAGCATATTTTGAAGAACGTTGCATTCGAGTCATTGAGTTCATCAAAGATTATTATTAAATCAATTTATAGTTGGATAGTGGATATTATGAAATGGTATGCATGCCTGTCAATTTTCGATGTAAAGAAAGTTTGTCTTTTAAAAACGAATGCAATGTTTGTAAAATGTATCATATAGAGGTCAAATACCTCGCAATGTAATCACCTATTGTGAATCGTTTATAATGTATATGAACATTGTAACATCCGTGTTACATCCATCCCACATCGGTTGGAGAGGGGAACGAAGCATGCCTTATAAGGGTGTGGAGACCTTTCCTAGCATGACGCGTTTTGGGACCACAAGCGCAGCAGATCCCATAAGAACTCTGTAGTTAAGTGTGCTCAGGCGAGAGCACTACCAGGATGGGTGACCTCCTGGGAAAGTGCTCGTCGTGTTTGTTTGCCAAGAAAAATTCGTGAGCAACCTACGGGGGAGACAAGGGTACGTCCATATCTCTGCAAAGCGGACAATATCATGCTACGGGGAACGTTTTACGTGGGGTGTTACGAAATGGTATCAGAGCCAGGCCCCGGACCAAACGTGCACAGCGAGGACGCTGTGTCCCATTAGGGGGGAGGATTGTAACATTCGTGTTACATCCGTCACACATCGGTTGGAGAGGGGAACGAAGCATGCCTTATAAGGGTGTGGAGACCTTTCCTAGCATGACGCGTTTTGGGACCACAAGCGCAGCAGATCCCATAAGAACTCTGCAGTTAAGCGTGCTCAGGCGAGAGCACTACCAGGATGGGTGACCTCCTGGGAAAGTGCTCGTCGTGTTTGGTCGCCAAGAAAAATCCGTGAGCAACCTACGGGGGAGACAAGGGTACGTCCCTATCTCTGCAAAGCGGACAATATCATGCTACGGGGAACGTTTTACCTGGGGTGTTACACGTTCCCATTTATCTTTTTATATTCGACCTATTAATTCTTTTAACACTCTATGGCATTTGTTCCTTCTTCTCCTTTAATAACTAAGTCGACCAGAGTAATAATTCTCCAGCAATTGATTATTATACAATCTGGATGCTCCATTTGAAACAAAAACGACTCATACTAGTGATTTTTATTTAACAGATACCATCAGAAAGAATTTAAAATCGACATTTGTTATGCGAGAAAAATGGTGATGAACTCAACACTTGATATCGAATTTTAGATTGTTTCAAAAGAAAATTCCTACATGAAATATATTTAGAATCCGTTTTAGAAACTTTCTAAATCATCAATTTTACTTAAATCAGAACAGGAATTTCGAATTGGATCGAAGAACATTCTTTGACTTTTTTTAATTCGATATTTTGACTCAAGAATTCTTAATCAAGAAGACTAATTGGTATATAAGATTTTGCAGACAATTTTAGTGAAGAATTCCTAACAACACTGCATTAATAGATTTTTAAAATTTGTTAGAAAGTCAAGCTTTTGGAATATAGAAATAGAACAGAGCAGTCGACACTTTAAAAAAAAATTCAATGGAATTTCTATGATTTTAATCTGAAACACGTTAACAGAAAAGTATATAGAGATTAAGTGGTGTTTGTACAGCTTAATGGACCTAATTGGCATTTGTTTGCTAGTATTTGGATCGACAAAAAAATATATTCGTTCCTTAATAAATCAAATAAATAATTTAAAGGCAGTTTGATATTCTTCATAGCTTGTACGACTAGATGTGGATGTGTAACAATTTTAGATAAGAAACAAAAAAAATTAAACAGCTCAATAGGGACGTGCATTTGGATTATACCAGAATCGAATCCTCAGTAAAAAAATAATTAATACGGATAATGAAAAGAACAGAATTTTTTTTATATGGTTAGAGAATCAATCCAATTAGATTTAGTAAAAAAAAATTATTTAGATGCTGGGAGATGGTGAACTGATTTGTACTCCATTTTATGATTTCAATGATTTATGGAATTAATATTATTAATTAATAAATGTAATAATAATAATAATAATAATAATAATAATAATAATAATAATAATAATAATAATAATAATAATAACAATAATAATAATATTAATAATTATATTAATAATAATAAATAATAATGATACTAGGAATCATAAAAAAATGATAATAATAATATTATTAATGATAATAATAATAAATGGTATTATTTTCTAATAATATCATTAATATAATAAATTACATGTATTAAAGTTTATATCTATATATAATATTAATATAATAATATTCATAATAGATCTTAATATTAATATTAGTATTTATTTTGATGAAAGTTACAATAACATTATGAATATAATAATTCTATTTTAACTTGTAATTACATTTAATATTATAATTTATGTAATATCTAGTAATTATATAACATATATTTAATATTTAATATTTATACATTACAATATACATGCTAATACTAATAATAATAATAATAACAATCTTATTAATGATATTAATAATAATACTACTTAATAATAATACTAACAATTATATTCAAATTTGTAATTTAGTTTGATAGGTTTCCATTTATTATATTATATCTACCAATTATATAATTTATTGAATCTTTAATATATATTTATTTACATACATACTTACACACAATGGTTCGTGAATCATCGGGATTAGTCACATGTTAAATGATTCCATATAAACAGTTCAAGAGTTTGAGACTCAACATTATAGACTTCGCTTATCGTGTCAAATTCATTTACAGATTATGTTTAAATTTGGTCGGAAATTTTCGGGTCGTCACAGTACCTACCCGTTAAAGAAATTTCGTCCCGAAATTTGAGTGGGATCTTCATGGCAGACAATAAATATGTTTTCATGACTCATACGAGTTGATAAATGGAGTTTTATCATTAATGAATAATATGGATAAAACAATTCGATTATGTGAGTAGTACGAGTGAAGTTATTACAAAAGAGTGAATTGAAGAGATAAAGTTTCGTCTTAACTTTTGTCGTTGTCTTGGTTAAATTCTGATATTTAAGGGTTTTAAAGAAAATCGTCGAAATCTAAAAGATTTGATTCTTCGGAGAATAAGGAAATTAAGATCTCTATAATTAATTACGGTGATCTGCCTCGATTCCACTGTTTGATATTTCCATTATAAATTAAACTCTTCCGTTCCATTATTCTCACCATTCCTATACTTTCTTTCTTAGTTCATACACCCAGAAGATTGTAAAAATGCTTAATCCAGTTCTAATCCTTGATATTTTTCTATTTATCATTCCTGTCATCCTTATTTTCTATCTTTCACCAGAAAAATCTGTTTACTTCTACTATTACCTTGGGGTGATACTATTCTTAATTCTACCATGTCTTTATATTGCTATTCATATTAATATCCACGGTTTGTAACCTCCGTATTGTTATTGGACTTTATATATTCTCTTATATTTTGGATCTCTTTGCCTTTTTATTATCCTCTCGACCTCTAGTAAAGTGAGTAACTGCCCAGAATTCGTAAGTACAGAGTTTTGAATGAACTTAATGTTCTAAATAAGAAAGAATGTAATCGCACGATTTGATTTGTCAAATTACCTGAATCACTGAGAATAGAACTATCAAGAATATACTTTCTTGATATGTTCAGAAGTTAAGTAGAATGTAAGAGTTATGAAACATGGCACATGATGACGTTATGATCTGTGAATCATCATGTTCCATTAGAAACTCAGCATGACTTACTGTAATATAATCACGTTGATCAAGTGTCATTATATTTTACTAATTCATGCATCAATTTCTTTACATTTCTCCAGAATTCATTCATAAATTAAACTTATATTTTACAGAAGTTTCCAATATAATGAAACACAGGAAGCACGAAGAGGTATATAATTTCGGACGAGAATATTTATAAAAATATCCTCAGAAATATCGAAGATATTTATGATGATATTTTGGAATTTCCAAGTTCGAAGGTTGATGAAGAAATTTTTTTTTTCCGCAAGATTTTAACATGACTTCGGAGCAAGATATTCTCTAGAGATTTCAACGGATCCAGAATTACCTGGGTTTTTTTGAATAGAGGGTATGGTCCTTGTATTTGTCCTTGGTCTCCTTCGTGGTTAGCTCAATCCATTTTCCAGTTCCAACGTTTATGAGCTTTTCCAACATACTATTCTTTATCATCAAACTTCCGACGACTAAGGTCGTTTACGGTTGCCTACAGTTTCTGCTGCTTCATTCACTTTTTTCAAAGTTCAATGTATTGATTCGTAGGCTGGGTGCTTTTTAAAATTTCAGAATTGAAGATCGTAATTCTAGGAGATAATTGTTATATGTATACATATAACTATTGATTTAGAAATGCTACGAGATTCAAAATACTGATTGCTAATTCTCGGTAATTAGTATGGCAATTATCGTTACATGGTATAGATGAATACACGATGTGGTTTCAATGAATATAATGATTTTTCGGAAAGTCCAAATTCACTGAAGTTGCTGGTAAGTTTACTGCTAATGTGGTGAAATATAAACGGTTCTCCTGTAATGATGACGACAGGCAAACTTATATATCGAGGTTATAATAAGGCTGATTCGAATGAAAGGTCAATGTTGACTTGTTGGAGCTGTGACAAAATTGGCTAATTTGGAAAAGAGTTGCAATGTTATTTTCGGTAATAACAACGCCAAAGGAGCTAGCACAGATATGTGTTAAATGTTTACTCAGGTTTCGAGTGTTTTCAGGTGCATAACTATATGCATCAATCTTATCTTCCGTAGATAAAGTGCGGTTGGTTCATTCTCTCGATTGTGGTGTTTTCAAGAATCATGAATGGTTCGAACGCAGATTGTAATCGTCAAGATATAAATGAGGTTTAAGATGGAATCAAGTGGCAAACTTGAAGAATTGTTTAGTTTCATATGTTATAATCAATATTTTAATCCATTTTAATTGTCCAGTGTTATTAGTCCACAGTCGATAGTCCACAGTTAACAGTCCAATAATTCATTTATAGTTTAGTATATAATATTCGAATTAATTGATACGTATCGTGACCCGTGTACATGTCTCAGACTCGATCACAACTCAAAGTATATATATTATTGTAGAATCAACCTCAACCCTGTATAGCTAACTCGGTCATTACTGCATATAGAGTGTCTTTGGTGATTCCAAATAATATATATAGATGCGTCGATATGATATGTCAAAACCTTGTATACGTATCCCGGTATTTAAAGTGCGTAAAATAAATAACAGAAATTAAATGACGATAAATAAAATTGCGAGAATTAAAATTGCGATAAATAAATTGCGATAAATAAATTGCGATAATTAAATTTTGAAAAATAAAAGGTAATACGGAATTAACAGTTAGCTAGGAACAGTTAGCTAGGAACATTTAGCATGGATTCTTAACAAAATTTCTCATAGTTAATTTGTTTGTTTCTAACAAATTTTATTTTGTCCAATGTTTTCTTCATTATGCCACTTGTTGGATTCTGATAAATCAAAATCCAAATATGAAATTGAATGAAAATAGTTATTCTGCGGTGAACGGATTCGTATATCTGTGGATGTAAGTAGGATAGTAAATAACTGTTGAATTAGATTCAAAGAATGTACAGTGTAATTTATTAATGTGAAATCTAAATATTCCTCGGGTATTACCTACCCGTTAAAATATTTTCACCATCAACAGTTTGTACAAAAGAACTTTTAAGTTACAATCTTTACGAAAATATATATACATATATATTTTCTTCAGATTTAATCATAGATTTAATGAGTCAATATAATATTAACTCATTCGATTTACCATTAGAACTAGAATACATAATCTCTAAAACATTAGAGATTACATAATCGCCATGTAGAACGAAGATAATCGATGTAGAACAAGATATAGAACGATATGTAGAATGATGATTATGCTCGAGGTATAGATTGTGATGTTGAGGCTACTGGTGCTGGTGGTACTGTTGGTGCCGGTGATGCTGCTGGTGCTTGTAAGTTGTGCCCCATATTTTCCAAAGTTGTTACTCAGACGCGAAGTTTGTTGACTTCTTCTATTATTCCGAAATGATTGGCGGTTGGAATGAGTGAATGAATAAGGTTTTGAATTTGAGATAGTATATAATCATGGCGAGATATTCGAGAAACGACGGTGAAAATGGAGTTTCAAATTGGTTTGCCGGTAAGTGTTTCAGGTTCTTTGCCAAAAGGTGAATTTGGTTGGTGGAAAGGATCTCATTTTTCTCGTCTCTATTGATTAAGTCGACTATGAACTCATCCAAATTCATCCAGAATAGGTGATGGCTAATTGGTTGATCCATTCTGGTTACACTGCTTTTGGAGCTCAGGTGAATATCCATATCAGAATAGCTGTCGTAATCTGATGAACTCAAACTAGTTGAAGGATCCATCTCGTATGATTAGGGAATTGATTTTTGATATGAGATAGATTATAGGACTTAGAAATACATAATTTTCATATGTATATAAAATACCACGATCCCATAAGTTACGGAGGAATCTTCAGAAGCTGACAGGCAAAGTTTACAGTAAAAGATACGCTAAGATACGATTTTATCTATACACTATCTATGCAATAGAGGCAGTAAGATGTGTCTAGACTTTAAGGATGATAAGCAAGTAATTTTTGACATAAAATGATAAGCAAAACTTTTGACATGCAGACACAGTCGAAGTCTAGACTCACTAATGCATCTACACAACTATCAGTTAGACATACTAATGCAAGACCTGGTTCGCTAAGACCACCGCTCTGATACCACATGTCGTGACCCGTCCTAATCTATAAGGACAAATACAATAATATATGATTACATTGCGAGGAACTTGACCTCTATATGATACATTTTACAAACATTGCATTCGTTTTTAAAAGACAACCTTTCATTTCATCGAAAGTTGACAGACATGCAAACCATTTCATAATATCCAACCTATAAATGACCTAATCCGTCATTTAATTAATAATAATCTCTATTGAACTCAATAACTTGAATGCAATGTCTTTTGAAATATGCCATGAATGACTCCAAGTAATATTTTAAAATGAGCTAATACACAGATTTCTTTCATACCTGAGAATAAACATGCTTAAAAGTGTCAACCAAAAGGTTGGTGAGTTCATTAGTTTATCATAAACAATCTTTTCCATCATTTTAATAGACCACAAGATTTCATTCAATAATCATACACTCGCAAGTGTTTAAAATTCATTCATATGGATTGAACACCTGGTAATGACATTAACAAAATGCATCTAGAATATCCCCATATATAAATATCGAAGTACTAAAGCAGTTCAAATTCTCTGACTGGGGCGTGTCAAAGCCCATAGATCTATCTTTAGGATTCGCGTCAATTGGTGGCAATTATAATAAACACCAATTCTTAGGCTACCAAGTTCAACAAGGGCGATATCCGGTATAACAATTCAACCATAGAATATAGTTTCAATTACTTGTGTCTATTCCGTAAAACATTTATAAAAGCAGCGCATGTATTCTCAGTCTCAAAAATATATATTGCAAAAGCATTTAAAAAGGGAGCAAATGAAACTCACTCTATAATATTTTGTAATAAAAATATTCATACGGCGATACTGAACAATGCAAGGTTGGCCTCGGATTCACGAACCTATATCAATTGTATATCTATTAACACATATAATGGAAATCAAATAATTTCATTTATTTATATATATATATATTATTTATATACATGTAGTTATATAGAATTCATACTAAATTCCATTTAAAAACGTATACTTATTTTATATTTTAAATTATATGTTATATATATTCATTTTGTATATATGTCTTTAAGGTGAGTAATATAGTTATATTAATATCTTGTAAGTATTTATATAAATAACGTTACTAGGTTTGATATACAGTTATATGAAATATTAATACATTTTTAGTATATGTAATAAGTATATTTTACGTACAAAATATTTATTTGTTTTAAATTGATAGTTTTAATAATAATGATTTACTAATAATAATAACTTTATTAATAATGATAATACAAATAATTATTAAAATGATACTAATACTAATATTAATGAAAATAATGATAACCTTAATAATAATTCTTATGATAGTAATAATTATAGGTATGGTAATGATACTAATGTTAATGATAATAATATTAGGTTGTATTGTTTTCCTAATAATGATAATTATAGCAATAAAATACTAATAATTTGTATTATCTTCATAATAATCATAATTAAACATATTCATGATAATAATATTAAAGTTATAAAATTAATAATAACAATATCATAACTACTACTTATAATAATACTAATAACAACAATAGATACAATATTTAATATTATGACAATAATAATAATGAGAATAATTTTGATACATATACCAATAATTATAATATTACTACTAGTAATAATAACACTAATAACAATAACAATAATAATTTATAACAACAATAATAATAATAATAATAATAATAATAATAATAATAATAATAATAATAATAATCATAATAATAATCATAATAATAATAATAATAATAATAATAATAATAATAATAATAATAATAATAATAATAATAATAATAATAATAATAATAATACTATTAATAATTAAAAAAATGGGACTATCTTTGAAAGAACACGATTTTAAAAAAATATTTGCCAACACCGGGGCTCAAACCTTTGACCTCCCGCTTAACCGAAACACTCTTAACCATTTATCCGTTCCCATTTATCTGTTTATATTCGTCCCATTAATTCTTTCAACACTCTATTTGATGGAATTTAACAAGTTACAAAACAACGTGTTCTTATAATTAACTCGATCATTAAACCAATTTAATGTAGTTAAAACAAGTAGAAGCATAAGGTTAAGTTCATGTTTATATGTAAAGCTATTAAGTTAAATTCCATGATAATATCAAGTCTTGGATAAATGCTTAGAAATATGTATATAGAGAAGGAAGTAAGATTCAATACCTCCTCAAGCTAGTTGAGGGTTGTTTGATACAAGAAAAAGATGAACAAGTGTGTTAAAACCCCAGGCTTTTGATGAACCAACACCACCCTTGAACTTGATTATGTTTTAGATACTTAATCACCTTAAAACCAAGCTAGAAACCCACTTCCTTTGGACCCAAAATTCTGGACAGCAGCTAGTTGAAAGAAGATGATGAATGGAGCCTCAAAACTATGAAACCTCAAGTGTTTATACCCCAAACTTATAACCAACACCTAGCACTTTGGTTAGGAATTTTTGACACTTGAAATTAAGCTTTCAAAATGAACTTAAGAACTCCTTTTTGTACACTAAAGCTCACGGTAGCCGTAGTAAAAAAGAGAGTTGAATCTTGTTCATTTTCACTTGATGTTATGCATGTCTTACTTGAGAGAATAAGTCAATCCTTGGTGGAAGTGTTAGGCATGCACATGAGGAGTTTTGTAGTATTAAAAGTAACAAACGCAAGCATGTGTGCCCTTTCTTGGAGCCCAAAAATCTGCCACACTTGATGTTTAATAATAATACTTGTAAGTTTATAAAAGTTTATAAACTTGTTATAAACTTATGTATTATTTTCTTACTTATACATTTTATAAAACCTTTTATAAAATATAACACAATATAATCATTTAAACCTATAAACAATTATATATAAATTATCCAAATAATTTATCTCAAGTGATAATATTTTAGAAACCCGATTTTCTAAAATCCAAGTGTCGCGCATTTGTTTAATGATCCAATCGTTAAGATCAAATACGTTTAAGGTGTCGGTAAGCTTGTTATTGGGTATGACCCGACTTGGATCATAACATATCAGCCACATTAATTAAATACGTCTCTCGGGCATACGAAAAACCTACAATCTCCCACTTGCACGAGAACATAAGAAATTAATGCAAGTGATGGATACCACCTAACGACCGTCCATCACCCCCAATATGTTATGACTTTTTGCCATTCAATAACATCATCCCTTTTGAGTTCCCATCTCGAATATGAATAGGTGAATCTTTTCATTACATCCTTTCATCCTAGATGTCATGTTAAATCCAAGAGACACAGAGCGATCACTCTCTTTTAGATTTAACTTTATCAGGCCTTAGACATCTGACTCTCAATGAATAAGAGGGACAAATTCCATCTTGACTACATACGTCCTAGATATATACTTTGTATCACACCTGAGCTCTTCCTTGTGAACTACCATATTTCAGAATAGCGAAGGAAAGAATCAAGGCACAACACTTAGTGAATATCTGAGCCCAATATGTATCTCAGGTCAGAGGATACAATGACATTCGCCTTTACTCAAGATTACATGTGATCAACCACAAAGGCTCCATTTAGTAAGTTTTGAGAGCGGGTCTTCCAATATTTGTTTCCTACAAATATCTATGAACCTTGGTAGCAACCTTGCCCCACATTCATCCCGTGAATGTATACCAATCCAAGTTCATAATAGTCTAAACATCACACTTGTTCCCACAAATGTGATCGACTACGGAATTTAGAATAATTACTTATTCATGGATAAAATATGCAAAATAGGAACATAACTCAAAATAAATTAATGCCATAATTATATTAATGAGTTTGAACAATTTTGTTCCATTACAATACTTAAAACAGATCATGATCAATCACTAGAATATCGAAGCCCTAATGTACAAACATGTCCAGTATGTTTTGCTCCGTGTAAGAGCTTCGTGAGAGAATCCGCTATATTTAGATCTGTGTGAACTTTGCGAATACATATCTTTCCCTTTTCAACTTCATCCCTTATATAGTTGAATCTCCGCTCAATGTGACGGGTCTTTTGGTGAGCACGAGGTTCTTTTATTTGAGCAATCGCACCTTCGTTGTCACAAAAGATCTCAAGAGGGTCCTGAATGGAAGGGACTACTCCTAAGTCGTCGATGAATTTCTTCATCCATGCAGCTTCCTGAGCTGCCAATGAGGCGCAATGTACTCTGACTCTGTAGTGGATAAGGCAACAACATCCTGTTTTGAACTCTTCCAAGAGACCACACCTCCATTTAATGTGAAGACATAACCGGATTGTGATCGAGAATCATCTCGATCAGTTTGGAAACTCGCGTCCACATAACCTTTTACAGCGAGTTCCTCCTCACCATACCCATATATCAGAAACATATCCTTAGTCCTCCTAAGGTATTTCAATATACTTTTGACAGCAATCCAATGACTGTTTCCTGGGTTATTCTGGTATCTACTTGTCAGGCTAAGAGCGCATGACACATCCGGTCTAGTGCATATCATTGCATACATGATTGACCCAATGGCAGACGCATATGGGACTTTCTTCATTCTCTCCTGTTCATCTTTCATGGTAGGGCACTGAGATGAACTGAGAAGTGTTCCCTTTTGAATAGGTACCAAACCTTTCTTAGAGTTCTCCATCTTGAACCTTTTTAAGATCTTTTCAATGAATGCACTTTGATTCAAACCTATCAGCTTCTTGGATCTATCCCTGTAGATCCCAATCCCCAAAACGTATTGTGCTTCTCCAAGATCCTTAATGGAGAAGCATATATTAGCCAAGTTTTAACATTTTGCATTTCCGGAATATCATTTCCAAATAACAATATAACTTCCACATATAGTACAAGGAACATGATTGTGCTCCCACTAGCTTTCTTGTGCTTCATCACCATTTTTAATGAAGCCAAATTTCTTGGCCTCATTAAAATGATGATTCCACATTCTAGATGCTTGTTTCAATCCGTAGATTCACTTCTTTAACTTGCATACCTTTTTAGGATATTTTGGAACAACAAAACCTTTGGGCTGAACCATATAGATATCTTCCTCAAGATGTCCATTTAGGAAAGCGGTCTTGACATCTATTTGCCATATTTCATAATCATAATGAGCAGCAATGGCAAGTAGTATCCTAATAGACTTTAGCATTACCACAGGCAAAAAAGTTTCATCATAGTCAACCCCTTGAGTTTGAGTGAAACCTTTTGCTACAAGTCTAGCTTTATATGTATCCAAATTTCCATGTATGTCGGTTTTCATTTTGAAAAGCCATTTACAATCAACTAGCCTAGAGCCAGGAGGTTGCACAACAAGTTCCCAAACTTGGTTGTCATACATGGATTGCATCTCAGCGTTCATGGCTTCCTGCCATTTATCTTTATCAATCCTTGATAAAGCATCTTGGTAGTTTGTGGGTTCATCTAAATCAACCACATAGCAACCATCCATGAGAAACCCATATCTCTCAGGAGGATTACTAATCCTACTAGATCTGCGAACGTCTTGTGTATTTTGATCATCCATTTGATCACTCTCAACATTTTCATGTTGAGTGCTAGTGTCAACCAATTGTGTATCATCTGTTTGATCTTGAACCTCTTCAATATCTATCTTCCTTTCACTTTCGCCTTCCATTAGGAACTTAGTTTCAAGGAATTCAGCCTTCCGAGCAACAAATACATTCTGCTCAGAAGGATCATAGAAATAGTATCCCATATCATCCTTGGGATATCCTATGAAGATACACTTCGTGGATCGAGCATTCAACTTATTAGGGAGATAACGCTTAGGGTAAGCTTCACATCCCCATACCTTTAAGTATGATAGAGATGGAGGTTTTCCAAACCACATCTCATGAGGAGTTCGTTCCACTTTCTTGGTTAGGGCCATATTTAAAATACGAGCCGCGGAGGATAGAAAATAACCCCAAAATGATAGAGGTAACGAGCTTCTAGCCATCATAGATCGAACCATATCCGTTAGGGTTCGGTTCCTCCTTTCGGAAACTCCATTAAGTTGGGGTGTTCCAGGAGGAGTGAGTTGCGAGATAATCCCACAACTTCTAAAATGATCTTGGAAAGCATCGCTTAGGTATTCACCTCCTCTATCGGTATGAAGTACCTGGATTGTCTTATTGAGTTGATTTTGTACTTCGTTTTGATACTCTTTGAATGCCTCAAAAGTTTTTGTAGTGACTCGAACTTTTCCATGTTTATATATATATTAAATGAAATTGTTATTTACATGATTAAGTGTTTCCAACATGTTAAGCAATCAAACTTGTTAAGACTTGATTAATTGAAATAGGTTTCATATAGACAATTGACCACTCAAGTTGACCTGTGATTCACGAACGTTAAAACTTGTAAAAACTATACGATGACATATATATGGTTATATATATAGTTAACATGATTTTTGTGACGACCCGGAGATTTTAGACCAAATTTAAACTTGATCTTAATATGGTTTCGACACGATAAGCAAAGTCTGTTAAACTGAATTCCAAAAAACTTTGAATTGTGTTCATGTATACATTTGACCTTTGACTAATCCCGACGATTCACGAACAACTATTTGTAAATAGATACATATATATTTAAAAATATAAATATATATATTAATTCGAAATATAATTTGAAATACATTATATTAGAATTAACTAGGTAAAATAAAACAATATATAATAATTATCATTTAAAACATATCTATATATATAAATAAGGTATATTGAATATATAAATATAGTTTCAAATTTATTTAGTAAACAATAGAAGCACTCTTTTATCATTCGATGGATATTTAACCAAGTTAAGTTCAAACTTAGGTGATTTTAAAATAAACGGTGATCCGAAAATAAGTTATATAAATTTTAGCTTTATTAAATATATATTTAGAATCTAGTTGATTGATTTTAAAAATATTTATATTTTAGTTGGGATGGAGCTCGAATAACAGATCAAATTCTATGATTATAATAAACAAGTTTAAATTCGAATTTATTAGAAGTTGAAAATAAACGTTGGTCCATAATTAAGCTTAATCAATTTTAAGTTTGCTAAAAATATATTTAGATACCTCGAATTGAGTCTTAATACTCCGTATATATTATTTGGAACTGAAAATAAATATTAGACGCACCTTTTGATCAGGTTTCAAACATTTAATGATCAAAATAAATAAAGATATTTAATTTAAAATATGGGATTTTTCTGTGTACTCTTATCCACCACTAATTAACAAAGAAGCATGATATATATTCGTAAAGTTAAAATATTATGTCGATAGATATTTGTAGGCTGCTAACTATTTGTTTCATGACATCCCACGTTCTAATTGTAATATTAAATTAGTACTTTTAATAATTAGTTATAAGATGTCTATTGTTATATATGTGGAACCAGCACATTTCCCACTAACTCAATTGTACATAATATACATACATATATTACAAACTGATTGAGATAGCAAAAACCCATTTGAGTTCCTGCATCCCTTCCTTTTTCTTGATCGATATAAACAACCAAGCCACTTTGAGCCACCACGAACATCATCGTTATCCTTCACCCACCACTATTCTTGTGCTCTTCTTCTTCTTCTCCTAAGATCAACCATTCGCCATCACCACCTCTCTCTCTCCTATTGTGAAAAGAACAACCATTACCGTTTTTGTTTTCATCCGAACATCATACATCACTTCAGTTTTCCTTCTTCTGCGAAACACTTGCAATTTATATTTTTCTTTCCTGATTGCTGAATAGCTATGAATGCAACCGAAACCTTTCTATTTCACACTGACCTATGCGACTGCTATATAATTGATTTTGCTACGTTTAAATGAAGAAAGAAAAATGTTACTTTATATTGGTGGTATGTAGGAATATAAAAAGGATAAAAAGAGGGACAAGATGAGATGGATTCCACCGATGGAATTGAGGGAATAAAACATGATTGCATTTTCTTTTTGACTACAGCTCACCTTTGATTAACTTTCTTAATGGAAGGCTGATCCCACATATTATATGATAATATGTCAATTTTTTTGTATACCGTAACCAAATGATTAAAGGTCGATAGCCAATCCAATATCTTGCTGTAGCTGATCTTTTTGTTTCTGATATCACCGAAGCCAAACAACCTGTAAATCGCCACCTCAAATTCCATTTTCCTACATCCTGCAACCATGTGAACTTTGACTATTTTATTTATTTTCTGTGGCCGACATATTTCTAAAACAATGATAGCCTCACAACACCTTGTGCGTCGGTTTTAAAAGAAAAGAAAAGGGACGTTCTTTCTCTCCTTGGATGCTAAAATTCCACTTACAAATTAACCTTTCTTTTATAGATTGCAAGTGGACTTTTGTTTAGAATGGGTTACCCATGTTTCTAACAAAATCGTACTATATCTTTTTATATATTATCGAGCTGCCTGGTCATACAAGACCCACACACCACTCAATAGATGTTACGCATATTTCTACTTAAATTAAAGATAATTAGATGGTACGGCTTCTACTTTTTGTTTCGAATCCAAAGCTCAACAACGGGACCTTTTTCTCTCCACTAACTAGTAACCGTAAATTATCCAGGGTTGGTTAATCTAAATTGTAATGGATTATTATGTGGGTCGATCACCATTAACCTATTTTAGTTAGGCCTGCTAGTGGAATGGTACATTAGATGTGGGCCGTTAACTAAAACCCATTACCAATTAGGAACGATCTCTACCATTGTACGAGGTTTCTGTATAATCGTTTAAGGATGCTGTGACAATAGGGTATGTTGTTGATGATAATAGATAATGCAAGGTGATGATAGTATGATGATGACGTGATGGTGATGATACAGAGATATATCAAGGAGAATGATGATGATTATTATGATCATGATATGATTATGATTATGATTATGATTATGATAATGATCACAATGATAAGGAGATAAGTAGGATGCTGCGTTTATGATAATGGTAAGTTAGGATTAAGAAATTGATAATTTAGATTAGTAATGATGGTACATACACGATGAAGATGATGGTAAATTTATGTTGAAATCTGATGATGATGTAATAATTCGATGATGATAATGATATATATATGATCATAGTATGATGATAGTGAGAAAGGATGATGAAGTTGTGATATAGAAAAAAATGAAACGGTTAATACGGGTTAAATATATAATCTATACGAAATATAACAGAAGCACATGATAGCTCAGATGGTTTGGTGTATTAACGGGTTAGCAGGACGTCGCGGTTTCAAACCCGGACTTGGGCATTTTTTTTTAGGATTACTTCTTTGAGGTTCGTGAATCCGAGGCCAACCCTGCATTGTTCAATGTCGTCATATGTATTTTTACTACAAAATACAGTATTGTGAGTTTTCATTAATCCCTTTTTAAATGCTTTTGCAATATATATTTTTGGGACTGAGAATACATGCGCTGCTTTTATAAATGCTTTACGAAATAGACACAAGTGATCGAAACTACATTCTATGGTTGGATTATTAAACCGAATATGCCCCTTTTTAGTCTGGTAATCTAAGAATTAGGGAACAGACACCCTAATTGACGCGAACTCTAAAGATAGATCTATCGGGCCCAACAAGCCCCATCCAAAGTACCGGATGCTTTAGTACTTCGAAATTTATATCATGTCCGAAGGAGGATCCCAGAATGATGGGGATATTCTTATATGCATATTGTGAATGTCGGTTACCAGGTGTTCAATCCATATGAATGATATTTTTGTCTCTATGCATGGGACGTATGATTATGAGAAATGGAAGTATGAAATCTTGTTGTCTATTAAAATTATGAAATGATTCTTTATGATAAACTAATGAACTCACCAACCTTTTGGTTGACACTTTAAAGCATGTTTATTCTCAGGTACGAAAGAAATCTTCCGCTGTGCATTTGCTCATATTAGAGATATTACTTGGAGTCATTCATGACATATTTCAAAAGATGTTGCATTCGAGTCGTTGAGTTCATCAAGATTATTATTAAGTCAATTATATTTGGATATATTATGAGATGCTTTACATGCCTGTCAACTGTCGATGTAACAAAAGTTTGTCTTTTAAAAACGAATGCAATGTTTGTAAAATTTATCATATAGAGGACAATTACCTCGTGATGTAATCAACTGTTGTGAATCGTTTGTAATCGATATGGACTTCGTCCGGATGGATTAGGACGGGTCCTTTCAGTTGGTATCAGAGCAGTGGTCTTAGCGAACTAGGTCTGCATTAGTGTGTCTAACTGATAAGTCGTTAGGATGCATTAGTGAGTCTGGACTTCGACCGTGTCTGCGTGTCAAAAGTTTTGCTTATCATTTCTAGTCGGAAATCATCTGCTTATCAACCTTAGGAAATTACCTGCTTATCATTATTAGTCTAGACACGTCTTGCTACATTAATTGCATGAGTAGTGTATAGACAAAATTCATATCTTAGCGTATCTGCTAAATCATATCTTATCGTATCTATTACTGTAAACTTTGCCTGACATATTCCGTAAATTCCTCCGTAATCTACGAAATCTTTTGATCTATATACATATATAGATATTGTATGTAAATAGAATACCACCCGATAGCCGGAAAATCATTTTATATCAAAAAATCCTTTATCCAATTGTACGAAATGGAAGTTGTCATCAATTCAAGTCACTCGGATTCTGAAATGGAATCTCACTCAAGCTCCGAAAGCAGTGTGACCGGAATGGATCAACCAATCAGTCATCATCTATTCTAGATGAATTGGGGATGGGTTCGTAGTCTCCTCAATCATTGGAGACAAAAAGAAGGCGATCCTTTCTATCCACCACATTGCCCTCTTGACGAAGAACCTGAAGCACTTACCGGCGAACCTGTCCAAAACACCATTTTCTCTCTCATTTTCAGAGTATCTCGTCACGATTATATACTCCATCAAATTCTAGATTTTATTTATCCGCTCATCCGAACCGAAAATCACCCCGGTGTAATAGAAGAAGTCAACGAGCTTCGCGCTCGAGTAGTGGCTTTGGAGAATAT
Source organism: Rutidosis leptorrhynchoides (assembly GCF_046630445.1). Lineage (NCBI taxonomy): Eukaryota > Viridiplantae > Streptophyta > Magnoliopsida > Asterales > Asteraceae > Rutidosis > Rutidosis leptorrhynchoides. The sequence continues at coordinate 284,721,668 of NC_092334.1, read as the reverse complement.
GGTGCAGAAATTACAAACACCAGTAGCAGCACCAGCAGCAGCACCAGCAGCATAACCAGTACCACCATCATCAACGCCAACAGTACCATTACCACCTCCAACCACAACCGCGTCATAAACCTCAACTTCACAATCTGTCCCATGAGCATCAACGTCATACGCACCATAGATATCAAGGAATACCAGCAACAATAACTGACGATGTATTAATTCATAACTTCATTGGAGAAACATTCCACAGAGATTATGTAATCTCTAAAGTCTTAGAGATTATCTAATCTAGCCCTAACCATAAATCAGTTAAGCGAACCAAAATGATAGAAGGAAGTGTAGAAACCCTGACAAAAATGGTGTGTGATTAACAAGTTAAACTTGTTTTACCAACAGCATCAACAGTACCGTCAGCGTCACCAGCATCGTCAGTACAGTCTACATCAGAATCAACAACACCTATAACATCACAAACTCTGTCAGTTCAAGAATCACTGTGGACATCATTACGAATCAATAACGCGTATATTGTATCAAGGAGTTATGAAGAGTTAACTCATTCCCTCTGAAGAAATTATATGTATATTTTATATATACATATTTTGAAATAAAAATAAATCTTTCCGTGCTAAGCTATTGTGTGTGAATCTTAACTACTCGGTTAATTCATCTTACAAATATGCAATAATTCCTTCACCTGCAACTTAACCATCGTTAACTATAATCTCTGTCTCAATTCAACAAATTCCAATTCATAATAAATCAAGTATATATTTGATTTTACACTTTCATCATCGAGGTAACCGAAACTTCTCAGATACCATCACTCGTACTTTGCGAAGTTCACAAGAATTTAACAAAAATCAACATCACGCCTCAACAAATAATGAAGTATTGATTCGTAATTTCAATATTATTGAAGAAATACTTATGTAATCTCTAAAGCCTTCAAGGGATTATTCAATTCTAGTATCAACCGTAAATCGAATGAGTTTAATTTAGTATTAACTCATTAAAATTTAAGTTATATCTGAGGAGAATATATACATATATATTTTCACAAAGACTGTAATAAAATTCTTATGTACAAAATATTAATTGTGAAATTTTTTAACGGGTAGGTAATACCCGAGAGATATATATATTCACAATTAATATGTTACATTCTTCGAATCTGATCAAGCAAATTATCAACTATACTTCCTACTTTCACAATAATATATATTCTTTCATAGAGATCAAAACAACCATACTCATTCAAACCCAATTACAAATTTTGATTTTGAAACCTCAGAATTCAATTCGAGATATAACCAGTATCATCACTTTTAGATTCCTACATCTTTCAAAGCTATACTTTGACTTCAAAACTGTGTTAGAACATCAAATGTATATTAACGATTACAATCTGTGTTCAAACCCTTCGAAAATATCTGAAGACACTTCAAATAATTAGCAATCGAGATGATGATCCAACCACATATTACCCACAGTTAGGTACTTAAAAAGCACTCGAAACCAAAGTCATAATTCCACACATATCTGTGTCAGATTCTTTGACATTTATTAGCAAAAATAACTTTGCAATTCCTTTTCAAAGTAGCCAGTTTTGTCACAGCTCCAGCAAGTCAACTTCGACTTTTCAGTCAGACTAACCTTATTATAACCTTGAGATATACACCATCGTTACCAGGGAACCTTTTACATCCCACCACATTATTAGCAGATGTACCAACAACTTCATTACCCTTTGACTTTAACCTCTCCAAAAAGTCATTATAGTTATTCATTGAAACCCCACCATTTACTCATTTGCATCTTGTAATGAGAATTGGCATACGAATCATTGGGAATTAGCAATCAGTATTTTGAAATCTCGCAGCATGTCTACGCCAACAGTTATATGTGTATATATAACGTCTATCTTCTGGACTTAATTTGAATGTGAAGTTTCTGAAAAACACTTCGAACTAAGAATTGGTTCTCCGAAAATGGAAAATATGCTGATGAAGCAGCAAAAACTAAAAACGACTTTAAACGGTAAAAGCTGAATGATAATGATGAAGTGTGCTGGCAGAGCGCAGAAAAAGAGAATTTTTAGAACTGGAAAACGGATTGAGCAAAGTAGGAAGGAGGCTTTGGACAAATTACAAAGACTAAACCTTCCCTCAAAGAATCCAAATGATTCAGTACCTGCTGAAGTCATTAACGAATACCTTGTTTCTAACTCTAAACTCTTACGGACAAATCTTCATCATCATCCATCGATATTAGAAATTCTAAGATATCATCGTATCTTTTATTATAAATATCCTCGGTATTTCTGAAGATATCTTCATAAATATTCTAGTCCGATATTATTTATCTCTCGCGCTATCTGTGTTATTTCATAAAAGGAAACTGTTTTAGTTTCTATATTCTGTAAATCTTCGAATTTAAAATATGAATGTTTTTGAAGTAGTGTTGGAAACTGATGCATAAGTTATTATAATATAATGACACTTGATCAACGTGATTATATTACAGTAAGCCATGCTGAGTTTCTAATGAAACATGATGATTCACAGACCATAACACCATCATGTGCCATGTTACACGACTCTTACATTCTACTTAATCTCCACACATATTGAGAACATACCTTCTTGATAGTTTTATCTTTCTCTTAAATTCGGGTAATTTAACCAATCAAGATCGTGCTATTATAATCACTCTCTTAGAACATTAGTCATGTTCATTCAAAACTTCATACCTACGAATTATGGACCATTATTCGCTTGACTTAAGGTCGGGAAGAGAAAACAAAAGGGTGGAACTCCAAAATATAAAGGAAATGAAGAGGGTGGATTTATAGTGAAATATCAGACAAAGTAATCAAGACAGATCATCGCATTTAATTAGAGAGATCCTAATTTCCTTAATCCTGAAGAATTAGATCTTATAGATTTCCAAGATTTTCTTTTAAATCCCTTGAATTCCGGAATTCAAACATGACTACGTCGAAAGCTAAGACAAATCTTTTGTGGCAGCTTCACTCGTACGCTTTACATAATTGAATCGTTTTATCTATATCAGTCATTAATGATGAAACTCAATTTGTCAACTAATATTCGTCATGAAAACATTTTTATTATTAGCCATGACAACCTCGATCAAATTTCGGGACGAAATTTCTTTAACGGGTAGGTACTGTGACGACCCGGAGATTTCAGACCAAATTTAAACTTGATCTTAATATGGTTTCGACACGATAAGTAAAGTCTGTTAAATTGAATTCCAAAAAACTTTGAATTGTGTTCATGTATACATTTGACCTTTGACTAATCCCGACGATTCACGAACAACTATTTGTAAATAGATACATATATATTTAAAAATATAAATATATATATTAATTCGAAATATAATTTGAAATACATTATATTAGAATTAACTAGGTAAAATAAAACAATATATAATAATTATCATTTAAAACATATCTATATATATAAATAAGGTATATTGAATATATAAATATAGTTTCAAATTTATTTAGTAAACAATAGAAGCACTCTTTTATCATTCGATGGATATTTAAACAAGTTAAGTTCAAACTTAGGTGATTTTAAAATAAACGGTGATCCGAAAATAAGTTATATAAATTTTAGCTTTATTAAATATATATTTAGAATCTAGTTGATTGATTTTAAAAATATTTATATTTTAGTTGGGATGGAGCTCGAATAACAAATCAAATTCTATGATTATAATAAACAAGTTTAAATTCGAATTTATTAGAAGTTGAAAATAAACGTTGGTCCATAATTAAGCTTAATCAATTTTAAGTTTGCTAAAAATATATTTAGATACCTCGAATTGAGTCTTAATACTCCGTATATATTATTTGGAACTGAAAATAAATATTAGACGCACCTTTTGATTAGGTTTCAAACATTTAATGATCAAAATAAATAAAGATATTTAATTTAAAATATGGGATTTTTCTGTGTACTCTTATCCACCACTAATTAACAAAGAAGCACGATATATATTCGTAAAGTTAAAATATTATGTCGATAGATATTTGTAGGCTGCTAACTATTTGTTGCATGACATCCCACGTTCTAATTGTAATATTAAATTAGTACTTTTAATTATTAGTTATAAGATGTCTATTGTTATATATGTGGAACCAGCACATTTCCCACTAACTCAATTGTACATAATATACATACATATATTACAAACTGATTGAGATTGCAAAAAACCATTTGAGTTCCTGCATCCCCTCCTTTTTCTTGATCGATATAAACAACCAAGCCACTTTGAGCCACCACGAACATCATCGTTATCCTTCACCCACCACTATTCTTGTGCTCTTCTTCTTCTTCTTCTCCTAAGATCAACCATTCGCCATCACCACCTCTCTCTCTCCTATTGTGATAAGAACAACCATTACCGTTTTTGTTTTCATCCGAACATCATACATCACTTCAGTTTTCCTTCTTCTGCGAAACACTTGCAATTTATATTTTTCTTTCCTGATTGCTGAATAGCTGCGAATGCAACCGAAACCTTTCTATTTCACACTGACCTATGCGACTGCTATATAATTGATTTTGCTACGTTTAAATGAAGAAAGAAAAATGTTACTTTATATTGGTGGTATGTAGGAATATAAAAAGGATAAAAAGAGGGACAAGATGAGATGGATTCCACCGATGGAATTGAGGGAATAAAACATGATTGCATTTTCTTTTTGACTACATCTCACCTTTGATTAACTTTCTTAATGGAAGGCTGATCCCACATATTATATGATAATATGTTAATTTTTTTGTATACCGTAACCAAATGATTAAAGGTCGATAGCCAATCCAATATCTTGCTGTAGCTGCTCTTTTTGTTTCTGATATCACCGAAGCCAAACAACCTGTAAATCGCCACCTCAAATTCCATTTTCCTACATCCTGCAACCATGTGAACTGTGACTATTTTATTTATTTTCTGTGGCCGACATATTTCTAAAACAATGATAGCCTCACAACACCTTGTGCGTCAGTTTTAAAAGAAAAGAAAAGGGACGTTCTTTCTCTCCTTGGATGCTAAAATTCCACTTAAAATTAACCTTTCTTTTATAGATTGCAAGTCGACTTTTGTTTAGAATGGGTTACCCATGTTTCTAACAAAATCGTACTATATCTTTTAATATATTATCGAGCTGCCTGGTCATACAAGACCCACACGCCACTCAATAGATGTTACGCATATTTCTACTTAAATTAAAGATAATTAGATGGGACGGCTTCTACTTTTTGTTTCAAATCCAAAGCTTAACAACGGGACCTTTTTCTCTCCACTAACTAGTAACCGTAAATTATCCAGGGTTTGTTAATCTAAATTGTAATGGATTATTATGTGGGTCGATCACCATTAACCTATTTTAGTTAGGCCTGCTAGTGGAATGGTACATTAGATATGGGCCGTTAACTAAAACCCATTACCAATTAGGAACGATCTCTATCATTGTACGAGGTTTCTGTATAATCGTTTAAGGATGCTGTGACGTGATGCAAGGTGATGATAGTATGATGATGACGTGATGGTGATGATACAGAGATATATCAAGGAGAATGATGATGATTATTATGATCATGATATGATTATGATTATGATTATGATTATGATAATGATCACAATGATAAGGAGATAAGTAGGATGCTGCGTTTATGATAATGGTTAGTTAGGATTAAGAAATTGATAATTTAGATTAGTAATGATGGTACATACACGATGAAGATGATGGTAAATTTATGTTGAAATCTGATGATGATGTAATAATTCGATGATGATTATGATATATATATGATCATAGTATGATGATAGTGAGAAAGGATGATGAAGTTGTGATATAGAATAAAATGAAACGGTTAATACGGGTTAAATATATAATCTATACGAAATATAACAGAAGCACATGATAGCTGAGATGGTTTGGTGTATTAACGGGTTAGCAGGACGTCGCGGTTTCAAACCAGGACTTGGGCATTTTTTTTAAGGATTACTTCTTTGAGGTTCGTGAATCCAAGGCCAACCCTGCATTGTTCAATGTCGTCATATGTATTTTTACTACAAAATACAGTATTGTGAGTTTTCATTAATCCCTTTTTAAATGCTTTTGCAATATATATGATTGGGACTGAGAATACATGCGCTGCTTTTATAAATGCTTTACGAAATAGACACAAGTGATCGAAACTACATTCTATGGTTGGATTATTAAACCGAATATGCCCCTTTTTAGTCTGGTAATCTAAGAATTAGGGAACAGACACCCTAATTGACGCGAACTCTAAAGATAGATCTATCGGGCCCAACAAGCCCCATCCAAAGTACCGGATGCTTTAGTACTTCGAAATTTATATCATGTCCGAAGGAGGATCCCGGAATGATGGGGATATTCTTATATGCATATTGTGAATGTCGGTTACCAGGTGTTCAATCCATATGAATGATATTTTTGTCTCTATGCATGGGACGTATGATTATGAGAAATGGAAGTATGAAATCTTGTGGTCTATTAAAATTATGAAATGATTCTTTATGATAAACTAATGAACTCATCAACCTTTTGGTTGACACTTTAAAGCATGTTTATTCTCAGGTACGAAAGAAATCTTCCGCTGTGCATTTGCTCATATTAGAGATACTACTTGGAGTCATTCATGACAAATTTCAAAAGATGTTGCATTCGAGTCGTTGAGTTCATCAAGATTATTATTAAGTCAATTATATTTGGATATATTATGAGATGCTTTACATGCCTGTCAACTGTCGATGTAACGAAAGTTTGTCTTTTAAAAACGAATGCAATGTTTGTAAAATTTATCATATAGAGGTCAATTACCTCGCGATGTAATCAACTGTTGTGAATCGTTTGTAATCGATATGGACTTCGTCCGGATGGATTAGGACGGGTCCTTTCAATTTTATTATAAGTATGTATCTCATTAGGTATTTTAACAATGAGTTATATACATAAAAATGAGACTATTAATTTAAGAAACTCAAAAACGATATATATAACGATTATCGTTATAACAACGTCTTACTAGGTACATATGAATCATATTAAGATATTGATACACTTGGTTAATTATGTTAAATGATAAGTAAATATATTATTAAGTGTATTAACAATGAAATACATATGTAAAAATAAGACTATTAACTTAATGATTTCGAAACGAGACATATATGTAACGATTATCGTTGTAACGACATTTAACTGTATATATATCATACTAAGATATATTATATGTAGTGACCCGAACTTTTCCATGTTTATATATATTAATTGAGATTGATATTTACATGATTAAATGTTTCCAACATGTTAAGCAATCAAACTTGTTAAGACTTGATTAATTGAAATATGTTTCATATAGACAATTGACCACCCAAGTTGACCGGTGATTCACGAACGTTAAAACTTGTAAAAACTATACGATGACATATATATGGTTATATATATAGTTAACATGTTTTTATTATAAGTATGTATCTCATTAGGTATTTTAACAATGAGTTATATACATAAAAATGAGACTATTAATTTAAGAAACTCGAAAAACGATATATATAACGATTATCGTTATAACAACGTCTTACTAGATACATATGAATCATATTAAGATATTGATACACTTGGTTAATTATGTTAAATGATAAGTAAATATATTATTAAGTGTATTAACAATGAAATACATATGTAAAAATAAGACTACTAACTTAATGATTTCGAAACGAGACATATATGTAACGATTATCGTTGTAACGACATTTAACTGTATATACATCATACTGAGATATATTATATATCATAATATCATGATAATATAACAATTTAATATCTCATTTGTTATAATAAACAATGGGTTAACAACATTCAACAAGATCGTTAACCTAAAGGTTTCAAAACAACATTTACATGTAACGACTAACGATGACTTAACGACTCAGTTAAAATGTATATACATGTAGTGTTTTAATATGTATTCATACACTTTCGAAAGACTTCAAGACACTTATCAAAATACTTCTACTTAACAAAAATGCTTACAATTACATCCTCGTTCAGTTTCATCAACAATTCTACTCGTATGCACCCGTATTCGTACTCGTACAATACACAGCTTTTAGATGTATGTACTATTGGTATATACACTCCAATGATCATCTCTTAGCAGCCCATGTGAGTCACCTAACACATGTGGGAACCATCATTTGGCAACTAGCATGAAATATCTCATAAAATTACAAAAATATGAGTAATCATTCATGACTTATTTACATGAAAACAAAATTACATATCCTTTATATCTAATCCATACACCAACGACCAAAAACACCTACAAACACTTTCATTCTTCAATTTTCTTCATCTAATTGATCTCTCTCAAGTTCTATCTTCAAGTTCTAAGTGTTCTTCATAAATTCCAAAAGTTCTAGTTACATAAAATCAAGAATACTTTCAAGTTTCCTAGCTCACTTCCAATCTTGTAAGGTGATCATCCAACCTCAAGAAATCTTTGTTTCTTACAGTAGGTTATCATTCTAATACAAGGTAATAATCATATTCAAACTTTGGTTCAATTTCTATAACTATAACAATCTTATTTCAAGTGATGATCTTACTTGAACTTGTTTTCGTGTCATGATTCTGCTTCAAGAACTTCAAGCCATCCAAGGATCCATTGAAGCTAGATCCATTTTTCTCTTTTCCAGTAGGTTTATCCAAGGAAATTAAGGTAGTAATGATGTTCATAACATCATTTGATTCATACATATAAAGCTATCTTATTCGAAGGTTTAAACTTGTAATCACTAGAACATAGTTTAGTTAATTCTAAACTTGTTCGCAAACAAAAGTTAATCCTTCTAACTTGACTTTTAAAATCAACTAAACACATGTTCTATATCTATATGATATGCTAACTTAATGATTTAAAACCTGGAAACACGAAAAACACCGTAAAACCGGATTTACGCCGTCGTAGTAACACCGCGGGCTGTTTTGGGTTAGTTAATTAAAAACTATGATAAACTTTGATTTAAAAGTTGTTATTCTGGGAAAATGATTTTTATTATGAACATGAAACTATATCCAAAAATTATGGTTAAACTCAAAGTGGAAGTATGTTTTCTAAAATGGTCATCTAGACGTCGTTCTTTCGACTGAAATGACTACCTTTACAAAAACGACTTGTAACTTATTTTTCCGACTAGAAACCTATATTTTTTTTGTTTAGATTCATAAAATAGAGTTCAATATGAAACCATAGCAATTTGATTCACTCAAAACGGATTTAAAATGAAGAAGTTATGGGTAAAACAAGATTGGATAATTTTTCTCATTTTAGCTACGTGAAAATTGATAACAAATCTATTCCAACCATAACTTAATCAACTTGTATTATATATTATGTAATCTTGAGATACCATAGACACGTATACAATGTTTCGACCTATCATGTCGACACATCTATATATATTTCGGAACAACCATAGACACTCTATATGTGAATGTTGGAGTTAGCTATACAGGGTTGAGGTTGATTCCAAAATATATATAGTTTGAGTTGTGATCAATACTGAGATACGTATACACTGGGTCGTGGATTGATTCAAGATAATATTTATCGATTTATTTCTGTACATCTAACTGTGGACAACTAGTTGTAGGTTACTAACGAGGACAGCTGACTTAATAAACTTAAAACATCAAAATATATTAAAAGTGTTGTAAATATATTTTGAACATACTTTGATACATATGTATATATTGTTATAGGTTCGTGAATCAACCAGTGACCAAGTCTTACTTCCCGGCGAAGTAAAAATCTGTGAAAGTGAGTTATAGTCCCACTTTTAAAATCTAATATTTTTGGGATGAGAATACATGCAGGTTTTATAAATGATTTACAAAATAGACACAAGTACGTGAAACTACATTCTATGGTTGAATTATCGAAATCGAATATGCCCCTTTTTATTAAGTCTGGTAATCTAAGAATTAGGGAACAGACACCCTAATTGACGCGAATCCTAAAGATAGATCTATTGGGCCTAACAAACCCCATCCAAAGTACCGGATGCTTTAGTACTTCGAAATTTATATCATATCCGAAGGGTGTCCCGGAATGATGGGGATATTCTTATATATGCATCTTGTTAATGTCGGTTACCAGGTGTTCACCATATGAATGATTTTTATCTCTATGTATGGGATGTGTATTGAAATATGAAATCTTGTGGTCTATTATTATGATTTGATATATATAGGTTAAACCTATAACTCACCAACATTTTTGTTGACGTTTTAAGCATGTTTATTCTCAGGTGATTATTAAGAGCTTCCGCTGTCGCATACTTAAATAAGAACGAGATTTGGAGTCCATGCTTGTATGATATTGTGTAAAAACTGCATTCAAGAAACTTATTTTGTTGTAACATATTTGTATTGTAAACCATTATGTAATGGTCGTGTGTAAACATGATATTTTAGATTATCATTATTTGATAATCTACGTAAAGCTTTTTAAACCTTTATTGATGAAATAAAGGTTATGGTTTGTTTTAAAATGAATGCAGTCTTTGAAAAACGTCTCATATAGAGGTCAAAACCTCGCAACGAAATCAATTAATATGGAACGTTTTTAATCAATAAGAACGGGACATTTCAGTTGGTATCCGAGCGTTGGTCTTAGAGAACCAGAATTTTGCATTAGTGTGTCTTATCGAGTTTGTTAGGATGCATTAGTGAGTCTGGACTTCGACCGTGTTTAGTTGAAAAATGATTGCTTAACAAATTTTGTTGGAAACTATATATTTTTAACATGTGAATATTATGTGATATATTAATCTCTTAACGTGTTTGATATTATGTGATAGATGTCTACCTCTAGAACAAGTCCCATTGACGCACCTAATAATAATGAAGAGTCAAATGTAAATTGGAATGATTTGTGGACTGATTCACAAGTTCCCGAAGAGGAACCGGAAGAAGAGTCGGAACCGGAAGAAGAATCGGAACCGGAAGAAGAATCGGAACCGGATGAAGAAATAGAACCGGTGGGGGAAATAATAAAACGGTTAAGTAAAAGAAAATCCTCAACCAACCGACCAAGGTTAATTATGACCAATGGTGTTTCCGCCAAGGAAGCAAAATATTGGGAGGATTACCAATTCTCTGATGAATCGGATTCCGACGAGAATTCCGATGATGTTATAGAAATTACCCCAACTGAATTTAAAAAGGCACAAGAAAATAATAAGGGAAAGGGCATAAAAATAGAGAAATCTAATTCCAACCCCGATGAACTTTATATGTATCGTCAACCCCCGAAGTCCTTAAGTTGTAACAATGACCCGGGAACCTCTAAACCACCAGGTTTTTCTAAACCAATGTGGAAAATTACGGCTCGTATTAGGGGAACATCATATATCCCTAGAAACTTGGCAAAACGAACCAAAACCGAAGAAGAAGAAACAAGCGAGTCGGAATAAGATAGTTGTATTCGTGTGGTGTAATATATGTAATATAGTGTGCTTATGCTTTATGATATATGTAAAAATTGCTTGTATTAATAAGTATTTTTTTTATGAATCTAACTCTTGTCTATTTTTCAGTTTAAAAATACAAAATGGATAGACAACCCAATATTTTAAGAGACCTACCCGGAGACATGATTGATGAAATCTTGTCTAGAGTCGGCCAGAATTCCTCGGCACAACTATTTAAGGCGAGATCAGTTTGTAAGACATTCGAAGAACGTTCCAAGAATGTCTTGGTTTATAAGAGACTTTCGTTTGAAAGATGGGGGATATCACATTGGGAAACCCATAAGTTACGATGTGTTTACTTTGACGCATATATTGCGGGGAACCCAAATGCTATTTTACGAAACGGGTTAAGAAATTATTTTGACTCAATATATCCGAATATTGGACTTCGTGATTTAGAAAAAGCGGCTAACATGCAACATAAAGAAGCATGTTATGCTTACGGATTAGTAATGTTCGCTTCTCACCAAAGTGAGAACAAGAACATCGGGCTACAACTATTAAACAAAACGTTTCCACAAGTGACGGAGTCGGTAATTGGGGTAAGAAATGAGGTTTTTAGATTATTACGGGACTGTTGGACATTACGTAACCCTCGTCCCTTTGACGACGCTACAACACGCTGTCTTATCAACGGCCATAATGGTTATGTTGCACAAGACCAAGGATGGGAAGTAGTCCTAGTAAAACCAGAATGCATGACTTGTTTCTGGACGTATGAATTACGTGTCTTTATTGCCTTTGCTGAACGACTTGTGTACTAGCTAGAATTATCTTCACAACTATCTTGTATCAAAGTTATTGTGTGCTATATTTCATGCTTTATGTAAAATAAGCGGTATTGTAAGTTTGTAAAATATTGTATAAAAGTTTGAACGCGAAATATTATTATAATCAGTTTTTCATATAGAATTGTAGTAGTTGAATTGTATATATTAGCTACTAAGTATGAACTTAACGGGTAGGTACTACCCGAATTTAAACTTATAAAACGCTAATATGAAGAAAAAGCTTTTATAAATGAGTTCATATTATGCTACGAAATACTATTAACTACTCTTAATTTTCTGTATGATTAACTTGTTCCATTTAACTATTTTGAAGGAAATGGCACCGACTACTCGACACACCGTGAATATGAATGAAGAGGAATTCCGTACTTTTCTAGCTTCAAACATAGCCGCAGTACAGGCTGCGCTACATACCAACAATAACCTTGGATCTAGCAGTACAGGAAATCGTGTAGGATGCACCTACAAAGAATTCACTGCCTGCAAACCTTTGGAATTTGATGGAACCGAAGGACCGATCGGATTGAAACGGTGGACCGAGAAGGTCGAATCGGTGTTTGCCATAAGTAAGTGTACTGAAGAGGACAAAGTAAAGTACGCTACGCATACCTTCACAGGTTCTGCGTTAACATGGTGGAATACCTATCTAGAGCAAGTGGGACAAGACGATGCGTACGCACTACCGTGGTCAGCATTCAAGCACTTGATGAACGAGAAGTACCGTCCCAGAACCGAGGTCAATAAGCTCAAGACAGAACTTAGAGGGTTAAGAACCCAAGGATTTGATATTACCACGTACGAAAGACGATTCACAGAATTGTGCCTATTGTGTCCGGGAGCATTCGAAGATGAGGAAGAGAAGATCGACGCGTTTGTGAAAGGATTACCGGAAAGAATCCAAGAAGATATAAGTTCACACGAGCCCGCCTCCATACAACAGGCATGTAGAATGGCTCACAAACTCGTGAACCAAATTGAAGAAAGAATTAAAGAACAGACTGCTGAAGAGGCCAATGTGAAGCAAGTCAAAAGAAAGTGGGAGGAAAACGGTGATAAGAATCACCAATACAACAACAGCAATTACAACAATAATCGCAACAATCATCCTAACAATCGCAACATCAATCGCAACTACAATAAACGGCCCAACAACAACAACAACAACAGCAACTACAACAATCATCCCAACAACAATAATAACCGCAACAACAACAACAATCAGAAGCAGCTATGCCAAAGGTGTGAAAAGTATCACTCGGGGTTCTGCACCAAATTTTGCAACAAGTGTAAAAGAAATGGTCATAGCGCGGCAAAGTGTGAGGTCTACGGACCAGGGGTTAATAGAACGAAAGGAACAAATGGTGTCGGAACGAGTAATGGCGGAGCAAGTAGTGTCGGAGCAAGCTATGCCAATGTAGTTTGTTATAAATGTGGAAAACCGGGCCACATTATTAGAAATTGCCCGAACCAGGAGAACACGAATGGACAAGGCCGCGGAAGAGTTTTCAATATTAATGCGGCAGAGGCACAGGAAGACCCGGAGCTTGTTACGGGTACGTTTCTTATTGACAATAAATCTGCTTACGTTTTATTTGATTCGGGTGCGGATAGAAGCTATATGAGTAGAGATTTTTGTGCTAAATTAAGTTGTCCATTGACGCCTTTGGATAGTAAATTTTTACTCGAATTAGCAAATGGTAAATTAATTTCAGCAGATAATATATGTCGGAATCGAGAAATTAAACTGGTTAGCGAAACATTTAAGATTGATTTGATACCAGTAGAGTTAGGGAGTTTTGATGTGATAATCGGTATGGACTGGTTGAAAGAAGTGAAAGCAGAGATCGTTTGTTACAAAAATGCAATTCGCATTATACGAGAAAAAGGAAAACCCTTAATGGTGTACGGAGAAAAGGGCAACACGAAGCTACATCTTATTAGTAATTTGAAGGCACAAAAACTAATAAGAAAAGGTTGCTATGCTGTTCTAGCACACGTCGAGAAAGTACAAACTGAAGAAAAGAGCATCAATGATGTTCCCATTGCAAAAGAATTTCCCGATGTATTTCCGAAAGAATTACCGGGATTACCCCCACATCGATCCGTTGAATTTCAAATAGATCTTGTACCAGGAGCTGCACCAATAGCTCGTGCTCCTTACAGACTCGCACCCAGCGAGATGAAAGAACTGCAAAGCCAATTACAAGAACTTTTAGAGCGTGGTTTCATTCGACCAAGCACATCACCGTGGGGAGCTCCTGTTTTGTTTGTCAAGAAGAAAGATGGTACATTCAGGTTGTGTATCGACTACCGAGAGTTGAACAAACTTACCATCAAGAACCGCTACCCACTACCGAGAATCGACGACTTATTTGATCAACTACAAGGCTCGTCTGTTTATTCAAAGATTGACTTACGTTCCGGGTATCATCAAATGAGGGTGAAAGAAGATGATATTCCAAAGACTGCTTTCAGAACACGTTACGGTCATTATGAGTTTATGGTCATGCCGTTTGGTTTAACTAATGCACCAGCTGTGTTCATGGACCTTATGAACCGAGTGTGTGGACCATACCTTGACAAGTTTGTCATTGTTTTCATTGATGACATACTTATTTACTCAAAGAATGACCAAGAACACGGTGAACATTTGAGAAAGGTGTTAGAAGTATTGAGGAAGGAAAAATTGTACGCTAAGTTTTCAAAGTGTGCATTTTGGTTGGAAGAAGTTCAATTCCTCGGTCACATAGTGAACAAAGAAGGTATTAAGGTGGATCCGGCAAAGATAGAAACTGTTGAAAAGTGGGAAACCCCGAAAACTCCGAAACACATACGCCAGTTTTTAGGACTAGCTGGTTACTACAGAAGGTTCATCCAAGACTTTTCCAGAATAGCAAAACCCTTGACTGCATTAACGCATAAAGGGAAGAAATTTGAATGGAATGATGAACAAGAGAAAGCATTTCAGTTATTGAAGAAAAAGCTAACTACGGCACCTATATTGTCATTGCCTGAAGGGAATGATGATTTTGTGATTTATTGTGACGCATCAAAGCAAGGTCTCGGTTGTGTATTAATGTAACGAACGAAGGTGATTGCTTATGCGTCTAGACAATTGAAGATTCACGAACAAAATTATACGACGCATGATTTGGAATTAGGCGCGGTTGTTTTTGCATTAAAGACTTGGAGGCACTACTTATATGGGGTCAAAAGTATTATATATACCGACCACAAAAGTATTCAACACATATTTAATCAGAAACAACTGAATATGAGGCAGCGTAGGTGGATTGAATTGTTGAATGATTACGACTTTGAGATTCGTTACCACCCGGGGAAGGCAAATGTGGTAGCCGATGCCTTGAGCAGGAAGGACAGAGAACCCATTCGAGTAAAATCTATGAATATAATGATTCATAATAACCTTACTACTCAAATAAAGGAGGCACAACAAGGAGTTTTAAAAGAGGGAAATTTAAAGGATGAAATACCCAAAGGATCGGAGAAGCATCTTAATATTCGGGAAGACGGAACCCGGTATAGGGCTGAAAGGATTTGGGTACCAAAATTTGGAGATATGAGAGAAATGGTACTTAGAGAAGCTCATAAAACCAGATACTCAATACATCCTGGAACAGGGAAGATGTACAAGGATCTCAAGAAACATTTTTGGTGGCCGGGTATGAAAGCCGATGTTGCTAAATACGTAGGAGAATGGTTGACGTGTTCTAAGGTCAAAGCTGAGCATCAGAAACCATCAGGTCTACTTCAACAACCCGAAATCCCGGAATGGAAATGGGAAAACATTACCATGGATTTCATCACTAAATTGCCAAGGACTGCAAGTGGTTTTGATACTATTTGGGTAATAGTTGATCGTCTCACCAAATCAGCACACTTCCTGCCAATAAGAGAAGATGACAAGATGGAGAAGTTAGCACGACTGTATTTGAAGGAAGTCGTCTCCAGACATGGAATACCAATCTCTATTATCTCTGATAGGGATGGCAGATTTATTTCAAGATTCTGGCAGACATTACAGCAAGCATTAGGAACTCGTCTAGACATGAGTACTGCCTATCATCCACAAACTGATGGGCAGAGCGAAAGGACGATACAAACGCTTGAAGACATGCTACGAGCATGTGTTATTGATTTCGGAAACAGTTGGGATCGACATCTACCGTTAGCAGAATTTTCCTACAACAACAGCTACCATTCAAGCATTGAGATGGCGCCGTTTGAAGCACTTTATGGTAGAAAGTGCAGGTCTCCGATTTGTTGGAGTGAAGTGGGGGATAGACAGATTACGGGTCCGGAGATTATACAAGAAACTACCGAGAAGATCATCCAAATTCAACAACGGTTGAAAACCGCCCAAAGTCGACAAAAGAGCTACGCTGACATTAAAAGAAAAGATATAGAATTTGAAATTGGAGAGATGGTCATGCTTAAAGTTGCACCTTGGAAAGGCGTTGTTCGATTTGGTAAACGAGGGAAATTAAATCCAAGGTATATTGGACCATTCAAGATTATTGATCGTGTCGGACCAGTAGCTTACAGACTTGAGTTACCTCAACAACTCGCGGCTGTACATAACACTTTCCACGTCTCGAATTTGAAGAAATGTTTTGCTAAAGAAGATCTCACTATTCCGTTAGATGAAATCCAAATCAACGAAAAACTTCAATTCATCGAAGAACCCGTCGAAATAATGGATCGTGAGGTTAAAAGACTTAAGCAAAACAAGATACCAATTGTTAAGGTTCGATGGAATGCTCGTAGAGGACCCGAGTTCACCTGAGAGCGTGAAGATCAGATGAAGAAGAAATACCCGCATCTATTTCCAGAAGACTCGTCAACACCTTCAACAGCTTAAAATTTCGGGACGAAATTTATTTAACGGGTAGGTACTGTAGTGACCCGAACTTTTCCATGTTTATATATATTAATTGAGATTGATATTTACATGATTAAATGTTTCCAACATGTTAAGCAATCAAACTTGTTAAGACTTGATTAATTGAAATATGTTTCATATAAACAATTGACCACCCAAGTTGACCGGTGATTCACGAACGTTAAAACTTGTAAAAACTATACGATGACATATATATGGTTATATATATAGTTAACATGTTTTTATTATAAGTATGTATCTCATTAGGTATTTTAACAATGAGTTATATACATAAAAATGAGACTATTAATTTAAGAAACTCGAAAAACGATATATATAACGATTATCGTTATAACAACGTCTTACTAGATACATATGAATCATATTAAGATATTGATACACTTGGTTAATTATGTTAAATGATAAGTAAATATATTATTAAGTGTATTAACAATGAAATACATATGTAAAAATAAGACTACTAACTTAATGATTTCGAAACGAGACATATATGTAACGATTATCGTTGTAACGACATTTAACTGTATATACATCATACTGAGATATATTATATATCATAATATCATGATAATATAACAATTTAATATCTCATTTGTTATAATAAACAATGGGTTAACAACATTCAACAAGATCGTTAACCTAAAGGTTTCAAAACAACATTTACATGTAACGACTAACGATGACTTAACGACTCAGTTAAAATGTATATACATGTAGTGTTTTAATATGTATTCATACACTTTCGAAAGACTTCAAGACACTTATCAAAATACTTCTACTTAACAAAAATGCTTACAATTACATCCTCGTTCAGTTTCATCAACAATTCTACTCGTATGCACCCGTATTCGTACTCGTACAATACACAGCTTTTAGATGTATGTACTATTGGTATATACACTCCAATGATCAGCTCTTAGCAGCCCATGTGAGTCACCTAACACATGTGGGAACCATCATTTGGCAACTAGCATGAAATATCTCATAAAATTACAAAAATATGAGTAATCATTCATGACTTATTTACATGAAAACAAAATTACATATCCTTTATATCTAATCCATACACCAACGACCAAAAACACCTACAAACACTTTCATTCTTCAATTTTCTTCATCTAATTGATCTCTCTCAAGTTCTATCTTCAAGTTCTAAGTGTTCTTCATAAATTCCAAAAGTTCTAGTTACATAAAATCAAGAATACTTTCAAGTTTGCTAGCTCACTTCCAATCTTGTAAGGTGATCATCCAACCTCAAGAAATCTTTGTTTCTTACAGTAGGTTATCATTCTAATACAAGGTAATAATCATATTCAAACTTTGGTTCAATTTCTATAACTATAACAATCTTATTTCAAGTGATGATCTTACTTGAACTTGTTTTCGTGTCATGATTCTGCTTCAAGAACTTCAAGCCATCCAAGGATCCATTGAAGCTAGATCCATTTTTCTCTTTTCCAGTAGGTTTATCCAAGGAAATTAAGGTAGTAATGATGTTCATAACATCATTTGATTCATACATATAAAGCTATCTTATTCGAAGGTTTAAACTTGTAATCACTAGAACATAGTTTAGTTAATTCTAAACTTGTTCGCAAACAAAAGTTAATCCTTCTAACTTGACTTTTAAAATCAACTAAACACATGTTCTATATCTATATGATATGCTAACTTAATGATTTAAAACCTGGAAACACGAAAAACACCGTAAAACCGGATTTACACCGTCGTAGTAACACCGCGGGCTGTTTTGGGTTAGTTAATTAAAAACTATGATAAACTTTGATTTAAAAGTTGTTATTCTGGGAAAATGATTTTTATTATGAACATGAAACTATATCCAAAAATTATGGTTAAACTCAAAGTGGAAGTATGTTTTCTAAAATGGTCATCTAGACGTCGTTCTTTCGACTGAAATGACTACCTTTACAAAAACGACTTGTAACTTATTTTTCCTACTAGAAACCTATATTTTTTTTGTTTAGATTCATAAAATAGAGTTCAATATGAAACCATAGCAATTTGATTCACTCAAAACGGATTTAAAATGAAGAAGTTATGGGTAAAACAAGATTGGATAATTTTTCTCATTTTAGCTACGTGAAAATTGATAACAAATCTATTCCAACCATAACTTAATCAACTTGTATTATATATTATGTAATCTTGAGATACCATAGACACGTATACAATGTTTCGACCTATCATGTCGACACATCTATATATATTTCGGAACAACCATAGACACTCTATATGTGAATGTTGGAGTTAGCTATACAGGGTTGAGGTTGATTCCAAAATATATATAGTTTGAGTTGTGATCAATACTGAGATACGTATACACTGGGTCGTGGATTGATTCAAGATAATATTTATCGATTTATTTCTGTACATCTAACTGTGGACAACTAGTTGTAGGTTACTAACGAGGACAGCTGACTTAATAAACTTAAAACATCAAAATATATTAAAAGTGTTGTAAATATATTTTGAACATACTTTGATACATATGTATATATTGTTATAGGTTCGTGAATCAACAAGTGGCCAAGTCTTACTTCCCGGCGAAGTAAAAATCTGTGAAAGTGAGTTATAGTCCCACTTTTAAAATCTAATATTTTTGGGATGAGAATACATGCAGGTTTTATAAATGATTTACAAAATAGACACAAGTACGTGAAACTACATTCTATGGTTGAATTATCGAAATCGAATATGCCCCTTTTTATTAAGTCTGGTAATCTAAGAATTAGGGAACAGACACCCTAATTGACGCGAATCCTAAAGATAGATCTATTGGGCCTAACAAACCCCATCCAAAGTACCGGATGCTTTAGTACTTCGAAATTTATATCATATCCGAAGGGTGTCCCGGAATGATGGGGATATTCTTATATATGCATCTTGTTAATGTCGGTTACCAGGTGTTCACCATATGAATGATTTTTATCTCTATGTATGGGATGTGTATTGAAATATGAAATCTTGTGGTCTATTATTATGATTTGATATATATAGGTTAAACCTATAACTCACCAACATTTTTGTTGACGTTTTAAGCATGTTTATTCTCAGGTGATTATTAAGAGCTTCCGCTGTCGCATACTTAAATAAGAACGAGATTTGGAGTCCATGCTTGTATGATATTGTGTAAAAACTGCATTCAAGAAACTTATTTTGTTGTAACATATTTGTATTGTAAACCATTATGTAATGGTCGTGTGTAAACAGGATATTTTAGATTATCATTATTTGATAATCTACGTAAAGCTTTTTAAACCTTTATTGATGAAATAAAGGTTATGGTTTGTTTTAAAATGAATGCAGTCTTTGAAAAACGTCTCATATAGAGGTCAAAACCTCGCAACGAAATCAATTAATATGGAACGTTTTTAATCAATAAGAACGGGACATTTCATTATATACCATAATATCATGATAATATAACAATTTAACATCTCATTTAATATAATAAACAATGGGTTAACAACATTTAACAAGATCGTTAACCTAAAGGTTTCAAAACAACATTTACATGTAACGACTAACGATGACTTAACGACTCAGTTAAAATGTATATACATGTAGTGTTTTAATATGTATTCATACACTTTTGAAAGACTTCAAGACACTTATCAAAATACTTCTACTTAACAAAAATGCTTACAATTACATCCTCGTTCAGTTTCATCAACAATTCTACTCGTATGCACCCGTATTCGTACTCGTACAATACACAGCTTTTAGATGTATGTACTATTGGTATATACACTCCAATGATCAGCTCTTAGCAGCCCATGTGAGTCACCTAACACATGTTGGAACCATCATTTGGCAACTAGCATGAAATATCTCATAAAATTACAAAAATATGAGTAATCATTCATGACTTATTTACATGAAAACAAAATTACATATCCTTTGTATCTAATCCATACACCAACGACCAAAAACACCTACAAACACTTTCATTCTTCAATTTTCTTCATCTAATTGATCTCTCTCAAGTTCTATCTTCAAGTTCTAAGTGTTCTTGATAAATTCCAAAAGTTCTAGTTTCATAAAATTAAGAATACTTCCAAGATTGCAAGTTTACTTCCAAGTTTTCTAAATCCATTCCAAGTAATCATCCAAGATCAAGAAACCTTTGTTACTTACAGTAGGTTATCTTTCTAATACAAGGTAATAATCATATTCAAACTTTAATTCAATTTCTATAACTATAACAATCTTATTTCGAGTGGAAATCTTACTTGAAATTGTTTTCGTGTCATGATTCTACTTCAAGAACTTTCAAGCAATCCAAGGATCCTTTGAAGCTAGATCTATTTTTCTCATTTCCAGTAGGTTTATCCAAGGAACTTGAGGTAGTAATGATGTTCATAACATCATTCGATTCATACATATAAAGCAATCTTATTCGAAGGTTTAAACTTGTAATCACTAGAACATAGTTTAGTTAATTCTAAACTTGTTCGCAAATAAAAGTTAATCCTTCTAACTTGACTTTTAAAATCAACTAAACACATGTTCTATATCTATATGATATGCTAACTTAATGATTTAAAACCTGGAAACACGAAAAACACCGTAAAACCGGATTTACGCCGTCGTAGTAACACCGCGGGCTGTTTTGGGTTAGTTAATTAAAAACTATGATAAACTTTGATTTAAAAGTTGTTATTCTGGGAAAATGATTTTTATTATGAACATGAAACTATATCCAAAAATTATGGTTAAACTCAAAGTGGAAGTATGTTTTCTAAAATGGTCATCTAGACGTCGTTCTTTCGACTGAAATGACTAACTTTACAAAAATGACTTGTAACTTATTTTTCCGACTATAAACCTATACTTTTTCTGTTTAGATTCATAAAATAGAGTTCAATATGAAACCATAGCAATTTTATTCACTCAAAACGGATTTAAAATGAAGAAGTTATGGGTAAAACAAGATTGGATAATTTTTCTCATTTTAGCTACGTGAAAATTGGTAACAAATCTATTTCAACCATAACTTAATCAACTTGTATTGTATATTATGTAATCTTGAGATACCATAGACACGTATACAATGTTTCGACCTATCATGTCGACACATCTATATATATTTCGGAATAACCATAGACACTCTATATGTGAATGTTGGAGTTAGCTATACAGGGTTGAGGTTGATTCCAAAATATATATAGTTTGAGTTGTGATCAATACTGAGATACGTATACACTGGGTCGTGGATTGATTCAAGATAATATTTATCGATTTATTTCTGTACATCTAACTGTGGACAACTAGTTGTAGGTTACTAACGAGGACTGCTGACTTAATAAACTTAAAACATCAAAATATATTAAAAGTGTTGTAAATATATTTTGAACATACTTTGATATATATGTATATATTGTTATAGGTTCGTGAATCAACCAGTGGCCAAGTCTTACTTCCTAACGAAGTAAAAATTTGTGAAAGTGAGTTATAGTCCCACTTTTAAAATCTAATATTTTTGGGATGAGAATACATGCGGGTTTTATAAATGATTTACAAAATAGACACAAGTACGTGAAACTACATTGTATGGTTGAATTATTGAAATCGAATATGCCCCTTTTTATTAAGTCTGGTAATCTAAGAATTAGGGAACAGACACCCTAATTGACGCGAATCCTAAAGATAGATCTATTGGGCCTAACAAACCCCATCCAAAGTACCGGATGCTTTAGTACTTCGAAATTTATATCATATCCGAAGGGTGTCCCGGAATGATGGGGATATTCTTATATATGCATCTTGTTAATGTCGGTTATCAGGTGTTCACCATATGAATGATTTTTATCTCTATGTATGGGATGTGTATTGAAATATGAAATCTTGTGGTCTATTGTTACGATTTGATATATATAGGTTAAACCTATAACTCACCAACATTTTTGTTGACGTTTAAAGCATGTTTATTCTCAGATGAATACTAAGAGCTTCCGCTATTGCATACTAAAATAAGGACAAGATTTGGAGTCCATGTTTGTATGATATTGTGTAAAAACTGCATTTAAGAAACTGATTTCGATGTAACATATTTGTATTGTAAACCATTATGTAATGGTCGTGTGTAAACAGGATATTTTAGATTATCATTATTTGATAATCTACGTAAAGCTTTTTAAAACTTTATTTATGAAATAAAGATTATGGTTTGTTTTAAAAATGAATGCAGTCTTTGAAAAACGTCTCATATAGAGGTCCAAACCTCGCAACGAAATCAATTAATATGGAACGTTTTTAATCAATAAGAATGGGACATTTCAGTTGGTATCAGAGCGTTGGTCTTAGAGAACCAGAAAATTTGCATTAGTGTATCTTATCGAGTTTGTTAGGATGCATTAGTGAGTCTGGACTTCGACCGTGTTTTCTTTAAAAATGATTGCTTAACATTTTTGTTGGAAACTATATATTATTAACATGTATATATTATGTGATATATTACTCTCTTAACATGTTTGATATTGTGTGATGGATGTCTACCTCTAGCACAAATCACATTGACTCACCTAATAATAACGAAGAGTCGAATATATATTGGACTGATTCACAAGTTCCCGAAGAAGAACCGGAAGAAGAATCAGAACCGGAAGAAGAATCAGAACCGGAAGAGGAGGAACCGGAGGAGGAAATAGAACCGGTGGGGGAAATAATAAAACGGTTAAGTAAAAGAAAATCCTCAACCAACCGACCAAGGTTAATTATGGTCAATGGTGTTTCCGCCAAGGAAGCAAAATATTGGGAGGATTACCAATTCTCCGATGAATCGGATTCCGACGAGAATTCCGATGATGTTATAGAAATTACCCCAATTGAATTTAAAAAGGCAAAAGAAAATAATAAGGGAAAGGGCATAAAAATAGAGAAATCTAATTTCAACCCCGATGAACTTTATATGTATCGTCAACCCCCGAAGCCCTTAAGTTGTAACAATGAGCCGGGAACCTCTAAACCACCAGGTTTTTCTAAACCAATGTGGAAAACGACGGCTCATATTAGGGGAACATCATATATCCCTAGAAACTTGGCAAAACGAACCAAAAACGAAGAAGAAGAAACGAGCGAGTCGGAATAAGATAGTTGTATTCGTGTGGTGTAATATATGTAATATAGTGTGCTTATGCTTTATGATATATGTAAAAATTGCTTGTATTAATAAGTAATTTTTTTATGAATCTAACTCCTGTCTATTTTACAGTTTAAAAACACAAAATGGATAGACAACCCAATATTTTAAGAGACCTACCCGGAGACATGATTGATGAAATCTTGTCTAGAGTCGGTCAGAATTCCTCGGCACAACTATTTAAGGCGAAATCAGTTTGTAAGACATTCGAAGAACGTTCCAAGAATGTCTTGGTTTATAAGAGACTTTCGTTTGAAAGATGGGGGATATCACATTGGGAAACCCATAAGTTACGATGTGTTTACTTTGACGCATATATTGCGGGGAACCCAAATGCTATTTTACGCAACGGGTTAAGAAATTATTTTGACTCAATGTATCCGAATATAGGACTTCATGATTTAGAAAAAGCGGCTAACATGCAACATAAAGAAGCATGCTATGCTTACGGGTTAGTAATGTTCGCTTCTCACCAAAGTGAGAACAAGAACATCGGGCTACAACTATTAAACAAAACGTTCCCACAAGTAACGGAGTCGCTAATTGGGGTAAGAAATGAGGTTTTTGGATTGTTACAGGACTGTTGGACATTACGTAACCCTCGTCCCTTTGACGACGTTACAACACGCTGTCTTATCAACAGCCATAACGGTTATGTTCCACAAGACCAAGGATGGGAAGTAGTCCTAGTAAAACCAGATTGCATGACTTGTTTCTGGACGTATGAATTACGTGTCTTTATTGCCTTTGCTGAACGACTTGTGTACTAGCTAGAATTATCTTCACAACTATCTTGTATCAAAGTTATTGTGTGCTATATTTCATGCTTTATGTAAAATAAGCGGTATTGTAAGTTTGTAAAATATTGTATAAAAGTTTGAAAGCGAAATATTATTATAATCAGTTTTTTCATATAGAATTGTAGTAGTTGAATTGTATATTAGCTACTAAGTATGAACTTAACGGGTAGGTACTACCCGAATTTAAACTTATAAAATGCTAATATGAAGAAAAAGCTTTTATAAATGAGTTCACATTATGCTATGAAATACTATTAACTACTCTTAATATTCTGTATGATTAACTTGTTCCATTTGACTATTTTGAAGGAAATGGAACCGACTACTCGACACACCGTGAATATGAGTGAAGAGGAATTTCGTGCCTTTCTTGCTTCAAACATAGCCGCAGTACAGGCCGCGCTACATACCAAAAATAACCTTGGATCTAGCAGTACAGGAAATCGTGTAGGATGCACCTATAAAGAATTCACTGCCTGCAAACCTTTGGAATTTGATGGAACCGAAGGACCGATCGGATTGAAATGGTGGACCGAGAAGGTTGAATCGGTGTTTGCCATAAGTAAGTGTACTGAAGAGGACAAAGTGAAGTACGCTACGCATACCTTCACAGGTACTGCGTTAACATGGTGGAATACCTATCTAGAGCAAGTGGGACAAGATGATGCTTACGCACTACCGTGGTCAGCATTCAAGCACTTGATGAACGAGAAGTACCGTCCCAGAACCGAGGTCAATAAGCTCAAGATAGAACTTAGAGGGTTACGAACCCAAGGATTTGATATTACCACGTACGAAAGACGATTCACAGAATTGTGCCTATTGTGTCCGGGAGTGTTCGAAGATGAGGAAGAGAAGATCGACATGTTTGTGAAAGGATTACCGAAAAGAATCCAAGAAGATATAAGTTCACACGAGCCCGCCTCCATACAACAGGCATGTAGAATGGCTCACAAACTAGTGAACTAGATTGAGGAAAGAATTAAAGAACAGACGGCTAAAGAGGCCAATGTGAAGCAAGTCAAAAGAAAGTGGGAGGAAAACGGTGATAAGAATCACCAATACAACAACAACAGCAATTACAATAATAATCGCAACAATTATCCCAACAATCGCAACATCAATCGCAACTACAACAAATGGCCCAACAACAACAACAACAACAACAACAGCAACTACAGTAACTACAACAATCATCTCAACAACAATAACAACCGCAACAACAACAACAATCAGAAGCAGCTATGCCAAAGGTGTGAAAAGTATCACTCGGGGTTCTGCACCAAATTTAGCAACAAGTGTAAAAGAAATGGTCATAGCGCGGCGAAGTGTGAGGTCTACGGACCAGGGGTTAACAGAACGAAAGGAACAAATGGTGTCGGAACGAGTAATGGCAGAGCAAGTAGTGTTGGAACAAGTTATGCCAATGTAGTTTGTTATAAATGTGGAAAACTGGGCCACATTATTAGAAATTGCCCGAACCAGGAGAACACGAATGGACAAGGCCACGGAAGAGTTTTCAATATTAATGCGGCAGAGGCACAGGAAGACCCGGAGCTTGTTACGGGTACGTTTCTTATTGACAATAAATCTGCTTACGTTTTATTTGATTCGGCTGCGGATAGAAGCTATATGTGTAGAGATTTTTGTGCTAAATTAAGTTGTCCATTGACGCCATTGGATAGTAAATTTTTACTCGAATTAGCAAACGGTAAATTAATTTCAGCAGATAATATATGCCGGAATCGAGAAATTAAACTGGGTAGCGAAATATTTAAGATTGATTTGATACCAGTGGAGTTAGGGAGTTTTGATGTAATAGTTGGCATGGACTGGCTGAAGAAGGTGAAAGCAGAGATCGTATGTTATAAAAATGCAATTCACATTGTACGAGAAGAAGGAGAACCCTCAATGGTGTACGGAGAAAAGGACAACATGAAGCTACATCTTATTAGTAATTTGAAGGCATAAACACTAATAAGAAAAGGTTGCTATGCTGTTCTAGCACACGTCGAGAAAGTACAAACTGAAGAAAAGAGCATCAATGATGTTCCCGTCGCAAAAGAATTTTCCGATGTATTTTCGAAAGAATTACCGGGACTACCTCCACATCGATCTATTGAATTTCAAATAGATCTTGTACCTGGAGCTGCACCAATAGCTCGTGCTCCTTATAGACTCGCACCCAGCGAGATGAAAGAACTGCGAAGCCAACTGCAAGAACTATTAGAACGTGGTTTCATTCGACCAAGCACATCACCATGGGGAGCTCCTGTTTTGTTTGTCAAGAAGAAGGATGTTACATTTAGGTTGTGTATTAACTACAGAGAGTTGAACAAACTTACCATCAAAAACCGTTATCCACTGCTGAGAATTGACGACTTATTTGATCAACTACAAGGCTCGTCGGTTTATTCGAAGATCGATTTACGTTCTGGATATCATCAAATGCGAGTAAAGGAGGATGATATTCCAAAAACTGCTTTTAGGACGCGTTATGGTCATTACGAGTTTATGGTTATGCCGTTTGGATTGACTAACGCACCAGCTGTGTTCATGGACCTTATGAACCGAGTGTGTGGGCCATATCTTGACAAGTTTGTCATTGTTTTCATCGATGACATACTTATTTACTCAAAAATGATCAAGAGCACGAAGAACATTTGAGAAAAGTGCTAGAAGTATTGAGGAAATAAAAACTGTACGCTAAGTTTTCAAAGTATGCATTTTGGTTGGAAGAAGTTCAATTCCTCGGTCACATAGTGAACAAAGAAGGTATCTAGGTGGAGCCGGCAAAGATCGAAACCGTTGAAAAGTGGGAAACCCCAAAAACTCCGAAGCATATACGTCAATTTTTAGGATTGGCTGGTTACTACAGAAGATTCATCCAAGATTTCTCCAAAATAGCAAAACCCTTGACTGCATTAACGCATAAAGGGAAGAAATTTGAATGGAAGGATGAACAAGAGAAGGCGTTTCAATTATTGAAGAAAAAGCTAACTACGGCACCTATATTGTCATTGCCTGAAGGGAATGATGATTTTGTGATTTATTGTGACGCATCAAAGCAAGGTCTCGGTTGTGTATTAACGCAACGGACGAAGGTGATTGCTTATGCGTCTAGACAATTGAAGATTCACGAGCAAAATTATACGACGCATGATTTGGAATTAGGCGCGGTTGTTTTTGCATTAAAGACTTGGAGGCACTACTTATATGGGGTCAAAAGTATTATATATACCGACCACAAAAGTCTTCAACACATATTTAATCAGAAACAACTGAATATGAGGCAGCGTAGGTGGATTGAATTGTTGAATGATTATGACTTTGAGATTTGTTACCACCCGGGGAAGGCAAATGTGGTAGCCGACGCCTTGAGGAGAAAGGACAGAGAACCCATTCGAGTAAAATCTATGAATATAATGATTCACACTAACCTTACTACTCAAATAAAGGAAGCGCAACAAGGAGTTTTAAAAGAGGGAAATTTAAAGGATGAAATACCCAAAGGATCGGAGAAGCATCTTAATATTCGGGAAGACGGAACCCGGTATAGGGCTGAAAGAATTTGTGTACCAAAATTTGGAGATTGAGAGAAATGGTACTTAGAGAAGCTCATAAAACCAGATACTCAATACATCCTGGAATGGGGAAGATGTACAAGGATCTTAAGAAACATTTTTGGTGGCCAGGTATGAAAGCCGATATTGCTAAATATGTAGAATAATGTTTGACGTGTTCTAAGGTCAAAGCTGAATATCAGAAACCATCAGGTCTACTACAACAACCTGAAATCCCGGAATGGAAATGGGAAAACATTACCATGGATTTCATTACTAAATTGTCAAGGACTGCAAGTGGTTATGATACTATTTGGGTAATAGTTGATCGTCTCACCAAGTCAGCACACTTCCGGCCAATAAGATAAGATGACAAGATGGAGAAGTTAGCACGACTGTATTTAAAGGAAGTTGTCTCCAGACATGGAATACCAATCTCTATTATCTCTAATAGGGATGGCAGATTTATTTCAAGATTCTGGCAGACATTACAGCAAGCATTGGGAACTCGTCTAGACATGAGTACTGCCTATCATCCACAAACTGATGGGCAGAGTGAAAGGACGATACAAACGCTTGAAGACATGCTACGAGCTTGTGTTATTGATTTCGGAAACAGTTGGGATCGACATCTACCGTTAGCAGAATTTTCCTACAACAACAGCTACCATTCAAGCATTGAGATGGCGCCATTTGAAGCACTTTATGGTAGAAAGTGCAGGTCTCCGATTTGTTGGAGTGAAGTGGGGGATAGACAGATTACGGGTCTGGAGATAATATAAGAAACTACCGAGAAAATCATCCAAATTCAACAAAGATTGAAAACCGCCCAGAGTTGACAAAAGAGCTACGCGGACAGTAAAAGAAAAGATATAGAGTTTGAAATTGGAGAAATGGTCATGCTTAAGGTTTCACCTTGGAAAGGCGTTGTTCGATTTGGTAAACGGGGGAAACTAAATCCAAGGTACATTGGACCATTCAAGATTATAGATCGTGTCAGACCAGTAGCTTACCAACTGGAGCTACCTCAACAACTTTCGGCTGTACATAACACTTTCCACGTCTCAAATTTTAAGAAATGTTTTGCTAAAGAAGATCTCACTATTCCGTTGGACGAAATCCAAATCAATGAAAAACTTCAATTCATTGAAGAACCCGTCGAAATAATGGATCGTGAGGTTAAGAGACTTAAACAAAACAAGATACCGATTGTTAAGGTTCGATGGAATGCTCGTAGAGGACCTGAGTTCACCTGGGAGCGTGAAGATCAGATGAAGAAGAAATACCCGCATTTATTTCCAGAAGATACGTCAACACCTCCAACTGCTTAAAATTTCAGGACGAAATTTATTTAACGGGTAGGTACTGTAGTGACCCGAACTTTTCCATGTTTATATATATATTAAATGAAATTTTTATTTACATGATTAAGTGTTTCCAACATGTTAAGCAATCAAACTTGTTAAGACTTGATTAATTGAAATAGGTTTCATATAGACAATTGACCACCCAAGTTGACCGGTGATTCACGAACGCTAAAACTTGTAAAAACTATACGATGAAATATATATGGTTATATATATAGTTAACATGATTTTATTATAAGTATGTATCTCATTAGTTATTTTAACAATGAGTTATATACATAAAAATGAGACTATTAATTTAAGAAACTCGAAAACGATATATATAACGATTATCGTTATAACAACGTCTTACTAGGTACATATGAATCATATTAAGATATTGATAGACTTGGTTAATTATGTTAAATGATAAGTAAATATATTATTAAGTGTATTAACAATGAAATACATATGTAAAAATAAGACTATTAACTTAATGATTTCGAAACGAGACATATATGTAACGATTATCGTTGTAACGACATTTAACTGTATATATATCATGCTAAGATATATTATTTATCATAATATCATGATAATATAACAATTTAACATCTTATTTAATATAATAAACAATGGGTTAACAACATTTAACAAGATCGTTAACCTAAAGGTTTCAAAACAACATTTACATGTAACGACTAACGATGACTTAACGACTCAGTTAAAATGTATATACATGTAGTGTTTTAATATGTATTCATACACTTTTGAAAGACTTCAAGACACTTATCAAAATACTTCTACTTAACAAAAATGCTTACAATTACATCCTCGTTCAGTTTCATCAACAATTCTACTCGTATGCACCCGTATTCGTGCTCGTACAATATACAGCTTTTAGATGTATGTACTATTGGTATATACACTCCAATGATCAGCTCTTAGCAGCCCATGTGATTCACCTAACACATGTGTGAACCATCATTTGGCAACTAGCATGAAATATCTCATAAAATTACAAAAATATGAGTAATCATTCATGACTTATTTACATGAAAACAAAATTACATATCCTTTATATCTAATCCATACACCAACGACCAAAAACACCTACAAACACTTTAATTCTTCAATTTTCTTCATCTAATTGATCTCTCTCAAGTTCTATCTTCAAGTTCTAAGTGTTCTTCATAAATTCCAAAAGTTCTAGTTTCATAAAATCAAGAATACTTCCAAGATTGCAAGTTTACTTCCAAGTTTTCTAAATCCATTCCAAGTAATCATCCAAGATCAAGAAACCTTTGTTACTTACAGTAGGTTATCTTTCTAATACAAGGTAATAATCATATTCAAACTTTAATTCAATTT
Organism: Rutidosis leptorrhynchoides; assembly: GCF_046630445.1. Lineage (NCBI taxonomy): Eukaryota > Viridiplantae > Streptophyta > Magnoliopsida > Asterales > Asteraceae > Rutidosis > Rutidosis leptorrhynchoides. The sequence continues at coordinate 284,690,116 of NC_092334.1, read as the reverse complement.
CTATAACTGTAACAATCTTATTTCGAGTGGAAATCTTACTTGATATTGTTTTATTGTCATGATTCTACTTCAAGAACTTTCAAGCCATCCAAGGATCCTTTGAAGCTAGATCTATTTTTCTCATTTCCAGTAGGTTTATCCAAGGAACTTGAGGTAGTAATGATGTTCATAACATCATTCGATTCATACATATAAAGCTATCTTATTCGAAGGTTTAAACTTGTAATCACTAGAACATAGTTTAGTTAATTCTAAACTTGTTCGCAAATAAAAGTTAATCCTTCTAACTTGACTTTTAAAATCAACTAAATACATGTTCTATATCTATATGATATGCTAACTCAATGATTTAAAACCTGGAAACACGAAAAACACCGTAAAACCGGATTTACGCCGTCGTAGTAACACCGCGGGCTGTTTTGGGTTAGTTAATTAAAAACTATGATAAACTTTGATTTAAAAGTTGTTATTCTGGGAAAATGATTTTTATTATGAACATGAAACTATATCCAAAAATTATGGTTAAACTCAAAGTGGAAGTATGTTTTCTAAAATGGTCATCTAGACGTCGTTCTTTCGACTGAAATGACTACCTTTACAAAAACGACTTGTAACTTATTTTTCCGACTATAAACCTATACTTTTTCTGTTTAGATTCATAAAATAGAGTTCAATATGAAACCATAGCAATTTGATTCACTCAAAACGGATTTAAAATGAAGAAGTTATGGGTAAAACAAGATTGGATAATTTTTCTCATTTTAGCTACGTGAAAATTGGTAACAAATCTATTCCAACCATAACTTAATCAACTTGTATTGTATATTATGTAATCTTGAGATACCATAGACACGTATACAATGTTTCGACCTATCATGTCGACACATCTATATATATTTCGGAACAACCATAGACACTCTATATGTGAATGTTGGAGTTAGCTATACAGGGTTGAGGTTGATTCCAAAATATATATAGTTTGAGTTGTGATCAATACTGAGATACGTATACACTGGGTCGTGGATTGATTCAAGATAATATTTATCGATTTATTTCTGTACATCTAACTGTGGACAACTAGTTGTAGGTTACTAACGAGGACAGCTGACTTAATAAACTTAAAACATCAAAATATATTAAAAGTGTTGTAAATATATTTTGAACATACTTTGATATATATGTATATATTGTTATAGGTTCGTGAATCAACCAGTGGCCAAGTCTTACTTCCCGACGAAGTAAAAATCTGTGAAAGTGAGTTATAGTCCCACTTTTAAAATCTAATATTTTTGGGATGAGAATACATGCAGGTTTTATAAATGATTTACAAAATAGACACAAGTACGTGAAACTACATTCTATGGTTGAATTATCGAAATCGAATATGCCCCTTTTTATTAAGTCTGGTAATATAAGAATTAGGGAACAAACACCCTAATTGACGCGAATCCTAAAGATAGATCTATTGGGCCTAACAAACCCCATCCAAAGTACCGGATGCTTTAGTACTTCGAAATTTATATCATATCCGAAGGGTGTCCCGGAATGATGGGGATATTCTTATATATGCATCTTGTTAATGTCGGTTACCAGGTGTTCACCATATGAATGATTTTTATGTCTATGTATGGGATGTGTATTGAAATATGAAATCTTGTGGTCTATTGTTACGATTTGATATATATAGGTTAAACCTATAACTCACCAACATTTTTGTTGACGTTTAAAGCATGTTTATTCTCAGGTGAATACTAAGAGCTTCCACTGTTGCATACTAAAATAAGGACAAGATTTGGAGTCCATGTTTGTATGATATTGTGTAAAAACTGCATTCAAGAAACTGATTTCAATGTAGCATATTTGTATTGTAAACCATTATGTAATGGTCGTGTGTAAACAGGATATTTTAGATTATCATTATTTGATAATCCACGTAAAGCTTTTTAAACCTTTATTTATGAAATAAAGGTTATCGTTTGTTTTAAAAATGAATGCAGTCTTTGAAAAACGTCTCATATAGAGGTCAAAACCTCGCAACGAAATCAATTAATATGGAACGTTTTTAATCAATAAGAACGGGACATTTCAGTTTCGTCCTTATGTCTTAACAAGTAGACATATCCGAAATGACTGAAGTCATCAATGAAAGTAACGAAGTATCTTTCACCATTCCTAGTTATGGGCTTAAAGGGTCCACATACATCCGAATGTATTAATCCCAATAATTCCTTAGCCCTTTCATAGGTCCCTTTGAAAGGTGCTTTAGTCATTTTGCCTTGTAAACAAGATTCACATACATCAAACGAGTCTAGTTCATTTGATTACAAAAGGCCATTCTTTTGAAGTGTATGCATTCGATTCTTGTTTATGTGACCAAGGCGACAATGCCATAAGTTGGAATCACTCAAATCTCTTTTGAGTTTCTTGGTGTTTGCATGGTATATTGAGCTATTGTATGATGTGTCATCATGAACCAATTCATAAATACCATTCGAAAGTGAAGCCTTAAAATAGAACACATTATCTAAAGAAACATGGATATCATCATTAATGAAATTAAGATTAAAACCATATTGTTTCAAACGGGATACACAAATAATGTTTCGAGATAAATCGGGTGCATACAAAACATTTTTCAAAACAAGCTCCAAACCACTTGGTAGCTTTAAAACAAAGTCTCCTTCAGCTTTCACTTGCACCCTTGCTCCATTTCCCATGAAGAGACTTGTTGTTCCCACATCTTGATCACTTCTTTTAAACCCCTGCAAAGTATTGCAAATATGAGTTCCACATCTTGTGTCTAATACACATGTATTAGAAGAAGTAATACTAAGCTCAATGTATACCATATATACATTACCTGAGGTTTGCCCTGCATCCCTCTTCTCTTTCAACTCCTTTAGGTAGACCGGGCAGTTGCGTTTCCAGTGACCCATTTCACCGCAACCGAAGCACGAATCTTCCTTGGGGTTATCTTTACCGGCAACCTTTTGCTTCTTGTTGTTGTTGGTTGGGGTAACCATCTTCCCTTTCCCTTTCCCTTTGCCTTGGTAGGCAGGTCCTTTCCTCTTAGCTTCCTTCGGCTTATAAGTGTTATTGTTTTTGGACCCGCCTTCATTGATCGTAAACACGGGTGAAGCCCTTTTACCCATGCTTGCTTCTGCCATCTTAAGCATGGCATGTAATTCGCCAATGCTTTTATCCCAACCATTCATATTGTAATTCATTACAAATGTGTCAAACCTTTTTGACAATGAGTTGAGAATAAGGTCCGTGGCTAATTCATTAGACACGTTGCAATTTAGACGGTTTGGTCGATCAATCAGGCTTTTCATCTTAAGGACATAAGATGAAACGGATTGGGTGTCGTCCATCCGACATGCATGAACGCTCGGACCGTTTCAAAGCGCTCGACACGAGCTTGTTGAAGGAACATCTCCTTCAACTGTGTGATCATGTCATATGCACTATGATGCTCAAAATCCTTTTGGAGTTCGGGTATCATAGTCCCAAGCATGAGGCAAGAAACTTGCAACGAATCGGTGCAATATTTCTCCCAATAAGCCATGCCTTCCGTATCATCCTCGTCCAGTTGATCGGGAATGGGGTCTTCCAACACATACGCCCTGTCCTCTAGTTTGAGGACAATTCTTAGATTGCGGAACCAATCCATGAAGTTCGTATGGTTGAGTTTTTCTTTTTTGTGGATTGACCTCAACGATAGGTTGTTAAAGTTGATTGGTACGTTTGGTATGTTGTTGTTATTGGTGGCCATCTACAAAATTTAACAAAGTTGTTTAAGTATCAATTTTAATTTAACAATCAATACCCTTTAAATCCAATTGATATCTATTAAATTTTAGAATCCAACGATAAACCAAATTTCGGTTAGGTGACCTTTATCCCGTCATTTGATTTAGCTAGGTAGTCATTATATGACAATTGCAATCCTTTTGCAACTTCTAAGTTATGGAATCATGCAATCCTTTTGCATGGCATATTTATTCCATCAACGCCTATTTGTTCCTCATGCTTCGGTGACCCTAAGTTCATGATTCCCAAATCAAGTCGTCCTACTTGTGTAAACGTGTAAATTTAACATACAAGTGGTTAGGTGACCTTTATCCAAATTCACCTTAATCATATTAGTTTGCTCATAACGGTTAGGTGACCTTTATCCCATTATGAGTTCCCTAATATTTTTAAGTGTCACACAAAAGGATGGCGTTTAACTTGTTTGCCTTGTTAATAAGGGATTTTAAGTTTTCATTAATTCTAGTTTGAGAAAACTTTTATGTCATACACCAACATCCATTTACTGTATGGTTTATTTGAAATCCATTTTCAAGTCTTGTAATTATATAAACCATTTTATATATGATCCTTATTATGTTCTTAATAACCGTTTATTAATGTTGTTATGCCACTTTTAATATAACCAATTAAATTGTCATTTTGCATGTCGTTAATAATGTCTAATTTAACCAATTAAATTGCCATTTTAGTTTGTTGTTAATTTGTGTGATTAACTTGTAGCATACAAACATACAATCCACAATCATACAATAAACAACAATGCATGCAAAACAAATGTGTTCACAATCAAGCCATTTTGGTATACTTTGTTTAGCCGAAAACAAATGTCACCGGTTAAGGGGTTATAACACAAAGTAGGAGATTTTAAATCTCCCACTTAATCTTGCATCCAAATGCATCTTCTTGTGTTCTTCAAGTCTTCATCATCTTCATCTTTTACAAAATATATCCTAATACATTTTGTCTAAAAATGAAATTACAACCTAATCTATTTTACATACCAAATATAAAATAAATTATATAACCAAAATAATAATATTACAAACCAAATGAATGAATTAATATTACATACCAAATGAATTATTAATAATCATTCAAACACACATGCATACAACCACAAGGTCAAGGCTTGATTGTGAACAACAACATACAACAAATATGACCAAATGGCAAGTTCCAAACCCATTTGGAACCTCCCAAAATTCGGCCCAAAACATCAACCCTCCCAAATCCATTAATTTTGTATTCCATTTTCATGCATGTACTTGGAATGCAAGTATAGTGGGTTTAAAGACAATATAAGAAGCATAATCCATAGACCTCGGCTCTAGATACCATTGATGGAATTTAACAAGTTACAAAACAACGTGTTCTTATAATTAACTCGATCATTAAACCAATTTAATGTAGTTAAAACAAGCAGAAGCATAAGGTTAAGTTCATGTTTATATGTAAAGCTATTAAGTTAAATTCCATGATAATATCAAGTCTTGGATAAATGCTTACAAATATGTATATAGAGAAGGAAGTGAGATTCAATACCTCCTCAAGCTAGTTGAGGGTTGTTTAATACAAGAAGAAGATGAACAAGTGTGTTAAAACCCCAAGCTTTTGATGCACCAACACCACCCTTGAACTTGATTATGTTTTAGATACTTAATCACCTTAAAACCAAGCTAGAAACCCACTTCCTTTGGACCTAAAACTCTGGACAGCAGCTAGTTGAAAAAAGATGATGAATGGAGCCTCAAAACTATGAAACCTCAAGTGTTTATACCCCAAACTTATAACCAACACCTAGCAATTTGGTTAGGAATTTTTGACACTTGAAATTAAGCTTTCAAAATGAACTTAAGAACTCCTTTTTGTACACTAAAGCTCACGGCAGCAGTAGTAAAAAAGAGAGCTGAATCTTGTTCATTTTCACTTGATGTTATGCATGTCTTACTTGAGAGAATAAGTCAATCCTTGGTGAAAGTGTTAGGCATGAACATGAGGAGTAGTGTAGTATTAAAAGTAACAAACACAAGCATGTGTGCCCTTTCTTGGAGCCCAAAAATCTGCCACACTTGATGTTTAATAATAATACTTGTAAGTTTATAAAAGTTTATAAACTTGTTATAAACTTATGTATTATTTTGTTACTTATACATTTTATAAAACCTTTTATAAAATATAACACAATATAATCATTTAAACCTATAAACAATTATATATAAATTATCCAAATAATTTACCTCAAGTGATAATAATTTAGAAACCCGATTTTCTAAAATCCAAGTGTCGCACATTTGTTTAATCATCCAATCGTTAAGATCAAATATGTTTAAGGTGTCGGTAAGCTTGTTATTGGGTATGACCCGACTTGGATCATAACATATCAGCTACATTAATTAAATACGTCTCTCGGGCATACGAAAAACCTACACTATTGCAATTGTTCCTTCTTCTCCTTCAATAACTAAGTGAACCAGAGTAATAAATCTCCAGCAATCGATTATTATACAATCTGGATGCTCCATTTGAAACAAAAACGATGCATACTAGTGATTTTTATTTAACATATACCATAAGAAAGAATTTAAAATCGACACTTGTTATGCGAGAAAATGGTGATGAACTCAACACTTGATATCGAATTTTAGATTGTTTCAAAAGAATATTCCTACATGAAATATATTTAGAATATTTTTTAGAAACTTTCTAAATCATCAATTTTACTTAAATCAGAACAGGAATTTCGAATTCGACCGAAGAACATTCTTTGACTTTTTTTAATTCGATATTTTGACTCAAGAATTCTCAATCAAGAAGACGAATTGGTATCTAAGATTTTGCAGACAGTTTTAGTGAAGAATTCCTAACAACACTGCATTAATAGATTTTTAAAATTTGTTAGAAAGTCAAGCTTTTGGAATATAGAAATAGAACAGAGCAGTCGACACTTTAAAAAAAAATTCAATGGAATTTCTATGTTTTTAATCTGAAACACGTTAACAAAAAAGTATATAGAGATTAAGTGGTGTTTGTACAGCTTAATGGACTCAATTGGCATTTTTTTGATAGTATTTGGATCAACAAAAAAAAATATTCGTTCCTTAATAAGTCAAATAAATAATTTAAAGGCAGTTTGATATTCTTCATAGCTTGTACGACTAGATGTGGATGTTTAACAATTTTAGATAAGAAACAAAAAAAAATTAAACAGCTCAATAGGGACGTGCATTTGGATTATACCAGAATCGAATCCTCAGTAAAAAAAAATTAATACGGATAATGAAAAGAACATAATTTTTTTTATATGGTTAGAGAATCAATCTAATTAGATTTAGTAAAAAAAATGATTTAGATGCTGGGAGATGGTGAACCGATTTGTACTCCATTTTATGATTTCAATGATTTATGGAATTAATATTATTAATTAATAAATGTATTAATAATAATAATAATAATAATAATAACAATAATAATAATAATAATAATTATATTAATAATAATAAATAATAATAATGATACTAGGAATCATAAAAAAAATGATAATAATAATATTATTAATGATAATAATAATAATAAATGGTATTATTTTCTAATAATATCATTAATATAATAAATTACATGTATTAAACTTTATATCTATATATAATATTAATATAATAATATTCATAATAGATCTTAATATTAATATTAGTATTTATTTTCATGAAAGTTACAATAACATTATGAATATAATAATTCTATTTTAACTTGTAATTACATTTAATATTATAATTTATGTAATATCTAGTAATTATATAACATATATTTCATATTTAATATTTATACATTACAATATACATGCTAATACTAATAATAATAATAATAACAATCTTATTAATGATATTAATAATAATAATACTTAATAATAATACTAACAATTATATTCAAATTTGTAATTTAGTTTGATATGTTTCCTTTTATTATATTATATATACCAATTATATAATTTATTGAATCTTTAATATATATTTATTTACATACATACTTACACACAATGGTTCGTGAATCGTCGGGAATAGTCACATGTTAAATGATTCCATATAAACAGTTCAAGAGTTTGAGACTCATAATTATAGACTTCGCTTATCGTGTCGAATTCATTTACAGATTTTGTTTAAACTTGGTCGGAAATTTCCGGGTCGTCACAGTAGTCAACTCCTCCTTCCCTCTTGATCGTAAAACAATTAATCTCTTTGAAGTAGCCCCAACTCAAGATCTTACCCTTTGCATACTTTTTGGTTCGCTTTCCTTTCTCATAGAAGATCAGATAAATCAATAACTTCAGGTTGAACCACTGGTGGATTAGCTAGAGGTTTAGGAATTTTCTCCCCCTCAGCTACTAGATTTATCACATGAACGTTTTCTTGAGCTTCTGCCATTGATGTGAATCTTAATATTCTGAAAATAACAATAAGTTAGAAATAGAAACCAGACAATTTAAAACATCAAAACATTTGCACAAAGTGTCATAATCAACTTAACAGGACAAACCGTGCAAGTGACATACTCACTCGTGCATCTGACAGGTCAGTCGAGCGGTTCACAATGTCACTCGTGTCACTGTTGACACATTTGAGCAAGAACACACATTTCAGACAATGTACATGGTTGGGGCAATACTCAAATGAGTGAGGGTCAACTGTGTGGTGACTCGTGTGGTTAGACACAAGTGTCGGCTCAGGTATACGAGTGGTCAACATATTAAACACTAAGTTATTTCACATGAGTGAGCTCAAATGTTTACATAGTTGAGCCTCAACTGTGCACTGACTCGTGCGAGTTATGTCTTATGTGTGTGCGTGAATTCACTCGTGCATGTCTGAACGAAACACATTAAATGCACATTTCAAATTTTTGAGATTTCATGTTTGCGTGTTATATCGTCCGATTCTTATCACAATAGTGAGTTTAACATTTGTTTAACAAATAACAACAGTAAACTATATGTAAAATTCATCAAAAATTTGCAAAATTGAACTAGTAAACCACTAAGGCTTCGACTCACATAAACAACAAATTAACACATCAAAACTTGATGATATCTTACAAATTAAGTGGCGATAGAGTCGGCTAGGTGTGCTTAACATAACCTATGGTGGAACTTAGAAATGTAAACAATCGGTTTTTGAGAGAAAAATTGGTTGTGGAGGTAAACGTGTCTAACGGTGTTCATCCCTCCCTTATTTATACCCTCAACCTACGGTTAAGCACGCGTTTCACACTCTAACCGTGCGACTCACCTATCACTCATGCGTTTGGCCTAGAAGTTTAAGAGACTACCCTAAGGTTTGGCCATCTGTATGGTTCACCTCAATCGTGTGGTCATCCGTACGGTTCAACTTTCAAGCGTGATAGTGAGCCACTTTGGCAATTTAAACTTTTCACAACTTAGGATTTCGACACATTTGAGCAATCTTAGAGCAAACTAGCACCCTAAATTTGAGTCAGAAATCACTAACTCATCAAGATATGAGCATTAATACTTAGGCAATCCTAACATTTTGAACAAATCAAACTTATTCCTCTAAGGACTCTGGTTCACAAAATGTATATCCTACAGTGTAATGTCATCTTAAGGTAACTAATTCCCTTAATCATTAAATCCTTCAAACAATCATAAGCTTCATAAACTTCTATCTTATGGATTGGGTGGTCAGATATATCTTGATCTCAACAAAGTTATTTCAGATGTAATTGCACTTTCAGAGGATAATCAGAAAATAAATGGATCATAAAATCTTTTTAAATTTTCAGAATGATAAGGTAATGCAACTAAAATTATGAAAAAGAAGGACATTCTATCATGAAATGCAATAGCATGTAATAAAATAATCTAAGTAAAGTATCTAGCATAAGCATACATCTAAACATATCTATACATAAATCCACATTCTTTTTGTGAGCAAGATGATTAACAATTTTTAAAAATGGATCAGAACTGACATATTGAATCAACTTCTGATGTTCATTCCCACTTGTTCATTCTATGTCTATTATCATGCAATTACTGATATCAATCCTAATTAAACATGAACAGACTCCTTCCGAACACTTCGAAAATCATGTTGGCATTAATTGCTTGAACACTATAGAGCAGTGATTTTTGAGATCACGCTGAGTTCATTAATCCTTGATTCTTTCTTCGTGCGTTATATTAGGTTGTCAATTCATTACATGTAACTTTCCATTATTCTTATCCATGTACTTCATTCAAATTGAACAGGATGGTTCTCGCGACATTTTGAATAACCCTGTCAGCCTTTGGCTTCTACCAATGTGTTGACAATCTTCAATCTAGTTGGCTCGGCACATCTCAGAATATATTAGATTATCTGAGTAGGTGCATTACTTACCACGAGCATTGGTCTACAGTTAGAGCAGATATACCTGATGACCAGTCGTCACACGAAATGAATCTCAGGGCCCTTAACTTCTTTATGTTCAAGTTGACATGGAAAACGGAATCGAAAGTTAAACTTTCATACATACATATATATATATATATATATATATATATATATATATATATATATATATATATATATATATAGAGTATATCTAGGTAAGTATCTTCCTAACATATAGCCTTAATGGGTATAACTCTAAATCACAGACGGCAAGAATCTTGATAGTTCAATGTGAACGTCGTGATTAAACAATTCAAGCTACGCGGGGGCGTCACACTAAGAATGATCTGAATTCTTTATGAGCACATCATGAATCATCATTCTTCATACTTTCAAACTTCGAGACTTTGGCATCTTGATACGCCAATTATTTTTGACATTGATTTTCTTTAGATATTTGAATTTTAGCATATCATTATCTTTTGATATATTGATTTTGAACTGCATCATGAATGGATTTTCCATTTTTATGGTTGAACTCATGTTTCTTTGTTGTGTGCTCAGATCATTCAAAGGTGTTCTCTCTTAAATGTTTGAACGGTCCGCAATAAAGAATCATAGTTTTCAACTTTAAGCGAGAAGGGACACTTACTTCAACATAAACTAATTTTCTCTGTATTTTCGGGGTTTAATTTTGATTATTAAGTCTTAGGCCCGTGACAACGTGGTATGCACCAGCTAATCAGATAATCGTCAACCCCTTAAATGATCTTTTGAACATCCCAATCATAGCTGTTAGGCTGAATTGGTGCAACAACGTTTGGATATTGATTGGGGACATTCAACACCAACCTTTTCTAATAATTATAAATTATGATAGGGGATACCCTCAACCAACTGTTGAGTTCCTCAATAATTATCATTTCATACAGATTCAAAGATAATTAGGTGACTACCTTCAAACGCTACAGATTGTCCATTACTTTTGATTCTTAGAAGAGAATTATTCTTAGTATGATTGTCTAATGCCAAGAATTCGTAAGTCACGTCTATCAGTACATCACACCATAGATAAGCATAAACGTTCAAATCTGTCCTTACTAATCAATTATCAATTCTCAGTACAATAATTTCTTCATCTCCATCACATTAATCAAACGAAGCTCATTTTCGAAATTTTCAACTTTTTAGGGTTTTCTGATGAGGCATTTTACACTTTTTAGGCATTTTCTATTGAGTCATATACTCCCCCTAAAATACTAAAACATAAAATCTTTTTGTCTTTTAGCATTTTAAACAAAAGGAAACAAAAAATAGCTACACACTAGCATGCAAACATGAAGGAAATCATGCAAAGATGTGCAGACAGCAAACATAATCATGCAGTACAAATAAACAAAAACTAATTATCTATATGTCATGCAACCGACATGCAAAGTCTAAAAGCTTGATTAAACCTCACAGGCGACATCCGAAATTACTTTATTTCGATCAATAATGTCGTTCCTCTCTAATAGGAGCAAGAACCTAGGTTTATCAAAAGCCTTAGTATAAAGGTCATCCCTTTGGTCCTTAGTACCTATTCTCTTAACCTCAATTATCTTTTTCTCATGGCAATCTATAATAAAGTGATACTTAACCCCTATGTGCTTTGTCTTAGAATGTTAAACAGGATTCTTAGTAACAGCAATAGCAGTAGTATTATCAATATGAAGAGGAGAGAAAGAGATTCTTAGTCTGTAATCGCAAATTTGTTGTTGAATCCAGACAACTTGTAAACAGCAACTAGCGGCAGTAATATATTCAGCTTCACATGTGAAAAGTGCAACTACAGTTTGTTTCCTGCATTGCCAGGTTACGAGCCTTTCACCTAGAAACTGACATCCTCCTGACGTAGACTTTTTGTTGATTTTGCATCATGCATAGTCTGAATCAGTGTATGCCACTAGATCAAACTTGTCTTCATTTGAATACCTGATGCCAAGATTTATAGGGTGTAACAGATAACGTAAAATATGTTTGGCAGCTGTAAGATGAACTATATTCGGATTAATTTGGTAACGAGCGGTAAATATTATATCCGGCCTAGATGCAGTAAGATACACGGGCCATCCGATGATTGCTCGATAGTATGTTGGATCAACAGACTCCCCGTTACAATCTAGTGAAATCCCGTGATTTACAGCTAGCGGGGTTGAAACTGGACGTTCTTGAGCCATACCGGAATGTTCGAGTATATCATTCACATATCTTTGTTAGTGAAGAAAAATTTCATCGTCAGTCTGTTCGACTTGCAAACCAAGAAAATAATGTAAGAGACCCAATTTGCTCATTTCAAATTTGTCCTTCATAACCTGCTCTAATGCCAAATGTTAGTTCCATAGACATAAATATGTATGAATATTGGATGAACATGATATGAATGTTTAGAGAATAAGTCAAATGGTCAACATCTTTATTTCATACCAAGGGCTCAAATGTGACAAGCACTTGACAAAGGGAGCATTGGGGTCTTATATATAGTCACATATATAAGACCCACATTACATGACTATGATGTGATGACCCGGGAATTTCCGACCAAATTTAAGCTTGAATCTTACTTGATTTTGATACTATAAGCAAGGTCTGTAATATTAAGTCTTGAAAATTTTGAACTGTTTTATGAAATCAAGTGACCTTGACTATTGCCGACGATTCACGAACCTTTGAATTGTAAATACAAATGTATATATATAAATGATTATATATGTAAATAACTACATATCACAAAAGAGATATATTAATGAGCTATTTTGTAATTAAAGATAATTTAAAACAACTAGAACTTGTTATTATAAATATATAGAGTATTTTTAAAATAAATGAATTCGAATAGAATTATTAACGTTAACAAAATATTTAATGTATAATGTTATATCCTGAGATTATTTGTTTAATATATATATAATTAATACATTTATTTATTACTAGATATTTAAAACATAATCAAATGTGTAGTTGTTGAAGTATCTAGATATATATATATATATATATATATATATATATATATATATATATATATATATATATACATACATAAAAATGATTGGTGTACAAAATTATTCATTGTATGTATATTGATATAAATATATATATATATATATATATATATATATATATATATATATATATATATATATATATATATATATATATATATATATAAATATTAAATATTCAATGTATGATATTATATATTATGATATTACATAACTAATAAAAAGTAATATTAATATATGTAAATACAAGTTAACATATAGTTATCATATTAATAATCCTATGACTACTTTCATTAATAATAAAAATCGGTATTAGTAATATTATTATTACTAATATTATTATAATCAAAAAATTATATATTAGTATTACTATAATTAGCATTATTATTATTGTTAGTGATATTATTGATATAAATCATATAGATATTATTATTATCAATAATATTATTATTATTAGTATTATATTATTATAATTTGCTATTATTATTATTTATAAGATTAAGAGTATTATTATTATAAATATATTTATTATGTAATAAAGATTAATTACATTACCTAGATAATATATATCAGATATATGCAAATCTAAAATGCAGTTATATATTTAAGAACACATATGTAAATCTAATTATATATTATATACATAATTAGATTCAGAGATCTATAAGCGTATATTTTTTTAAAAAAAAACATCTGTTATATTTTTTTTATTTACTTATTTCTTTTGTCTGCTACCTTCTGTTTCTTCTGAATTATTTTCGTCGACCATATGTATACAACAATATATACCCGTGAGTTAACAGGTCTGCTACTCCAATTATCAGTTCAGGTTATATATTTACATTGCTGTAATCACGATTGGAAAACAATTTTTTTTTTAAAAACCCAAATACCGTCCCCTGTTCTTCAATCAAATATCCAAAACCTTTATTCTGAATTTAAATTTAAAATGTAAAAATGTCATCTTACTAGTATCCTGTTACTAAAACTACCTGCAAATTCTCAGTTTCCAATTTCTAATATCGTGTATGAATTTGTGAGTCAAAATTTTAAGAGTAAAAAGTCAAACAGATGTTCTTGAATCAAATTCGAAAAACCTGTTGTAACTACGATTCAATTGATGATTTGAAAAGTTTTTATAAAGGTTTTGAAACATAATTTGTGTTATAACAATTGTCTATAACGTCCTAGAAACCAAAAATTGATTTCTTTTTTTTTTGTAACACAGCGACTGCTGTAGCAGCAGTTTTCTTTTATTTATATATTTTTTTTTCATTTTCAAGTAATGCAAAGAGTTATAGGTTGATTACAGTTTGTTTAAAAATCATAAACCAAATTAATATGAGCTGTTATGAATTTTATTGGATATGGATTCGATAATTTAAGGAAGAAGAAGGAAATATGGATAAATAATAATACGGGTTATAAACAAAGGATTTATGTATTCATTCAGAAAACAGGCCACGGTACAATGGTTAAGAAGAGTGATGGGTATTCGAGAGGTCGGGGGTTCGAGTCTCTATTGGGACAGTTTATTTTTTTTGGACCGATTTCCTTGAAGGTAGTTTACTTTTCATTTATTATTATTATTATTATTATTATTATTATTATTATTATTATTATTATTATTATTATTATTATTATTATTATTATTATTATTATTATTATTATTATTATTATTATTATAATTATTATTATTATTATTATTATCATCATCATCATTATTACATACTAGTATTATTGTAATTACTAATTATTATCATTATTATTAATATCATGGTTACTAAAATTATCATCATTAATATGGTTTATATTATTATCATTATTAATATTATTAGTATTAACATTATTATTAGTAGTATTATTATTATTGTTATTGTTAGTATTATTATTAAGTGTTATAAATATTATAGTTAATATTATTATTATTATCACTAATAGTTGTAATATTATTATTATTATTATTATTATTAGGATTATGATTAAAATTATTAGTATTTTACATTCATTAATATTGTTAGGATTATTATTGTTACCTATATACAAAAATCAATAAAAGTATTTTTATTAATAGTATTATTATCATTAATATTAGTATACTAGGAGAACCCATTTAACATAAATCTAGTATTATCAATTATGATCATTAAAATTTCTTTTAAAAACGATAATTATTATTAAACTTATCATTACTATTGAAACTACTATTTTTACTAAAACTATTATTTTTACTTATCCTCATTAATAAAATTACCATTTTTATTAAAATTACTATTATCAGTATTGTTATTATCCTTAAACTAGTATTACTACAATTGATAATAATCTTACAAAACAAAAGATATATTTATATATAAATACAAATATATTTATTAAATAAAGTATACTAATGTTACATAAAATTTCGTCTTAGCTAGTAACATTAATTATATATCAAATAAGTATTATAACGAAAAGAAAGTATTAATAAAATTATATATGTAAGAATATTAATCTTAGTGCATACAATAATAGATATACACTTGTTTGATTACGATTATTTGTTTTAATATATATATGCAAATGATTTAGGTTCGCGAATCCGAGGCCAACCTTGCATTGTTTAGTTGTTCAATGTCATTATATGTATTTTTACTACAAAATACAATACGGTGAGTTTCATTTGCCCCTTTTACTCTTTATGTTTTTGGGCTGAGAATACATGCAAATGCTTTATTAACTGTTTTACAATATTTATATGCGTGAGTTTCATTTGATTCCCTTTTACTCTTTACATTTTGGGCTGAGAATACATGCGCAACTTTTATAAATGTTTTACGAAATAGACACAAGTAACTGAAACTACATTCTATGGTTGAATTATCGAAGTCGAATATGCCCCTTTTTATTAAGTTTGGTAATCTAAGAATTTGGGAACAGACACCCTAATTGACGTGAACTCTAAAGATAGATCTATCGGGCCCAACAAGACCCATCCAAAGTACCGGATGCTTTAGTACTTCGAAATTTATATCATGTCCGAAGGAGGATCCCAGAATGATGGGGATATTCTTATATGCATATTGTGAATGTCAGTTACCAGGTGTTCAATCCATACGAATGATTTTTGTCTCTATGCATGGGATGTATATTTGTGAGAACTGAAAATGAAAATCTTGTGGTCTATTAAAATGATGGAAATGATTATTTATGTTTAACTAATGAACTCACCAACCTTTTGGTTGACACTTGAAAGCATGTTTATTCTCAGGTATTAAAGAAATCTTCCGCTGTGCGTTTGCTCATCTTAGAGATATTACTTGGAGTCATTTATAGAATATTTCAAAAAACGTTGCATTCGATTCGTTGAGTTCATCAAGATTATTATTAAGTCAATTATAGATAGATATATTATGAAATGGTATGCATGTCATCAACTTACGATGTAATGAAAGATTGTCTTTTCAAAAATGAATGCAATGTTTGTAAAATGTATCATATAGCGGTCAAATACCTCGCAATGTAATTCAACTGTTGTGAATCGTTTATAATCGATATTGACTTCGTCCGGATGGATTAGGACGGGCGTTTCAGTTGGTATCAGAGCGGTGGTCTTAGTGAACCAGGTCTTTCATTAGTGTGTTTAACTGATAGTTGTTTAGATGCATTAGTGAGGCTGGACTTCGATCGTGTCTGCATGTCAAAAGTTTTTCTTATCATTTCGTGTCGAAAATTACCTGCTCATCATTCTTAGGGAATCATTTGCTTATCATTCTTAGTCTAGACACATCTTACTGCATTGATTGCATGAATAGTGTATAGACAAAATTCATATCTTAGCGTATCTGTTATTGTTACCTTTGCCTGACAGATTCTGTTGATTCCTCCGTAATTTATGGGATTTTAGTATTATATATGCATATGTAAACTATGTATTACAGGGTACTAATCTACATTCTATAATCTATTTCTTATCGAAATTCCTTCATCTAATCGTACGAGATGAATCCTGCAACCAGTTCGAGTCCCTCGAATTCCAATAATTATTCCGACAGCTATTCCGACGTGGACGTTCACCTAAGCTCTGAAAGCAACGCTACCATAATGAATCAACCAACCAACCATCCCCAATTCATATGATGAGTTCGTAGTCGACTTAATTAATGGAGACGAGCAGAAGGCAATCCTTTCCATCAACCAAATTAACCTCTTGACGAATAATCCGAAGCACTTATCGGTGAATCAATCCGAAACACCATCTTCACCCTCATTTCTAGAGTACCTCGACATGATTATATTCTATCCACAATTTGAAACATCTGCTCGTTCCGATCGACAATTATCCCGGAGTAATACAAGAAGTAAACGAATTTCGCGCTTGAGTAATCAATTTGGAGAATATGGTGCAAAATCTACCAGCTTCAGCAACATCACCGGCACCAACAGTACCATCAGTAACAGCACAAGTACTATCAACAATCCATGCCTCAACATCTCATTCTGTACCTCGAGTATAATTATCGTTCCACGAATCGTTCTACATCATTTATCTTCGTTCGACATAGCGATTATGTAATCTCTAATGTTTTAGAGATTATATATTCTTGTTCTAACAATAAATCAAATGAGTTTAATATCATATTGACTCATTAAATCCATGATTATATCTGAAGAAAATATATATGTATATATATTTTCATAAAGATTGTAATTAAAAATTCTTTCGTACAAACTATTAATGATGAAAATAATTTGACGGGTAGGTAATACCCTAGAAATATTTGGATTTCGCATTAATAAGTTACACTGTACATTCTTCGAATTTGATTCAACGATCATTTACTATCCTATTTACAACCACCGATATACGTATCCGTTCACCAAAGAATAACTATTTTCATTTAAATTCAATTTCATATTTGGATTTTGACATATTAGAATCCAACAAGTGGCATAATGAAGAAATAATGGACACAATAAAAATTGATTAGAAACAGACTAATTAACAATATAAAATTTTGTTAAGAAACCACGCTAACAAGATCCTAGCTAACTGTTCCTAGCTAACTGTTAATTCCGTATTACATTTTATTTTATCGCAATTTATTTATCGTAATTTATTTATCACAATTTATTTATCGCAGTTTATTTATTGCAATTTATATTCTCGCAATTTTATTTATCGTCATTTAAATTCTGTTATTTATTTTACGCACTTTAAATATCGGGACACGTATACAAGGTTTTGACATATCATATCGACCCATCTATATATATTATTTAGAATAACCATAGACACTCTATATGCAGTAATGCGGGAGTTAGCTATACAGGGTTGAGGTTGATTCTACAGTAATATATATAGTTTGAGTTGTGATCGAGTCTGAGACGAATACGGGTCACGATACGTATTAATTAATTCGAATATTATATATTAAACTATATATGAATTATTGAACTGTCAACTGTGGACTATCGACTGTGGACTAAAAACATTGGACAATTAAAATGAATTAAAATATTGATTATAACATATGAAACTAAACATTTCTTCAAGTTTGCCACTTGATTTCATCTTAAACCTCATTTGTATCTTGACGATTACAATCTGCGTTCAAACCTTTCATGATTCTTGAAAAAACCTCAATCGATAGGATGAACCAATTGCACATTACCTACGGAAGAAAAGATCGATGCATATTGTTATGCCCCTAAAAACTCTCAAAAATTGAGTAAACGTTTAACGTGTAGCTGTGCTAATTCCTTTAGCGTTATTATTATCGAAAATAACTTTGCAATCTTTTTCCAAATTAGCCAATTTTGTCACAGCTCCACCAAGTCAACTTCGACTTTTCGTTCGAAACAACCTTATTATAAACTTGATATATATACGTGCTCTTTTATTGTTACTAGGGAACCTTTCATATTTTATCATATTACCAGCAGACGTACCAGCAACCTCGTTGCTTCTTGGTTTAAATCTCTCCGATAAATCATTATATTTATTCATTGAAACTCTATCATATACTCATCCGCATCTTGTAACAAGAACTGCCATAACAATTACCAGGAATCAGCAATCAGTACTTTGAGAACTCACAGCATATCTACATCAACAGTTATATGTATGACATTTATCTCTTAGAATTATGATCTCTCATTCTGAAATTCTGAAAAGCACTCAGTCACAAATCAATACTCTAAATGTTGAAAAAGCTGAATGAAACAGCAGAAATCATAGACAACCGTAAACGACCTTAATCATCGAAAGTTTGATGATAAAAAAAAATAGTATGTTGAACAAGCTCAGAAAAGTTGGAACTGGAAAACGGATTGAGCTAACCACGAATGAGACCAAGGACAAATACAAAGACCATACCATATATTCAAAGAATCCAGGTAATTCTGGATCCGATGAAACCTTCAACGAATATCTTGCTCCGTACTCATGTTAAAATCTTGTGGAAAATCTTCCTCATCAACCATCGAACTTAGAAATTCCAAAATATCATCATCAATATCTTCGATATTTCTGAGGATATTTTCATAAATATTCTCGTCCGAAATTATATACCTCTTCGTGCTTCCTGTGTATCATTATATTGGAAACATTCAATAGAAAATTTAGTACCGAAAAGCGGATTGTGCGAAACTATGAAGGAAGCCGTGGACAAATCACAAAGAATAAGTTTGACTTCAAAGAATCCAAAAGATTCAATGTCTGCTGAAATCTTCAGTCAATACCTTGCTCCTTAATCGATCTAAATCATCGTGAATGAATTTTGTCATCACAATTTGATTCTAAAATTCCAAGATATCATCGTATCTTTCATTATAAATATCCTCCATATTTCTAAAGATATTTTTATAACTATTCTTATCTGAACTCATTAATCTCTTCGTGCTATCAGTGTTACATCATATAGAAACTGTTAGTTTCTATATTCTGTAAACTTTCAAACTTAAAATATGAATATTATTGAAGTAATGTTAGGAACTGATGCATGAGTTAGTATAATATAATGACACTTGATCAACGTGATTATATTACAGTAAGTCATACTGAGTTTCTAATGGAACGTGATGATTCAAAGACTATAACGTCATCATGCGCCATGTTATACGACTCTTGTATTCTATTTAACCTCAAAAAAAATCAAGAAAATATTTTCTTGATAATTCGGTCTTTTTCGGATATTCTAGTAATTTGACAAATCAAATCATGCTACTACCTTTCCTCTCTACCTTGTATATTATGATAATTCGAAACTCCATACCTATGAATTCTGGACCATTACTTGCGAAAAGAAAACAAAAGCATGAAGCTCTGAAATAGAAAGGGGGTATAACTTGCAGCAAATAAGAGAGAGAATTAACTGTAGATAACAATGATTATAGGAGACAGAAGCAGGAACACCAAAATATAAGGGAGAATATAAAGCCCAATAACAACACGTAAATTACAAACCGTGTATGTCAATGTTTATCGCAACATAAAGACACGGGAAAAATTAAAAAAAAAACACTATAATTCCAAGGGCAAAGTAGAAGAAAACAGATTTCTCCGGTGGAAGTTGGAAAAGGAGAATGATTGTTGCGATAGTAAGGATAAGGACAAGGATCAGAACTGGATTAAACATTTTCACAATCTTTTGGATGTATGAACAAAGAAAGAAAAAATAGGAATTGTGAGAATAATGGAACAGAAGAGTTAATTTATAATGGAAACATCAGGCAGAGTAATCGAGGCGGATCATCGTATTTAATTTTAGAGATCTTAATTTTCCTTACTCGCCGAAGAATCAAATCCTTTAGATTTCGAAGATTTTCTTTAAATCCCTTGAATTCCGGAATTCAACCAAGACAACGTCAAAAGTTAAGACGCACCTTATTTTCTAAATTCAACCATGACTAGTGAAAAGTTATGATGAAACTTGCCTATCTCAATTCACTATTTATTGATAGCTTCATTCGTACGCTTCGAGTGATTGAATCATTTTATCTATATTATTCAATAGTGATAAAACTCAGATTTGTCATGAAAAACATTTTTATTGTTAACCATGACCACCTCACTCAAATTTCGGGACGAAATTTCTTTAACGGGTAGGTACTGTGATGACCCGAGAATTTCCGACCAAATTTAAACTTGAATCTTACTTGATTTCGATACTATAAGCAAGGTCTGTAATATTAAGTCTTGAAAATTTTGAACTGTTTTATGAAATCAAGTGACCTTGACTATTGCCGACGATTCACGAACCTCTGAATTGTAAATACAAATGTATATATATAAATGATTATATATGTAAATAACTACATATCACAAAAGAGATATATTAATGAGCTATTTTGTAATTAAAGATAATTTAAAACAACTAGAACTTGTTATTATAAATATATAGAGTATTTTTAAAATAAATGAATTCGAATAGAATTGTTAACGTTAACAAAATATTTAATGTATAATGTTATATCCTGAGATTATTTGTTTAATATATATATAATTAATACATTTATTTATTACTAGATATTTAAAACATAATCAAATGTGTAGTTGTTGAAGTATATATATATATATATATATATATACATACATAAAAATGATTGGTGTACATAATTATTGATTGTATGTATATTGATATATATATATATATATATATATATATATATATATATATATATATATATATATATATATATATATATATATATATATATATATATATATATATATATATATATATATATATATATATATATATAAATATTCAATGTATGATATTATATATTATGATATTACATAACTAATAAAAAGTAATATTAATATATGTAAATACAAGTTAACATATAGTTATCATATTAATAATTCTATGACTACTTTCATTAATAATAAAAATCAGTATTACTAATATTATTATTATAAAAAAATAAAAATATTAGTATTACTATAATTAGCATTATTATTATTGTTAGTGATATTATTGATATAAATCATATAGATATTATTATTATCAATAATAATATTATTATTAGTATTATATTATTATAATTTGCTATTATTATTATTTATAAGATTAAGAGTATTATTATTATAAATATATTTATTATGTAATTAAAGATTAATTACATTACCTAGATAATATATATCAGATATATGGAAATCTAAAATGCAGTTATATATTTAAGAACACATATGTAAATCCAATTATATATTATATACATAATTAGATTCAGAGATCTATAAGCGTATTTTTTTTTTAAAAACATCTGTTATATTTTTTTTATTTACTTATTTCTTTTGTCTGCTACCTTCTGTTTCTTCTAAATTATTTTCGTAGACCATATGTATACAACAATATATACTCGTGAGTTAACATGGCTGCTACTCCAATTATCAGTTCAGGTTATATATTTACATTGTTGTAATCACGATTGGAAAACAATTTTTTTTTTAAAAACCCAAACACCGTCCCCTGTTCTTCAATCAAATATCCAAAACCTTTATTCCGAATCTAAATTTAAAATGTAAAAATGTCATCTTACTAGTATCCTGTTACTAAAACTGCCTGCAAATTCTCAGTTTCCAATTTCTAATATCGTGTATGAATTTGTGAGTCAAAATTTTAAGAGTAAAAAGTCAAACACATGTTCTTGAATCAAATTCGAAAAACCTGTTGTAACTACGATTCAATTGATGATTTGAAAAGTTTTTATAAAGGTTTTGAAACATAATTTGTGTTATAACAATTGTCTATAACGTCCTAGAAACCAAAAATCGATTTCTTTTTTTTTTAACACAGCGACTGCTGTAGCAGCAGTTTTCTTTTATTTATATATTTTTTTTTCATTTTCAAGTAATGCAAAGAGTTACAGGTTGATTACAGTTTGTTTAAAAATCATAAACCAAATTAATATGAGCTGTTATGAATTTTATTAGATATGGATTCGATAATTTAAGGAAGAAGAAGGAAATATGGATAAATAATAATATGAGCTATAAACAAAGGATTTCTGTATTCATTCAGAAAATGGGCCACGGTCCAATGGTTAAGAAGAGTGATGGGTATTCGAGAGGTCAGGGGTTCAAGTCTCTATTGGGACAGTTTATTTTTTTTGGACCGATTTCCTTGAAGGTAGTTTACTTTTCATTTATTATTATTATTATTATTATTATTATTATTATTATTATTATTATTATTATTATTATTATTATTATTATTATTATTATTATTATTATAATTATTATTATTATCATCATCATCATTATTACATACTAGTATTATTGTAATTACTAATTATTATCATTATTATTAATATCATGGTTACTAAAATATCATCATTAATATGGTTTATATTATTATCATTATTAATATTATTAGTATTAACATTATTATTAGTAGTATTATTATTATTGTTATTGTTAGTATTATTATTAAGTGTTATAAATATTATAGTTAATATTATTATTATTATCACTAATATTTGTAATATTATTATTATTATTATTAGGATTATGATTAAAATTATTATTATTTTACATTCATTAATATTGTTAGGATTATTATTGTTACCTATATACAAAAATCAATAAAAGTATTTTTATTAATAGTATTATTATCATTAATATTAGTATACTAGGAGAACCCATTTAACATAAATCTAGTATTATCAATTATGATCATTAAAATTTCTTTTAAAAACGATAATTATTATTAAACTTATCATTACTATTGAAACTACTATTTTTACTAAAACTATTATTTTTACTAATCCTCATTAATAAAATTACCATTTTTATTAAAATTACTATTATCAGTATTGTTATTATCCTTAAACTAGTATTACTACAATTGATAATAATCTTACAAAACAAAAAATATATTTATATATAAATACAAATATATTTATTAAATAAAGTATACTAATGTTACATAAAATTTCGTCTTAGCTAGTAACATTAATTATATATCAAATAAGTATTATAACGAAAAGAAAGTATTAATAAAATTATATATGTAAGAATATTAATCTTAGTACATACAATAATAGATATACACTTGTTTGATTACGATTATCTGTTTTAATATATATATATATATATGCAAATGATTTAGGTTCGTGAATCCGAGGCCAACCTTGCATTGTTTAGCTGTTCAATGTCGTTATATGTATTTTTACTACAAAATACAATACTGTGAGTTTCATTTGCCCCTTTTACTCTTTATGTTTTTGGGCTGAGAATACATGCAAATGCTTTATTAACTGTTTTACAATATTTATATGCGTGAGTTTCATTTGATTCCCTTTTACTCTTTACATTTTGGGCTGAGAATACATGCGCAACTTTTATAAATGTTTTACGAAATAGACACAAGTAATTGAAACTACATTCTATGGTTGAATTATCGAAGTCGAATATGCCCCTTTTTATTAAGTCTGGTAATCTAAGAATTAGGGAACAGACACCCTAATTGACGCGAACTCTAAAGATAGATCTATCGGGCCCAACAAGCCCCATCCAAAGTACCGGATGCTTTAGTACTTCGAAATTTATATCATGTTCGAAGGAGGATCCCGGAATGATGGGGATATTCTTATATGCATATTGTGAATGTCGGTTACCAGGTGTTCAATCCATACGAATGATTTTTGTCTCTATGCATGGGACGTATATTTGTGAGAACTGAAAATGAAAATCTTGTGGTCTATTAAAATGATGGAAATGATTATTTATGTTTAACTAATGAACTCACCAACCTTTTGGTTGACACTTGAAAGCATGTTTATTCTCAGGTATTAAAGAAATCTTCCGCTGTGCGTTTGCTCATCTTAGAGATATTACTTGGAGTCATTTATAGAATATTTCAAAAAACATTGCATTCGATTTGTTGAGTTCATCAAGATTAATATTAAGTCAATTATAGATAGATATATTATGAAATGGTATGTATGTCATCAACTTACGATGTAATGAAAGATTGTCTTTTCAAAAACGAATGCAATGTTTGTAAAATGTATCATATAGAGGTCAAATACCTCGCAATGTAATTCAACTGTTGTGAATCGTTTATAATCGATATGGACTTCGTCCGGATGGATTAGGACGGGCGTTTCATATGAAACATAATCTAGCTCATTTTAGAGTGTTAACAATCTCCCCCATGAGATAGATTATGTTTCAAAAATTCCTTCCGGTCAAGTTTACATAGAAACATTACATACAAAATTACATACAAGGAATCACTAGAGCTAACTAACTAATTCCTATACAAATTAAGTATGTGTCATCGAATCTTTAATCCCATATCTGATCTTCTTCTTGATTCTTTAACGGTCTTATTAGAGTGGTGCACAGCGGAATGGATTATCAAATCGCCAACTTCATCATTATCGATCACTATCGAGTAACCTCCCCCTTGACTTAGTTGTGATACGTCTTGAAGCTTTCATCAACGTCTACCTTTGTCGATCGCTAGACAACAATCTCCTCCCTAGATATCCGTTGTGAATAGCTTGTAGAATTTGCTTGATTTGAGACAAAATGTCGAAACTCTAGAAGCTCCCCCATAAAAGTACATGAGAACTTTCTTTCAAAGTCTCGATCAATTGCTATTAGCTTTTATCAACTTCAACCTTTGTCGATTGCTAGACAACAGTCTCCTCCTTAGATATCCATTGAATGCTATTGGTTAATATAGCATGATTTGAATAACTCCCATATGATGTAGGATCTTCTTTGAATCTCTAGCTCCCCCCTAATCAAACAATTCTTTCTTTAAACTCGAGTCTTGCAATGTACATATACAAGAGTCATTATCTAAGTATTACTTTGTCTAGCCCCCCCCCCCCCCAAAGAGACAACCCTTTAAAACAAAATTTAAACTACTGAAATTGCTATACTAACAGTCTCTCCTTTAGTTGTTGATTAAGCATTTGTCGTTGTGACGATCTTGAAAGTGTTTGTCCTCCGAAGTTGATCTCGGATGAGCCTAACTATCTTTTTCATTGAAACTTAGAATCTTTCTTGATCATATGTGAGACGACCCGTCCTAATCCACCTGGACAAAGTCTTCAACATTTGATCCCATTGCGAGGTACTGACCTAAATATGTCATGAACGACTCCATGTAATATCTCTAAAATGAGCAAATGCACAGCGGAAGATTTCTTTCATACCTGAGAATAAACATGCTTAAAAGTGTCAACCAAAAGGTTGGTGAGTTCATTGGTTTATCATAATCAATCATTTCCATAATTTTAATAGACCACAAGATTATCATATTTATAAACAGAATCCTCTCGTCTGCATAAAGATAAAATCATTCATATGGTGAACACCTGGTAACCAACATTAACATAATGCATATAGAATATCCCGAAAACAGAATCCTCTCGTCTGTATAAAAATCGAAGTACTAAAGCATTCCATTTTCCAGAATGGGGGATGTTAGTGCCCGTAGATCTACCTTTAGGATTCGCGTCAATTAGTGGCCATTATACTGGATACATACCATTTTCCAGCATGAAGGCTGTATAATAAACACCAATTCTTACGTTACCAAGCTAAAAGTGGTATATTCGGTTTAATAATATAACTATAGAATGTAGTTTTAAGTACTTGTGTCTATTTCGTCAAACATTTATAAATACAGCGCATGTATTCTCAGTCCTAAAAATATATATTGCA
The DNA here is from genome assembly GCF_046630445.1 of Rutidosis leptorrhynchoides. Lineage (NCBI taxonomy): Eukaryota > Viridiplantae > Streptophyta > Magnoliopsida > Asterales > Asteraceae > Rutidosis > Rutidosis leptorrhynchoides. Next base: position 284,663,207 of record NC_092334.1, on the reverse strand, counting down.
AAAGCATTTAAAAAGGGAGCAAATGAAACTCACGATACGATATTTTGTAGTAACAATATGCATACGACGGAACTGAACAATGCAGGGTTGGCCTCGGATTCACGAACTTATATCATTCATATATATATTAACACAAATAATTGTAATCGAACAAATTTATATATATTTAGTTATGTATTAAGATTAATATTTATATATAATTTTATTAATACTTATGATATATCATAATGCTTATTTGATATATAATTTAGTTAATGTTACATCAATATAAATAATATTATATCATAATATTAAGTAATATTAGTATACTTATGTAATAAATATATTTTTATATAAATTTTCTTTTGTTTGCAAAATAATATTTATAATAATACTAGAATAAGTATAATAATAGTAATAATAATTTTAATACTAATAATAATAATAATAGTAGTAATAATAAAAGTTTTAATAAAAAATGATAATAATGATAAGGTAAAAAAAATAGTTTTTATAAGGATGATATTTTTAAAAATCATGGTAATTTTATTAATAATGATAGTTTTAATCGCATTTTAATAGTCATATTGATAATAATACTGATATCAATGTTAAATGAGAATTCTAATACTAATATTAATAATAATGATACATAGTAATATTAATAATGATAATACTAGTTTTAATAAAAATGATAGATTAAAAAAATAATACTTTTAGTAATACTGATAATAATAGTAATACTGATAATAATAATAACTATAATAATACTAATAATACTTAATGATTTTATTAGTAATAATAATGATAATACTATAATCTATATCTATATTAGTGATAATAATAAAAATCATGTTATTAGTCGTAGTAATAATATTAAGTAATTTTAAATATAATAACAATAATAACAATAATAATAATAATAATAATAATAATAATAATAATAATAATAATAATAATAATAATAATAATAATAATAATAATAATAATAATAATAATAATAATAATAATAATAACTACCTCTCAAGAAAAAGTTCCAAAAATAAATGCCTATGCACGGGTTCAAACCCAAGACCTCTCGGTTAACAACCACACCTCTTAACCATTGAACTCTCTGTTTCTTTCTGATCTAACTTACGGAAATAAATATATAAACCATATATCTATGTCGTTGACCAAACAATTAATCCTTCTCATTACCCAGCTCGGCTCAACAACCAAATCACAGTTCACGGCCCAGTTGAAAATTATATATTATCTCGGCCCAATAGAAAAACAAGTACACAGCCTAAAATAGAAAATAGAAACATGATGGCCCAACAAGCCATTCTGTAACAATTGAGTTTCTTTTTCTATAATACGTTTTGCAAACAATAGTTTAAAACAGAAGAACAATAACAGTGAACAGGTGCAGTAGCGTGTGGTTTAATCTAGTTCAAATAGGAAACAACAATGGTATAGCAGTAGCTTACAGCAATGAGTGGTGATGGTTGTTTTAATGGTCGTGTTTGGTCTGATCAAAACAGGAAAGAAATATCAGAAAAAGGTTTAAGTTGTGGTGTGTTTATCACGAACAGAAATAGGAATAAGGGTAGCAACAGTAGTGAATAGTTGCAGTGTGTTAGTGATTGAGATGTGGAGCTTCAACAGTAAAAAGAAAACGCAGGTACAGCAGTAAGTGGGTTTCGTACGGTGAGGGTAGCGGTTGTGTGGTTGTGTGATCAGATAACAGAAATAGGGATGAAGCAGTAGGTTTGAATCATGAGTTACATAAGAGAGAGAGAACAAAGATGAGAGAGAGAATTTGAGATGACGGTGAGGGTGTAGATGGTGGTGGTTGTAGATGGTTGTAATGGTTCAAGGTGGTGGTGACGGTTTTTGGTGGGCGGTGGTAGTTCAATTGATGTCAGATGGAGTGGTTATGGTGGTGAGTTTTTGTGGGTTCATAATGAAGAAAGTGAAGAAAGGTGATAGCGTTAAGGTGGTAAGTAATGGTGGTCTCGGTGGTTTGAAGAAGACAAGATGGTGGTGGTTGTCGTTGATCGTGAAGGTGGTGATTTTATGCATACCGTATATGCATCTCTATATCTAGAAAAATGGTGACTGAATCAAGAATAAGAAAAGAAGTTGGAGACGGTTTGTAAGGTGATATGTATATCTCTTGCTTGTTGTAAATGTTTATATATATATATATATATATATATATATATATATATATATATATATATATATATATAAACATAAGGTAATGGATATGAATCAATTAGATACAGTGCACAATAGCTTTATCAATCAATTTGTCTGCTTAATTGTGATCAAATGATTAATTTGATAATAATAATTAACATTCTATAAGAATTAAAACGTGCATAACAATAGTTCAGTAGCCTCTATACCGACAGTTTAATAGGGATAGTATATCGTGTCCATTGCTAAACAGTTAAAATATAAAAGTGTTCCTAAAAATTCCAAAATTTTAAATTAAGTTCATTTAATTATTCCAGTCATTTACTATTTAAAACCTGATCAAAAAGGTTCGTTAATTATTTATTTTCTATTCCAATTAATATGTACGGAGTACTAATATTTAAACTAAAAAGGTAAAAATATTTCTGTCAAACCTATAATCTTCGTAATCTAATTACGGACTAACTTTTATTTTAAATCTTCATAAATATGTACTGGATCTATATGAACACTAAAGAAATGCCAACCGAGTATTACAATTATTTACTATTTAAGCTCGAAATAAATTATTTTTAATATATTCTTTTTCTATATATAAACAGTTTTAAATAGAAATTTTGACTACTAAAATAATATATTATATATTTTTAAACAAATAGATTTAACATAATTTTATATATTTACAAGTAATATTTATATACATATTTTATATATATATATATATATATATATATATATATATATATATATATATATATATATATATATATATATATATATATATATATATATATATATATATATATATATTTATAATAATAGTTTTCATTACATTGCATATTATTTTACATATTTATTTCCAACAATTTAATCATATATTATTTCAAATAATATTTCAAATTATATATATATATATATATATATATATATATATATATATATATATATATATATATATATATATATATATGCATCTATTTACAAATATTTGTACGTGAATCGTCGGGACTGGTCGAAGGTCAATTGAATGTACGAAAATAGTTCAAAAATTCTGAGACGCAACATAACGGACTTTGCTTATCATGTCAGAATTATGAAATCGTATCGGGAGTTTGGTTCAAAATTAGTCGAAATTTTCCGGGTCGTGACAGTACATACCCGTTAAAGAAATTTTGTCCCGAAATTTGATTGAGGTCGTCATGGCTAACAATAAAAATGTTTTCATGACGAATATGAGTTGGTAAATAGAGTTTTATCATCATTGAGTAATATGCATAAAATAATTCGATTACGCGAAGAGTATAAGTGAAGCTATCATAAAAGATTGAAATAAAGAAATAGAGATTCGTCTTAACTTTTGACGTAGTCATGGTTGATTTTCAGAATTCAAGGAATTTAAAGAGCTCTTCTAATCAGAAAGAAAATGTAATAGCATGATTTAATAGCAAACTGTTAGAATTACGGTAAGGATAGAACTATCAAGAAAATAATCTTTTAATATGCTTAGAGGTTAAGTAGAATGAAAGGGTTATGTATCATGACACATGATGAGGATAAGATCTGTGAACCATCATCACGTTCCATTAGAAATTCAGTATGATTTTATGTAATATAACCACGTTGGCCGGGCGTCATTATATTATACTAACTCATGCTTCAATTCCTAACACTTCTCCAGGAATTCATTCATAATTTAAACTTAAATTTTACAGAAGGATAGAAACTAAAACAATTTCTTTTATGATGTAACATAGATAGCATGAAGAGATAGATAATTTTGGATAAAGATATTTATGAAGGTATCTTCAGAAATATCGAAGATATTTATAACGAAATATACGATGATATCTTAGAATTTAAAATATCTAGAATCAAAGGATGTTGCAGAACTTTTCCGCAAGGATTTAGAATAAGTATGGAGCAAAATATTCGCTAAAGGTTTTGGCAGATACTGAATCATATGGATTCTGTAAGTACAGATTTTGTGATTTATCCACAGCCTCCTTCATAGTTTACTCAATACGATTTTCAGTTCCAAAACTGAGCCTTTTCAACACACCATTCTTATTTATTAAGCTTCTGGTCATTAAGACCATCTATAGCTTTTGCTGCTTCGTCAGCACTCTCATATCTGAATCATTGGTTATCAATCCGAGGTGTTTTCAAAAGTTTGAAGGGTTTGAATGAAGATTGTAATTGTCAAGATACAAATGATGTTTAAGATGGAATCAAGTGGCAAACTCGAAGAAATGTTTAGTTTTATATATAGTATAATCAATATTTTAATACCTTTTAATTGTCCAATGTTAGTAGTCCACTGTTAGTAGTCCAAATATAGTCCAATAGTTCAATAGTTCAATATATATTCTAATTAATCAAGACGTATTGTATATCTATTGTCTTAACTAACCAAGATTATATTATATTGTTTTAGATTTAACCAAGACTAGTATATTATAAGGAAATAGTCATAACAGATATAGAAACAGTTAGCTAGGATATTGCTAGCGTAGATTCTTAATAGAATTTTACATACATAATTAGTTTGTTTCTAATAAATTTTATTTTGTACAATATTTTCTTCATTATGCCACCTGTTAAAACTTGACTTGGATTCTGATCGGTAAAAATTCGTATATAAAATTGAATTGGAATGAAAATGGTTATTCGTAGATGAACGGATACGTATATCTGTGTTTGTAAGTAGAATAGTAACTGACTGTTGAATCTGAATTGAAGAATATACAGTGTAACATATTAATGTGAAATCTAAATATTCTTCGGGTATTACCTACCCGTTAAAATATCCTTATCATTAATAGTTTGTACAAAAGAATTTTAATTACAATCTGTATGAAAATATATTTACATATATATTATCTTCAGATGTAATCATAGATTTAATGAGTCAATATGATACTAATCTCATTTGATTTTACCGTTAGAACTAGAATACAAAATCTCTAAAATATTAGAGATTACATAATTGCCATGTAGAACTAAGATAAATGATGTAGAACGAATATGTAGAACGAAGACTATGCTCGGGATATAGATTGTGATATTGAGACGTGTGATGCGGATGTTGTTGTTGGTGTTATTGGTGCTAGTGATGATGCTGATGCTCGTAAGTTTTGCACCATATTTTCCAAAGTTACTACTCGGGCACGAAGTTTGTTGACTTCTTTTATTATTCCGGGATGATTGGCGGTTTGAACAAGGGGATGAATAAGGTTTAGAATTGTAGATATTATGTAATCGTTGCGAGCTATTCTAGAATGAGAGTGAAAATGTTGTTTCGGACTGGTTCGCCGGTAAGTGCTTCAGGTTTTTCGCCATGAGGTGAATTTGGTTGGTGGAAGGGATCACCTTCTTCTCGTCTCCACTGATTAAGTCGACTACGAACCCATCCCCAATTCATCCAGAATTGATGCTGGCTGATTCGTAGATCCATTCCAGTTACACTGCTTTCGGAGCTCAGGTGAATATCCATGTCGGAATAGCTATCGGAATCCAATAAATTTTAGCTGGTTGCGGGATCCATGTTGCACGGTCAGATAAAGAATTTTCGATAGGAAATAGATTATAGGATTTAGATTGGTATCCTTCAATACATAATTTACATATGTACATATAATACCAAAATCCCATAGATTACGGAGGAATCTTCGGAAGCTATTAGACAAAGTTTATAGTAACAGATATGCTAAGATATGAATATGTCTATACACTATCCATTCAATAATGCAGTAAGACGTGTCTAGACTTAGGAATGATAAGCAGGAAATTTTCCACTAGGAATGATAAACAAAACTTATAATATGCAGCTAAGGTCGAAGTCCAGAATTGCTAATGCATCCTAACGACTATCAGTTAGACACACTAATACAAGACCTGGCTCGCTAAGACCACCGCTCTGATACCACCTGAGACGACCCGTCCTAATCCTCCTGGATGAAGTCTTCAACATTTGGTCGCATTGCGAGGTACTGACCTAAATATGCTATGAACGACTCCATGTAATATCTCTAAAATGAGCAAATGCACAGCGGAAGATTTCTTTCAAATCTGAGAATAAACATGCTTAAAAGTGTCAACCAAAAGGTTGGTGAGTTCATTGGTTTATCATAATCAATAATTTTCATAATTTTAATAGACCACAAGATTTTCATATTTATAAACAAAATCCTCTCGTCTGCATAAAGATAAAATCATTCATATGGTGAACATTTGGAAACCGGCATTAACATAATGCATCTAGAATATCTCCAAAACAGAATCCTCTCGTCTGTATAAAAATTAAAATGTCCCGTTCATATCGATTATAAACGTTTCATATTAATTGATTTCGTTGCGAGGTTTTGACCTCTATATGAGACGTTTTTATTTTCAAAGACTGCATTCGATTTTTAAAACAAACCATAACCTTTATTTTATCGATAAAGGTTTAAAATATTACGGATATTATCAAATAATGATAATCTAAAATATAGCTTTTTCACACAATTATTACATAATGGTTTACAATAATATTATACAACAACTTAAGTCTTCGAATGCAGTTTTTAAACAATATTATACAAGCATCCAGACTCCAATCCTGTCTTTATTTAGCATGCAATAGCGGAAGCTCTTAATAATCACCTGAGAATAAACATGCTTTAAACGTCAACAAAAATATTGGTGAGTTATAGGTTTAACCTATATATTTATCAAATCATAATAATAGACCACAAGATTTCATATTTCCATTTCTCATAAACATCATACATGCATATAGCCATCTGTATAAAAATCATTCATATGGATTGAACACCTGGTAACCGATATTAACCATAATGCATATAATATCATCACAGACATCGACGTCTATATAATAATAATCTCGAAGTACTAAAGCCATCCATAGACATGAATGGGGGTTGTTCGATCCAATAGATCTATCTTTAGGAATCACATCAATTAGGGTCCATTTCCCTAATTCTTAGGTTACCAGACTTGAAGGGCGATATTCGATTTCGATAATCCAACCATATAATGTAGTTTTGCGTACTTGTGTCTATTTTGTAAAACATTTATAAAACTGCATGTATTCTCATCCCAAAAATATTAGATTTAAAAGTGGGACTATAACTCACTTTCACAAAATTTTTCCTTCGTCGAAAAATAAAACTTGGCCACTGGTCGATTCACGAACCTATTGAAATGTCCCGTTCTTATTGATTAAAAACGTTCCATATTAATTGATTTCGTTGCGAGGTTTTGACCTCTATATGAGACGTTTTTCAAAGACTGCATTCATTTTTAAAACAAACCATAACCTTTATTTCATAGATAAAGGTTTTAAAAAGCTTTACGTAGATTATCAAATAATGATAATCTAAAATATCCTGTTTACACACTACCATTACATAATGGTTTAAAATACAAATATGTTACAACAAAATAAGTTTCTTGAATGCAGTTTTTACACAATATCATACAAGCATGGACTCCAAATCTCGTCCTTATTTAAGTATGCGACAGCGGAAGCTCTTAATAATCACATGAGAATAAACATGCTTAAAACGTCAACAAAAATGTTGGTGAGTTATAGGTTTAACCTATATATATCAAATCATAATAATAGACCACAAGATTTCATATTTCAATACACATCCCATACATAGAGATAAAAATCATTCATATGGTGAACACCTGGTAACCGACATTAACAAGATGCATATATAAGAATATCCCCATCATTCCGAGACACCCTTCGGATATGATATAAATTTCGAAGTACTAAAGCATCCGGTACTTTGGATGGGGTTTGTTAGGCCCAATAGATCTATCTTTAGAATTCGCGTCAATTAGGGTGTCTGTTCCCTAATTCTTAGATTACCAGACTTAATAAAAAGGGGCATATTCGATTTCGATAATTCAACCATAGAATGTAGTTTCACGTACTTGTGTTTATTTTGTAAATCATTTATAAAACCTGCATGTATTCTCATCCCAAAAATATTAGATTTTAAAAGTGGGACTATAACTCACTTTCACAGATTTTTACTTCGTCGGGAAGTAAGACTTGGCCACTGGTTGATTCACGAACCTATAACAATATATACATATATATCAAAGTATGTTCAAAATATATTTACAACACTTTTAATATATTTTGATGTTTTAAGTTTATTAAGTCAGTTGTCCTCGTTAGTAACCTACAACTAGTTGTCCACAGTTAGATGTACAGAAATAAATCGATAAATATTATCTTGAATCAATCCACGACCCAGTGTATACGTATCTCAGTATTGATCACAACTCAAACTATATATATTTTGGAATCAACCTCAACCCTGTATAGCTAACTCCAACATTCACATATAGAGTGTCTATGGTTGTTCCGAAATATATATAGATGTGTCGACATTGTTGGGATTTAACAAGTTTGATAATACTTAAAACCTTTTAAGAATTTTATTAAAGCGGAAGCATGTTAGTTACATTTTAGAACTTGTATATCTTTAAACCATTTTAAAGTTAAACCCCATGGATCAAGTTGTGAACAAATATGCTTACAAACTAAGTAGAAAGTTAAGATGTTTATACCTCCTTAAAACAAGTTTAAGGGCTGCAAAATGCTTGGATGATGATGAAGGAAATGAAGAAGCAAAGCACCAAAACACCCTTGCCTTGTTATAAACCTTGTACACCTTGAAACCTAGCTTGAAAACCCTCTTTTCTGCCCTTGAGAAAACCGAACAGCAGCAGCAGAATTTGAGCTGAAATGTTTGATGAAATTGATGACTTAAAAGCTTCTAACTTGAAGCCTCAAGTGTAGTATACCCCAAGCTTTGAATCACCAACACTTTCTTTGAATTAGTTAGGATTTTAAGACACTTATTAAGCTAGAAACCAAGCAAGAAACCTCCTCAAAACAGCTCACAAATTTCGGCCAGAATAGTAGCTGAAAAGTTAAGAGAGTTTTTTTTGAACTTTTAAGTGGAATCCTTGGTCAAATTACTTGGTTGTTGTGTGTAGCATGCACTTAAGAACTTGTGTATATAGGAAGTAACAAAAGTGAGCATGTGTGGTCTTCTCTTGGAGTCCCAAATCAGCCCACTACATATATATATATTTTATATATATACATGTAAGTTCATAAAAGTTTATAAATTTTTATAAACTTATGTATTGATTTGTTACTTTTACATTTTTTTATAAAACCTTTTATAAAATATAACACAACATAATCATTTAAACCTATAAACAATTATATATAAATTATACAAATAATTTATCTCAAGTGAAATTTCTTTAGAAAACCGATTTTCTAAAGTTCAAGTGTCGCGTATTTATTTAACAATCCATTCGTTAAGATTAAATACATATAAGGTGTCGATAAGCTTGTTATTGGGTATGACCCGACTTGGATCATAACACATTAGCCACATTAATTTAATATGTCTCTCGGGCATATGAAATACCTTCAATCTCCCACTTGCACGAGAAACGTAAGAAATTAATGCAAGTGACGGATACCACCTAACGACCGTCCATCACCCCCAATATGTTATGACTTTGTGCCATTCAATAACATCATCCTTTTCGAGTTCCCATCTCGAATATGAATAGGTGAATCTTTCATTATATCCTTTCATCCTAGATGTCATGTCAAATCCAAGAGATACAGAGTGACCACTCTCTTATAGATTTAACTTTATCAGGCCTTAGACATCTGACTCTCAACGAATAAGAGGGACAAATTCCATCTTGACTACATACGTCCTAGATACATACTTTGCATTATACCTGAGCTCTTCCTTATGTACTACCATATTTCAGAATAGCGAAGGAAAGAATCAAGGCATAATACTCGGTGAATATCCGAACCCAATATGTATCTCAGGTCAGAGGATACAATGATATTCGCCTTTACTCAAGATTACATGTGATCAACCACAAAGGCTCTATACAGTAATTCTTGAGAGCGGGTCTTCCAATATTTGTTTCCCACAAATATCTATGAACCTTGGTTGCAACCTTGCCCCACATTCAACCTATGAATGTATACCAATCCGAGTTCATAATAGTCTAAACCTCACACTTGTTCCCACAAATGTGATCGACTACGGAAATTTAGAATAATTGCTTATTCATGGATGAAATATGCAAAATAGGAACATAACTCAAATAAATTAACACCATAGTTATATTAATGAGTTTGAATAATTTCGTTCCGGTACAATACTTAAAACAGATCATAACCAATCACTAGAATATCGAAGCCCTAATGCACTAACATGCCCTTCATGTTTTGCTCCATGTAAGAGCTTCGTGAGTAGATCCGCTATATTAAGATCTGTGTGAATCTTGCGAATACATATCTTTCCTTTTTCAACTTCATCCCTTATGTAGTTGAATCTCCGCTCAATGTGACGGGTCTTTTGGTGAGCACGAGGTTCCTTGATTTGGGCAATCGCACCCTCGTTGTCACAAAAGATCTCAAGAGGGTCCTGAATGGAAGGGACCACTCCTAAGTCGTCGATGAATTTCTTTATCCATGCAGCTTCCTGTGCTGCCAATGAGGCGGCAATGTACTCCGACTCTGTAGTGGATAACGCAACAACATCCTGTTTTGAGCTCTTCCAAGAGACTGCACCACCATTTAACATGAAGACATAACCGGATTGTGATCGAGAGTCATCTCGATCAGTTTGGAAACTCGCGTCCACGTAACCTTTTACAGTGAGTTCCTCCTCACCAGACCCGTATATTAGAAACATATCCTTAGTCCTTCTAAGGTATTTCAATATACTTTTAACAGCAATCCAATGACTGTTTCCTGGGTTGTTCTGGTATCTACTTGTCAAGCTTAGAGCGCATGACACATCCGGTCTAGTACATATCATTGCATACATGATAGACCCAATAGCAGATGCGTATGGGACTTTCTTCATTTTCTCTTGTTCATCTTTCGTGGTGGGACACTGAGATGAACTGAGACTGGTTCCTCTTTGAATAGGTACCAAACCTTTCTTAGAGTTTTCCATCTTGAACCTTTTCAAGATTTTATCAATGTATGTACTTTGACTTAAACCTATCAATCTCTTGGATCTATTCCTATAGATCCCTATCCCCAATATATATTGTGCATCTCCAAGATCCTTAATGGAGAAGCAACTCTTTAGCCAAGTTTTGACTCCTTGCATTGTGGTAATATCATTCCCAAATAATAATATATCATCCACATATAGTACAAGGAATATGATAGTGCTCCCACTAGCTTTCTTATATACACAAGCTTCATCACCATTTTTAATGAAGCCAAATTTCTCGACTTCCTCATTAAAATGATGATTCCACATTCTAGATGCTTGTTTCAATCCGTAGATTGATTTCTTTAACTTGCATACCCTTTTAGGATATTTTGGATCAACAAAACCTTCAGGTTGGACCATATAGACATCTTCCATAAGATATCCATTTAGGAAAGCGGTTTTGACATCCATTTGCCATATTTCATAGTCGTAGTGAGCAGCAATGGCAAATAATATCCTAATAGACTTTAGCATTGCCACTGGCGAGAAAGTTTCATCATAATCAACCCCTTGAGTTTGAGTGAAACCTTTTGCTACAAGTCTAGCTTTATATGTATCCAAGTTTCCATGTATGTCGGTTTTCTTCTTGAAAAGCCATTTGCAATCAACTAGCTTAGAGCTAGGAGGTTGCTCAACAAGTTCCCACACTTGGTTTTCATACATGGATTGCATCTCGGCGTCCATGGCATCCTGTCATTTATCTTTATCAATCCTTGATAAAGCATCTTGGTAGTTTGTTGGTTTATCCAAATCAACCGTATGGCAACCATCTATGAGAAACCCATATCTCTCAGGAGGATTGCTAATCCTACCAGATCTACGAATGTCTTGTGTATTTTGATCATCCATTTGATCACTATCAACATTTTCATGTTGAGTGCTAGTGTCAACCAATTGTGTATCATCTACTTGATCTTGAACCTCTTCAAGATCTATCTTCCTTTCACTATTTCCTTCCATTAGGAACTTAGTTTCAAGGAATTCCGCATTCCGAGCAACAAATACATTCTGCTCGGATGGATCATAGAAATAGTATCCCATATCATCCTTGGGATATCCTATGAAGATACACTTCGTGGATCGAGCATTCAATTTATTAGGGACGTAACGCTTAGGATAAGCTTCACATCCCCATACCTTTAAGTATGATAGAGATGGAGGTTTGCCAAACCACATCTCGTGAGGAGTTCGTTCCACTTTCTTGGTTGGGGCCATATTTAAAATACGAGCCGCGGAGCTTAGACAATAACCCCAAAATGATAGAGGCAACGAGCTTCTTGCCATCATAGATCGAACCATATCCATTAGGGTTCGGTTCCTCCTTTCGGAAACTCCATTAAGTTGGGGTGTTCCGGGTGGAGTAAGTTGTGAGATAATCCCACAACTCCTAAGATGATCTTGGAAAGCATCGCTTAGGTATTCACCTCCTCTATCGGTACGAAGTACCTTAATTGTCTTGTTGAGTTGATTTTGTACTTCGTTTTGATATTCTTTGAATGCTTCAAAAGTTTCATCCTTGTGTCTTAATAAGTAGACATATCCGAAACGACTGAAGTCATCAATGAAAGTAACGAAGTATCTTTCACCATTCCTAGTCATGGGCTTAAAGGGTCCACATACATCCGAATGTATTAATCCCAATAAATCTTTAGCCCTTTCATAAGTCCCTTTGAAAGGTGCTTTAGTCATCTTGCCTTGTAAACAAGATTCACATACATCAAACGAATCCATTTCATTTGATTTCAAAAGTCCATCCTTTTGAAGTGTATGCATTCGGTTCTTGTTTATGTGACCAAGGCGACAATGCCATAAATAGGAATCACTCAAATCCCTTTTGAGTTTCTTGGTGCTTGTATGGTACATTGAGCTACTAGATGATGTGTCATCATGAACCAATTCATAAATTCCATTTGAAGGTGAAGCCTTGAAATAGAATACATTATCTAAATAAATATGGATATCATCATTAACAAAATTAAGATAAAAACCACATTGTTTCAAACGGGAAATGGAAATAATGTTTCGACATAAATCGGGTGCATACAAAACATCTTTCAAAATAAGTTCCAAACCACTTGGAAGCTTTAACACAAAGTCTCCTTGAGCCTTCACTTGCACTTTGGCCCCATTACCCATGTAGAGACTTGATGTTCCCGTTTGCTTGCTACTTCTTTTGAACCCCTGCAATGAATTGCAAATGTGAGTTCCACATCCAGTGTCTAATACCCATGTATTAGAAGAAGTAATACTAAGCTCTATATATACCATATATATATTACCTGAGGTTTGCCCTGCATCCCTCTTGTCCTTCAACTCCTTAAGATAGACTGGACAGTTTCGTTTCCAATGACCCATTTCACCGCAACCGAAACATGGGTCTTCCTTGGGGTTTGCCTTCTCGGCTACCTTTTGCTTCTTAGCCTTGTTCTTGGTTGGGGTAACCATCTTCCCCTTCCCTTTGCCTTGATGGGCGGGTCCTTTCCTCTTAGCCACCTTTGGCTTAGAGGTGTTACCTTTGGATCCACCTTGATCGATTGCTAACACGGGTAAAGCCCTTTTACCCATGCTAGTTTCCGCTGTTCTAAGCATACCGTGAAGCTCACCTATGCTCTTATCCATCCCATTCATATTGTAATTAATTACAAATTGATCAAACCTTTTTGATAGTGAGTTAAGGATAAGATCGGTGGCTAACTCATTAGATATGTTTAGGTTAAGACGGTTAGCACGATCGATAAGGCTTTTCATCTTAAGTACATAAGATGAAACCGATTGGGTATCGTCCATACGACAAGCATGTAGCGCCCGAACCGTTTCGAAGCGTTCGACACGCGCTTGTTGGAGGAACATCTCCTTCAATTGCGTTATCATGTCGTATGCACTATGATGCTCGAAATCCTTTTGGAGTTCGGGTATCATAGTCCCAAGCATTAAGCATGAGACTTGAAGGGAGTCGTGGCAATACTTATCGTAAGAGGCCATTGCCTCCACATCATTCTCATCCGGTTGATCGGGAATGGGGTCCTCAAGCACATACATTTTATCCTCTTGTTTGAGGACAATCCGAAGATTGCGGAACCAATCCATAAAGTTTGTATGGTTGAGTTTGTCTTTCTCTAAGAGAGACCTTAATGATAGGTGGTTCAGGTTAAGTGGTGCGTTTGGAATGTTGTTGTTGTTATTGGCGGCCATCTATAAAATTAACAAAGTTCGTTTAAGTATCGATTTTAATGTAACATTCAATACCCTTTTAAAATTTTAATTGACTTATTAAATATTAGAATCCAACGGTAAATCAAATTTCGGTTAGGTGACCTTTATCCCGTTATTTGATTTAGCTAGGTAGTCATTATATGACAATTGCAATCCTTTTGCAACTTCTAAGTTATGGGATCATGCAATCCTTTTGCATGGCATATTTATCCCATCAACGCCTATTTGTTCCTCATGCTTCGGTGGCCCTAAGTTCATGATTCCCAAATCAAGTCGTCCCACTTGTGTAAACATGTAAATTCAACATACAAGTGGTTAGGTGACCTTTATCCCACAAGTGTGCGAAATTTACCTTATTGATATTAGTCCGCTCATGACGGTTAGGTGACCTTTATCCCATCAAGAGTTTCTTAATATGTCTAAGTGTTTTCACAAAAGGATGGCGTTAAACTTGTTAAGCTTGTTGGTTAAAGGGATTTTGAGTTTTCGTTATTTCTAGTTTAGGAAAACTTTTGCACCATACACCAACATGCATTTAGTGTATGGTTTATTTGAAAATCCATTTTCATGTTTTGTAATTAAGCCAATTACTTGATATAAACCATTTTATATGTATGATCCTTATCATGTTCTTAATAACCATTTATTAAGGTTCTCGGTTGCCTTTTAAATTTAACCATTTAAATTGCCGTTTTGCATGTACTTAGCACGTCTAATTTAACCAATTAAAATGTCGTTTTGTTAGTTGTTATCTTATGATTAATTGTATCAACCAAACATACAAAACAATAATCATACAAACAACCACACATGCAAAATAAGTATGTTCACAATCTAGCCATTTTGGTGGACATTTGTTTAGCCGAAAACAAATGTCACCGGGTAAGGGTTAATCATACAAAGTAGGAGATTACAATCTCCCACTTAACCTTGCATCCATATGCTCCTTGTGTTCTTGAAGTCTTCATGATCTTGTTCTTCATTTTTACAAAATATGTATCCTAATACATTTTTATCTAGAAAATGAAATACAACCTATTCTATTTTACATACCAAATGTAAAACAAATTACATAGCCAAAATAATAATTATTACATGCCAATTGAATGAATAATATTACATACCAAATGAATATAACAAATCAACCAAATATAGCATGCAATCAACACAAGGTCAAGGCTAGGATTGTGAACTTTAACATGCAACAAAATATGACCAAATGATAGAGCTCAAAACCCAATTTTGAACCCTAATAAATTCGGCCATAATGAAGTACCCACCCAAAACCAACAATTTTTGCATTCTTCTTTCATGCATGTACTTAGAATGCAAATATAGTGGGTTTAAAACAATAATTCGAAGCATATTTCAACAACTTCGGCTCTAGATACCATTGTTGGGATTTAACAAGTTTGATAATACTTAAAACCTTTTAAGAATTTTATTAAAGCGGAAGCATGTTAGTTACATTTTAGAACTTGTATATCTTTAAACCATTTTAAAGTTAAACCCCATGGATCAAGTTGTGAACAAATATGCTTACAAACTAAGTAGAAAGTTAAGATGTTTATACCTCCTTAAAACAAGTTTAAGGGCTGCAAAATGCTTGGATGATGATGAAGGAAATGAAGAAGCAAAGCACCAAAACACCCTTGCCTTGTTATAAACCTTGTACACCTTGAAACCTAGCTTGAAAACCCTCTTTTCTGCCCTTGAGAAAACCGAACAGCAGCAGCAGAATTTGAGCTGAAATGTTTGATGAAATTGATGACTTAAAAGCTTCTAACTTGAAGCCTCAAGTGTAGTATACCCCAAGCTTTGAATCACCAACACTTTCTTTGAATTAGTTAGGATTTTAAGACACTTATTAAGCTAGAAACCAAGCAAGAAACCTCCTCAAAACAGCTCACAAATTTCGGCCAGAATAGTAGCTGAAAAGTTAAGAGAGTTTTTTTGAACTTTTAAGTGGAATCCTTGGTCAAATTACTTGGTTGTTGTGTGTAGCATGCACTTAAGAACTTGTGTATATAGGAAGTAACAAAAGTGAGCATGTGTGGTCTTCTCTTGGAGTCCCAAATCAGCCCACTACATATATATATATTTTATATATATACATGTAAGTTCATAAAAGTTTATAAATTTTTATAAACTTATGTATTGATTTGTTACTTTTACATTTTTTTATAAAACCTTTTATAAAATATAACACAACATAATCATTTAAACCTATAAACAATTATATATAAATTATACAAATAATTTATCTCAAGTGAAATTTCTTTAGAAAACCGATTTTCTAAAGTTCAAGTGTCGCGTATTTATTTAACAATCCATTCGTTAAGATTAAATACATATAAGGTGTCGATAAGCTTGTTATTGGGTATGACCCGACTTGGATCATAACACATTAGCCACATTAATTTAATATGTCTCTCGGGCATATGAAATACCTTCAGACATGATAGGTCAAAACATTGTATACGTGTCTATGGTATCTCAAGATTACATAATATACAATACAAGTTGATTAAGTTATGGTTGGAATAGATTTGTTACCAATTTTCACGTAGCTAAAATGAGAAAAATTATCCAATCTTGTTTTACCCATAACTTCTTCATTTTAAATCCGTTTTGAGTGAATCAAATTGCTATGGTTTCATATTGAACTCTATTTTATGAATCTAAACAGAAAAAGTATAGGTTTATAGTCGGAAAAATAAGTTACAAGTTGTTTTTGTAAAGGTAGTCATTTCAGTCGAAAGAACGACGTCTAGATGACCATTTTAGAAAACATACTTCCACTTTGAGTTTAACCATAATTTTTGGATATAGTTTCATGTTCATAATAAAAATCATTTTCTCAGAATAACAACTTTTAAATCAAAGTTTATTATAGTTTTTAATTAACTAACCCAAAACTGCCCGCGGTGTTACTACGACGGCGTAAATCCGGTTTTACGGTATTTTTCGTGTCTCCAG
Organism: Rutidosis leptorrhynchoides; assembly: GCF_046630445.1. Taxonomy (NCBI): domain Eukaryota; kingdom Viridiplantae; phylum Streptophyta; class Magnoliopsida; order Asterales; family Asteraceae; genus Rutidosis; species Rutidosis leptorrhynchoides. Next base: position 284,645,763 of record NC_092334.1, on the reverse strand, counting down.
GTTTTAAATCATTAAGTTAGCATATCATATAGATATAGAACATGTGTTTAGTTGATTTTAAAAGTCAAGTTAGAAGGATTAACTTTTGTTTGCGAACAAGTTTAGAAGTAACTAAACTATGTTCTAGTGATTACAAGTTTAAACCTTCGAATAAGATAGCTTTATATGTATGAATCGAATGATGTTATGGACATCATTACTACCTTAAGTTCCTTGGATAAACCTACTAGAAAAGAGAAAAATGGATCTAGCTTCAACGGATCCTTGGATGGCTCGAAGTTCTTGAAGCAGAATCATGACACGAAAACAAGTTCAAGTAAGATCATCACTTGAAATAAGATTGTTATAGTTATAGAAATTGAACCAAAGTTTGAATATGATTATTACCTTGTATTAGAATGATAACCTACTGTAAGAAACAAAGATTTCTTGAGGTTGGATGATCACCTTACAAGATTGGAAGTGAGCTAGCAAACTTGAAAGTATTCTTGATTTTATGTAACTAGAACTTGTAGAATATATGAAGAACACTTAGAACTTGAAGATAGAACTTGAGAGAGATCAATTAGATGAAGTTAATTGAAGAATGAAAGTGTTTGTAGGTATTTTTGGTCGTTGGTGTATGGATTAGATATAAAGAATATGTAATTTTGTTTTCATGTAATAAGTCATGAATGATTACTCATATTTTTGTAATTTTATGAGATATTTCATGCTAGTTGCCAAATGATGGTTCCCACATGTGTTAGGTGACTCACATGGGCTGCTAAGAGCGGATCATTGGAGTGTATATACCAATAGTACATACATCTAAAAGCTGTGTATTGTACGAGTACGAATACGGCTGCATACGAGTAGAATTGTTGATGAAACTGAACGAGGATGTAATTGTAAGCATTTTTGTTAAGTAAAAGTATTTTGATAAGTGTATTGAAGTCTTTCAAAAGTGTATAAATACATATTAAAACACTATATGTATATACATTTTAACTGAGTCGTTAAGTCATCGTTAGTCGTTACATGTAAGTGTTGTTTTGAAACCTTTAGGTTAACGATCTTGTTAAATGTTGTTAACTCAATGTTTATAATATCAAATGAGATTTTAAATTATTATATTATCATAATATTATCATGTATGAATATCTCTTAATATGATATATATACATTAAATGTCTTTACAACGATAATCGTTACATATATGTCTCGTTTAAAAATCATTAAGTTAGTAGTCTTGTTTTTACATATGTAGTTCATTGTTAATATACTTAATGATATGTTTACTTATCATAGTATCATGTTAACTATATATATATCCATATATATGTCATCATATAGTTTTTACAAGTTTTAACGTTCGTGAATCACCGGTCAACTTGGGTGGTCAATTGTCTATATGAAACATATTTCAATTAATCAAGTCTTAACAAGTTTGATTGCTTAACATGTTGGAAACATTTAATCATGTAAATATCAATCTCAATTAATATATATAAACATGGAAAAGTTCGGGTCACTACAGTACCTACCCGTTAAATAAATTTCGTCCCGAAATTTTAAGCTGTTGAAGGTGTTGACGAATCTTCTGGAAATAGATGCGGGTATTTCTTCTTCATCTGATCTTCACGCTCCCAGGTGAACTCGGGTCCTCTACGAGCATTCCATCTAACCTTAACAATTGGTATCTTGTTTTGCTTAAGTCTTTTAACCTCACGATCCATTATTTCGACGGGTTCTTCGATGAATTGAAGTTTTTCGTTGATTTGGATTTCATCTAACGGAATAGTGAGATCTTCTTAAGCAAAACATTTCTTCAAATTCGAGACCTGGAAAGTGTTATGTACAGTCACGAGTTGTTGAGGTAACTCAAGTCGGTAAGCTACTGGTCCGACACGATCAATAATCTTGAATGGTCCAATATACCTTGGATTTAATTTCCCTCGTTTACCAAATCGAACAACGCATTTCCAAGGTGCAACTTTAAGCATGACCATCTCTCCAATTTCAAATTCTATATCTTTTCTTTTAATGTCAGCGTAGCTCTTTTGTCGACTTTGGGCGGTTTTCAACCGTTGTTGAATTTGGATGATCTTCTCGGTAGTTTCTTGTATAATCTCCGGACCCGTAATCTGTCTATCCCCCACTTCACTCCAATAAATCGGAGACCTGCACTTTCTACCATAAAGTGCTTCAAACGGCGCCATCTCAATGCTTGAATGGTAGCTGTTGTTGTAGGAAAATTCTGCTAACGGTAGATGTCGATCCCAACTGTTTTCGAAATCAATAACACATGCTCGTAGCATGTCTTCAAGCGTTTGTATCGTCCTTTCGCTCTGCCCATCAGTTTGTGGATGATAGGCAGTACTCATGTCTAGACGAGTTCCTAATGCTTGCTGTAATGTCTGCCAGAATCTTGAAATAAATCTGCCATCCCTATCAGAGATAATAGAGATTGGTATTCCATGTCTGGAGACGACTTCCTTCAAATACAGTCGTGCTAACTTCTCCATCTTGTCATCTTCTCTTATTGGTAGGAAGTGTGCTGATTTGGTGAGACGATCAACTATTACCCAAATAGTATCAAAACCACTTGCAGTCCTTAGCAATTTAGTGATAAAATCCATGGTAATGTTTTCCCATTTCCATTCCGGGATTTTGGGTTGTTGAAGTAGACCTGATGGTTTCTGATGCTCAGCTTTGACCTTAGAACACGTCAAACATTCTCCTACGTATTTAGAAACATCGGCTTTCATACCCGGCCACCAAAAATGTTTCTTGAGATCCTTTTACATCTTCCCCGTTCCAGGATGTATTGAGTATCTGGTTTTATGAGCTTCTCTAAGTACCATTTCTCTCATATCTCCAAATTATGGTACCCAAATCCTTTCAGCCCTATACCGGGTTTCGTCTTCCCGAATATTAAGATGCTTCTCTGATCCTTTGGGTATTTCATCCTTTAAATTTCCCTCTTTTAAAACTCCTTGTTGGGCCTCCTTTATTTGAGTAGTAAGGTTATTATGAATCATTATATTCATAGATTTTACTCGAATGGGTTCTCTGTCCTTCCTGCTCAAGGCATCGGCTACCACATTTGCCTTCCCCGGGTGGTAACGAATCTCAAAGTCGTAATCATTCAATAATTCAATCCACCTACGCTGCCTCATATTCAGTTGTTTCTGATTAAATATGTGTTGAAAACTTTTGTGGTCGGTATATATAATACTTTTGACCCCATATAAGTAGTGCCTCCAAGTCTTTAATGCAAAAACAACCGCGCCTAATTCCAAATCATGCGTCGTATAATTTTTTTCGTGAATCTTCAATTGTCTAGACGCATAAGCAATCACCTTCGTTCGTTGCATTAATACACAACCGAGACCTTGCTTTGATGCGTCACAATAAATCACAAAATCATCATTCCCTTCAGGCAATGACAATATAGGTGCCGTAGTTAGCTTTTTCTTCAATAACTGAAACGCTTTCTCTTGTTCATCATTCCATTCAAATTTCTTCCCTTTATGCGTTAATGCAGTCAAGGGTTTTGCTATTCTGGAAAAGTCTTGGATGAACCTTCTGTAGTAACCAGCTAGTCCTAAAAACTGGCGTATGTGTTTCGGAGTTTTCGGGGTTTCCCACTTTTCAACAGTTTCTATCTTTGCCGGATCCACCTTAATACCTTCTTTGTTCACTATGTGACCGAGGAATTAAACTTCTTCCAACCAAAATGCACACTTTGAAAACTTAGCGTACAATTCTTCCTTCCTCAATACTTCTAACACCTTTCTCAAATGTTCACCGCGTTCTTGGTCATTCTTTGAGTAAATAAGTATGTCATCAATGAAAACAATGACAAACTTGTCAAGGTATGGTTCACACACTCGGTTCACAAGGTCCATGCACACAGCTGGTGCATTAGTTAAACCAAACGGCATGACCATAAACTCGTAATGACCGTAACGTGTTCTGAAAGCAGTCTTTGGAATATCATCTTCTTTCACCCGCATTTGATGATACCCGGAACGTAAGTCAATCTTTGAATAAACAGACGAGCCTTGTAGTTGATCAAATAAGTCGTCGATTCTCGGTAGTGGGTAGCGGTTCTTGATGGTAAGTTTGTTCAACTCTCGGTAGTCGATACACAACCTGAATGTACCATATTTCTTCTTGACAAACAAAACAGGAGCTCCCCACGGTGATGTGCTTGGTCGAATGAAACCACGCTCTAAAAGTTCTTGTAATTGGCTTTGCAGTTCTTTCATCTCGCTGGGTGGAAGTCTGTAAGGAGCACGAGCTATTGGTGCAGCTCCTGGTACAAGATCTATTTGAAATTCAACGGATCGATGTGGGGGTAATCCCGGTAATTCTTTCGGAAATACATCAGGAAATTCTTTTGCAATGGGAACATCATTGATGCTCTTTTCTTCAGTTTGTACTTTCTCGACGTGTGCTAGAACAGCATAGCAACCTTTTCTTATTAGTTTTTGTGCCTTCAAATTACTAATAAGATGTAGCTTCGTGTTGCCCTTTTCTCCGTACACCATTAAGGGTTTTCCTTTTTCTCGTATAATGCGAATTGCATTTTTGTAACAAACGATCTCTGCTTTCACTTCTTTCAACCAGTCCATACCGATTATCACATCAAAACTCCCTAACTCTACTGGTATCAAATCAATCTTAAATGTTTCGCTAACCAGTTTAATTTCTCGATTCCGACATATATTATCTGCTGAAATTAATTTACCATTTGCTAATTCGAATAAAAATTTACTATCCAAAGGCGTCAATGGACAACTTAATTTAGCACAAAAATCTCTACTCATATAGCTTCTATCCATACCCGAATCAAATAAAACGTAAGCAGATTTATTGTCAATAAGAAACGTACCCGTAACAAGCTCCGGGTCTTCCCGTGCCTCTGCCGCATTAATATTGAAAACTCTTCCGCGGCCTTGTCCATTCGTGTTCTCCTGGTTTGGGCAATTTCTAATAATGTGGCCCGTTTTTCCACATTTATAACAAACTACATTGGCATAACTTGCTCCGACACTACTTGCTCCGCCATTACTCGTTCCGACACCATTTGTTCCTTTCGTTCTATTAACCCCTGGTCCGTAGACCTCACACTTCGCCGCGCTATGACCATTTCTTTTACACTTGTTGCAAAATTTGGTGCAGAATCCCGAGTGATACTTTTCACACCTTTGGCATAGCTGCTTCTGATTGTTGTTGTTGTTGTTGCGGTAATTATTGTTGTTGGGATGATTATTGTAGTTGCTGTTATTGTTGTATTGGTGATTCTTATCACCGTTTTCCTCCCACTTTCTTTTGACTTGCTTCACATTGGCCTCTTCAGCAGTCTGTTCTTTAATTCTTTCTTCAATCTCGTTCACTAGTTTGTGAGCCATTCTACATGCCTGTTGTATGGAGGCGGGCTCGTGTGAACTTATATCTTCTTGGATTCTTTCCGGTAATCCTTTCACAAACGCGTCAATCTTCTCTTCCTCATCTTCGAATGCTCCCGGACACAATAGGCACAATTCTGTGAATCGTCTTTCGTACGTGGTAATATCAAATGCTTGGGTTCGTAACCCTCTAAGTTCTGTCTTGAGCTTATTGACCTCGGTTCTGGGACGGTACTTCTCGTTCATCAAGTGCTTGAATGCTGACCACGGTAGTGCGTACGCATCGTCTTGTCCCACTTGCTCTACATAGGTATTCCACCATGTTAACGCAGAACCTGTGAAGGTATGCGTAGCGTACTTCACTTTGTCCTCTTTAGTACACTTACTTATGGCAAACACCGATTCGACCTTCTCGGTCTACCATTTCAATCCGATCGGTCCTTCGGTTCCATCAAATTCCAAAGGTTTGCAGGCAGTAAATTCTTTGTAGGTGCATCCTACATGATTTCCTGTACTGCTAGATCCAAGGTTATTATTGGTATGTAGCGCAACCTGTACTGCGGCTATGTTTGAAGCTAGAAAAGTACGGAATTCCTCTTCATTCATATTCACGGTGTGTCGAGTAGTCGGTGCCATTTCCTTCAAAATAGTCAAATGGAACAAGTTAATCATACAGAATATTAAGAGTAGTTAATAGTATTTCGTAGCATAATATGAACTCATTTATAAAAGCTTTTTCTTCATATTAGCATTTTATAAGTTTAAATTCGGGTAGTACCTACCCGTTAAGTTCATACTTAGTAGCTAATATACAATTCAACTACTACAATTCTATATGAAAAACTGATTATAATAATATTTCGCGTTCAAACTTTTACACAATATTTTACAAACTTACAATGCCGCTTATTTTACATATAGCATGAAATATAGCACACAATAAATTTGATACAAGATGGTTGTGAAGATAATTCTAGCTAGTACACAAGTCGTTCAGCAAAGGCAATAAAGACACGTAATTCATACGTCCAGAAACAAGTCATGCATTCTGGTTTTACTAGGATTACTTCCCATCCTTGGTCTTGTGGAACATAACCGTTATGGCCGTTGATAAGACAGCGTGTTGTAGCGTCGTCAAAGGGACGAGGGTTACGTAATGTCCAACAGTCCCGTAACAATCTAAAAACCTCATTTATTACCCCAATTACCGACTCCGTCACTTGTGGAAACGTTTTGTTTAATAGTTGTAGCCCGATGTTCTTGTTCTCACTTTGGTGAGAAGCGAACATTACTAATCCGTAAGCATAACATGCTTCTTTATGTTGCATGTTAGCCGCTTTTTCTAAATCACGAAGTCCAATATTCGGATATATTGAGTCAAAATAATTTCTTAACCCATTGCGTAAAATAGCATTTGGGTTCCCCGCAATATATGCGTCAAAGTAAACACATCGTAACTTATGGATTTCCCAATGTGATATCCCCCAACTTTCGAACGAAAGCCTTTTATAAACCAAGGCATTCTTGGAACGTTCTTCGAATGTCTTACAAACTGATCTCGCCTTAAATAGTTGTGCCGAAGAATTCTGACTGACTCTAGACAAGATTTCATCAATCATGTCTCCGGGTAGGTCTCTTAAAATATTGGGTTGTCTATCCATTTTGTGTTTTTATACTGTAAAATAGACAAGAGTTAGATTCATAAAAAAAAAATACTTATTAATACAAGCAATTTTTTCATATATCATAAAGCATAAGCACACTATATTACATATATTACACCACACGAATACAACTATCTTATTCCGACTCGCTTGTTTCTTCTTCTTCGGTTTTGGTCCGTTTTGCCAAGTTTCTAGGGATATATGATGTTCCCCTAATACGAGCCGTCGTTTTCCACATTGGTTTAGAAAAACCTGGTGGTTTAGAGGTTCCCGGGTCATTGTTACAACTTAAGGACTTCGGGGGTTGACGATACATATAAAGTTCATCGGGGTTGGAATTAGATTTCTCTATTTTTATGCCCTTTCCCTTATTATTTTCTTTTGCCTTTTTAAATTCAGTTGGGGTAATTTCTATAACATCATCGGAATTCTCGTCGGAATCCGATTCATCGGAGAATTGGTAATCCTCCCAATATTTTGCTTCCTTGGCGGAAACACCATTAACCATAATTAACCTTGGTCGGTTGGTTGAGGATTTTCTTTTACTTAACCGTTTTATTACTTCCCCCACCGGTTCTATTTCTTCATCCGGTTCCGATTCTTCTTCCGGTTCCGATTCTTCTTCCGGTTCCGACTCTTCTTCCGGTTCCTCTTCGGGAACTTGTGAATCAGTCCACGAATCATTCCAATTTACATTTGACTCTTCATTATTATTAGGTGAGTCAATGGGACTTGTTCTAGAGGTAGACATCTATCGCATAATATCAAACGCATTAAGAGATTAATATATCACATAATATTCACATGTTAAAAATATATAGTTTCCAACAAAATTTGTTAAGCAATCATTTTTCAAGTAAACACGGTCGAAGTCCAGACTCACTAATGCATCCTAACAAACTCGATAAGACACACTAATGCAAAATTCTGGTTCTCTAAGACCAACGTTCGAATACCAACTGAAATGTCCCGTTCTTATTGATTAAAAACGTTCCATATTAATTGATTTCGTTGCGAGGTTTTGACCTCTATATGAGACGTTTTTCAAAGACTGCATTCATTTTTAAAACAAACCATAACCTTTATTTCATAGATAAAGGTTTTAAAAAGCTTTACGTAGATTATCAAATAATGATAATCTAAAATATCATGTTTACACACTACCATTACATAATGGTTTACAATACAAATATGTTACAACAAAATAAGTTTCTTGAATGCCGTTTTTACACAATATCATACAAGCATGGACTCCAAATCTCATCCTTATTTAAGTATGCGACAGCGAAAGCTCTTAATAATCACCTGAGAATAAACATGCTTAAAACGTCAACAAAAATGTTGGTGAGTTATAGGTTTAACCTATATATATCAAATCATAATAATAGACCACAAGATTTCATATTTCAATACACATCCCATACATAGAGATAAAAATCATTCATATGGTGAATACCTGGTAACCGACATTAACAAGATGCATATATAAGAATATCCCCATCATTCCGGGACACCCTTCGGATATGATATAAATTTCGAAGTACTAAAGCATCCGGTACTTTGGATGGGGTTTGTTAGGCCCAATAGATCTATCTTTAGGATTCGCGTCAATTAGGGTGTCTGTTCCCTAATTCTTAGATTACCAGACTTAATAAAAAGGGGCATATGCGATTTCGATAATTCAACCATAGAATGTAGTTTCACGTACTTGTGTCTATTTTGTAAATCATTTATAAAACCTGCATGTATTCTCATCCCAAAAATATTAGATTTTAAAAGTGGGACTATAACTCACTTTCACAGATTTTTACTTCGTCGGGAAGTAAGACTTGGCCACTGGTTGATTCACAAACCTATAACAATATATACATATATATCAAAGTATGTTTAAAATATATTTACAACACTTTTAATATATTTTGATGTTTTAAGTTTATTAAGTCAGCTGTCCTCGTTAGTAACCTACAACTAGTTGTCCACAGTTAGATGTACAGAAATAAATCGCTAAATATTATCTTGAATCAATCCACGACCCAGTGTATACGTATCTCAGTATTGATCACAACTCAAACTATATATATTTTGGAATCAACCTCAACCCTGTATAGCTAACTCCAACATTCACATATAGAGTGTCTATGGTTGTTCCGAAATATATATAGATGTGTCGACATGATAGGTCGAAACATTGTATACGTGTCTATGGTATCTTAAGATTACATAATATACAATACAAGTTGATTAAGTTATGGTTGGAATAGATTAGTTACCAATTTTCACATAGCTAAAATGAGAAAAATTATCCAATCTTGTTTTACCCATAACTTCTTCATTTTAAATCCGTTTTGAGTGAATCAAATTGCTATGGTTTCATATTGAACTCTATTTTATGAATCTAAATAGAAAAAGTATAGGTTTATAGTCGGAAAAATAAGTTACAAGTCGTTTTTGTAAAGGTAGTCATTTCAGTCGAAAGAACGACGTCTAGATGACCATTTTAGAAAACATACTTCCACTTTGAGTTTAACCATAATTTTTGAATATAGTTTAATGTTCATAATAAAAATCATTTTCTCAGAATAACAACTTTTAAATCAAAGTTTATCTTAGTTTTTAATTAACTAACCCAAAACAGCCCGCGGTGTTACTACGACGGCGTAAATCCGGTTTTACGGTGTTTTTCGTGTCTCCAGGTTTTAAATCATTAAGTTAGCATATCATATAGATATAGAAAATGTGTTTAGTTGATTTTAAAAGTCAAGTTAGAAGGATTAACTTTTGTTTGCGAACAAGTTTAGAAGTAACTAAACTATGTTCTAGTGATTACAAGTTTAAACCTTCGAATAAGATAGCTTTATATGTATGAATCGAATGATGTCATGAACATCATTACTACCTTAAGTTCCTTGGATAAACCTACTGGAAAAGAGAAAAATGGATCTAGCTTCAACGGATCCTTGGATGGCTCGAAGTTCTTGAAGCAGAATCATGACACGAAAACAAGTTCAAGTAAGATCATCACTTGAAATATGATTGTTATAGTTATAGAAATTGAACCAAAGTTTGAATATGATTATTACCTTGTATTAGAATGATAACCTACTGTAAGAAACAAAGATTTCTTGAGGTTGGATGATCACCTTACAAGATTGGAAGTGAGCTAGAAAACTTGAAAGTATTCTTGATTTTATGTAACTAGAACTTGTAGAATATATGAAGAACACTTAGAACTTGAAGATAGAACTTGAGAGAGATCAATTAGATGAAGTTAATTGAAGAATGAAAGTGTTTGTAGGTATTTTTGGTCGTTGGTGTATGGATTAGATATAAAGGATATGTAATTTTGTTTTCATGTAATAAGTCATGAATGATTACTCATATTTTTGTAATTTTATGAGATATTTCATGCTTGTTGCCAAATGATGGTTCCCACATGTGTTAGGTGACTCACATGGGCTGCTAAGAGCTGATCATTGGAGTGTATATACCAATAGTACATACATCTAAAAGCTGTGTATTGTACGAGTACGAATACGGGTGCATACGAGTAGAATTGTTGATGAAACTGAACGAGAATGTAATTGTAAGAATTTTTGTTAAGTAAAAGTATTTTGATAAGTGTATTGAAGTCTTTCAAAAGTGTATAAATACATATTAAAACACTACATGTATATACATTTTAACTGAGTCGTTAAGTCATCGTTAGTCGTTACATGTAAGTGTTGTTTTGAAACCTTTAGGTTAACGATCTTGTTAAATGTTGTTAACCCAATGTTTATAATATCAAATGTGATTTTAAATTATTATATTATCATAATATTATCATGTATGAATATCTCTTAATATGATATATATACATTAAATGTCTTTACAACGATAATCGTTACATATATGTCTCGTTTAAAAATCATTAAGTTAGTAGTCCTGTTTTTACATATGTAGTTCATTGTTAATATACTTAATGATATGTTTACTTATCATAGTATCATGTTAACTATATATATATCCATATATATGTCATCATATAGTTTTTACAAGTTTTAACGTTCGTGAATCACCAGTCAACTTGGGTGGTCAATTGTCTATATGAAACATATTTCAATTAATCAAGTCTTAACAAGTTTGATTGCTTAACATGTTGGAAACATTTAATCATGTAAATATCAATCTCAATTAATATATATAAACATGGAAAAGTTCGGGTCACTACACCTATAACAAATATATACATATATATGTATGATTGAAATATATTCACAACATTTTTTTATTACGTTTTAATGATTTAAGTTTGTTAAGTTAATAGTCCAACGTTAGTAGTTCACAATTAGTTGTCCACTTTTAGTAGTACAGAAATAAATCAATATATATTATCTCGAATCAATCCACGGCCTAGTGTATACAAGTCTCAGACTCGATCACAACTCAAAGTATATATATTATTTGGAATCAACCTCAACCCTGTATAGCTAACTCGAATATTACCGCATATAGAGTGTCTATGGTAATTTCAAATAATATATATAGATGACGTCGATATGATATGTCAAAACATTGTATACGTGTCTATGGTCTATCAAGGTTACATAATATATGTTAGAATACATGTATAATACAATATAAGCTAGTTAAGTTATTGTTAGTATAGATTTGTTACAAAGTTTCACGTAGCTAAAACAAGTAAAAATATCCAATTTTGTTTTACCCATCATTTCTTCATTTCAAATCCGTTTTGAGTGAATCAAATTGCTATGGTTTCATAATGAACTGAAATTTATGAAACTAAATAGAAAAAGTATAAGTTTTTAGTTAGAAATACAGGTTACAAGTCATTTTTGAAAGAGGTAGTCATTTCCTTCGAAAGAACGACATCTTGATGACCATTTTGAAAAACATACTTCCACTTTGAGTTTAACCATGATTGTTGGATAGAGTTTCACGTTCATACGAAAAATTATTTCCCAGAAGAACAAATTTTAATTCAAAGTTTATCATAGTTTTTAATTATCTAACCCAAAACAGCCCTCGGTTTCACTACGACGGCGTATGTCCGGTTTTACAGTGTTCTTCGTGTTTCCAGGTTTTAAATCATTAAGTTAGCATATCATATAGATATAGAACATGTGTTTAGTTGATTTTAACAGTTAAGTTAGAAGGATTAACTTTGTTTGCGAACAAGTTTAGAATTAACTAAACTATGTTCTAGTGATTTCAAGTTTAAATCTTCGAATAAGATAGTTATATATATATGAATCAAATGATGTTATGAACATCATTAATACCTCAAATTTAGTAGATAAACCTACTGGAAGTGACAAGAAATGATCTAGCTTCAAAGGATCTTGGATGGCTTGAAATTTCTTGAAGTAGAATCATGAACCAAAAATAAGTTCAAGTTAGATTTTCTACTCGAATTAAGATAGTTATAGTTATAAAAATTGAATCAAAGTTTGAATATGAGTATTACCTTATATTAGAATGATAACCTACTGTAATTAACAAGGGTTCCTTGAACTTAGATGATTACTTGGAATGGATTACAAAGCTTGGAAGTAAACTTGCAAACTTGGAAGTGTTCTTGATTTTATGAAACTAGAACTTATAGAATTTATGAAGAACACTTAGAACTTGAAGATAGAACTTGAGAGAGATCAATTAGATGAAGAAAATTGAAGAATGAAAGTGTTTGTATGTGTTTTTGGTCGTGACTCATGGATTAGATATAAAGGATGTGTAAGTTTGTTTTCTTGTAAATAATTCATGAATGATTTATAATATTTTTTGTAATTTTGAGATATATTTCATGCTACTTGCCAAATGATGGTTTCCACATGTTTGATGACTCATTAAGGGCTGCTAAGAGCTAATCATTGAAGTGTATATACCAATAGTATGTACATCTGGGAGCTGGGTATTGTACGAGTATGAATACGGATCGAGTGCGAGTAGAATTGTTGATGAAAATGAATGGAAATGTAATTGTAACTATTTTTGTTAAGTATGAGTGTTTTGATATATGTCTTGAAGTCTTCCAAAAGTAAAATAATACATCTTAATATACTACATGTATATACATTTTAACTGAGTCGTTAAGTCATCGTTAGTCGTTACATGTAAGTGTTGTTTCGAAACCTTTAAGTTAACGATCTTGTTAAATGTAATTAATCCATTGTTATTATACTTAAATGAGATATTAAATTGTTATGTTTGTAGTGACCCGAACTTTTCCATGATTATATATTAAATGAAATTGATATTTACATGATTAAATGTTTCCAACATGTTAAGCAATCAAACTTGTTAAGACTTGATTATTTGAAATAAGTTTCATGTAAACAATTGACCACCCAGTTTGCCTGATGATTCACGAACGTCATAACTTGTGATAATTATATAATCATTTTATTTTTTTATGATTTAAGTTTTTATTTATATATATATATATATATATATATATATATATATATATATATATATATATATATATATATATATATATATATATATATATATATATAAGAAGAAATACAATTAAATCAAAGATGTACAAGTAAAACACTATTTGCTACAGTAAAACACTATTTGCTACAGTAAAATACTATTTGCTACAGTAAACACAATTTACTCGTATTCAATTCGTATTCGTACTCGTACAATACCCAGCCGCTAGACGTATATACTATTGGTATATACACTTCAATGATCAGCTCTTAGCAGCATTAATGAGTTAACTAAATATGTGGAAACTATCATTTGGCAACTAGCATGAAATATCTAACTAAAATACAAATTAATGGAACCTTATATTCAAGGGTAGAATCACGTTTTTCTTCACCAACCATAACACTTTTATTTTTCAACTTTCATGCATCAAACTTATCTCTCTCTCTTTTTTTCTCTTGATGTGCTAAGTATTCTTCATCACCTTCATTAAAATCTAGCTCAATCTAGCTCATAAATCCTAACCTAGATCAACTTACAAAATAACTACTCAAGAACACACCAAAAACACTTTCAAGTTTACTAGCTTACTTCCAATCTTGCAAATCCATTTCAAGTGATCATCTAATCTCAAGAAATTTTTCTTATTTACAGTAAAATATCTTTCTAATTCAAGGTAATACTCATATTCAAACTTTGATTCAATTTCTATAACTATAACAATCTTATTTCGAGTGAAAATCTTACTTGCACTTGTTTTCGTGTCATGATTCTACTTCAAGAACTTTCAAGCCATCCAAGGATCCTTTAAAGCTAGATTTATATTTCTCATTTCCAGTAGGTTTACCTACTAAAATTAAGGTAGTAATGATGTTCATAACATCATTCGATTCATACATATAAAACCATCTTATTCGAAGATTTAAACTTGCAATCACTAGAACATAGTTTAGTTAATTCTAAACTTGTCCGCAAATAAAGTTAATCCCTCTAACTTGAATTTTAAAATCAACTAAATACATGTTCTATATCTATATGATATGCTAACTTAATGATTTAAAGCTTAGAAGCACGATGAACACCGTAAAACCGGACATACGCAGTCGTAGTGAAACCGGGGGCTGTTTTGGGTTAGAAAAATAAAAACTATCTTAATCTATGAATTGGAAATTTGTTTTCTGGAAAAATGATATTTCATATGAACATGATACTATATCCAAAAATCATGGTTAAACTCAAAGTGGAAGTATGTTTTTCAAATTGGTCATCAAGATGTCGTTCTTTCGGCGAAAATGACTACCTCTTTAGTAAATGACTTGTAACCAGTATTTCCGACTATAAACTTATACTTTTTCTGTTTAGTTTCATAAATTACAGTTCATTATGAAACCTTAGCAACTTGAATCACTCAAATGGATTTAAAACGAAGAAATTATGGGTATAACAAAATTGGAAAATTTTACTTGTTGTAGCTATGGAAATTTTACAACAAATCTACACTAATCATATCCTAGCTAACTTATATTGTATTATACATGTATTCTAACATATATTATGTAATATTGGGATACCATAGACACGTATACAAAGTTTTGACATATCATATCGACCCATCAATATATATTATTTGGAACAACCATAGACACTCTGTATGCTGTAATGTTCGAGTTCGCTATACAGGGTTGAGGTTGATTCCAAAAATATATATACTTTGAGTTATGATCTAGCCTGAGACGTGTATACACTGGGTCGTGGATTGATTCAAGATAATATATATATTGATTTATTTCTGTACATCTAACTGTGGACAACTAGTTGTAGGTTACTAACGAGGACTGCTAAGTTAACAAACTTAAATCATAAAAACGTAATAAAAAATGTTGTGAATATATTTCAATCATACTTTGCTATATATGTACTCATTTGTTATAGGTCCGTGAATCGACCAGTGGCCAAGTCTTATTTCCAACGAAGGAAAAATATGTGAAAGTGAGTTATAGTCCCATTTTTAAAATCTGATATTTCTGGGATGAGAATACATGCAGTTTTATAAATGTTTTACGAAATAGACACAAGTAATTGAAACTACATTCTATGGTTGGATTATCTAAATCGAATATGCCCCTTTTAGCTTGGTAACCTAAGAATTAGGGAACAGTACCCCTAATTGACGCGAATCCTAAAGATAGATCTATGGGCCTAACAAACCCCATCCGAGGTTCGGATGCTTTAGTACTTCGATTTTTATACAGACGAGAGGATTCTGTTATACAGACGAGAGGATTCTGTTTTGGGGATATTCTATATGCATCTTGTTAATGTCGGTTACCAGGTGTTCATCATATGAATGATTTTACCTTAATACAGACGAGAGGATTCTGCTTGAGGATTATGTTTATAAAATGAAATCTTGTGGTCTATTATTATTACAATTTGATATATATATATAGATTAAACCTATAACTCACCAACATTTTGTTGACGTTTTAAGCATGTGTATTCTCAGGTGATTATTAAGAGCTTCCGCTGTTGTTTGCTGATGATGTAGCGTGAGGGTACGAAATAGTATTATTTTTTTTATACAAAATACTACAAAATATGACACAAGTTTTATTAATTTACGGATGGGATATACCTAAACCTTGCTACAACACTATAGGCAGTGTACCTAATCGTAGAGTAGTGTAGTTTTTAGTAAGTCCGGTTCGTTCCACAGGGAGCTGGTGATACTTACTATATTTTTAACAACTATATTTATACAAAATATATATAGTTATATAAGTAGTAATATTATTATAAAAGGGGGGTTTTACCGTTTAATGACCGGTTTGTCGATTCTATATTTTAAGCGCAAAGATAAATGACGATAATTAAAGTGCGTAAAATAATGACAATAAATAAAATGACAGTAAATAAAATTGCGAGTAATAAAATGACAGTAAATAAAGATACGATGAGAAATATAATAAAAGAATTATGCTTATTTAAACTTCCGTAATCATGATTTTTGACGTGTTGATTTTAATTTATTACCATGGGTTAATTGTCCTTTGTCCTGGTTTATTTGATACGTCTATCTGGTTTTTTGTCCATAATAGTCCATCGGTCATAAATATAAAGTGCGAGTATCCTCGTCAAATTACCCTTATACCCGAAGTCAAATATTCCAACTGATTAAGGATTTAAACTGTGACGCAGTTATCACTTCTGTCAACAATTACACCAGTTATCACTGTATGTAATCCACCCCTGTTTTAATTAGTTTATGAATATTAATTCATCCACTTGATCAGAATGAATAATCAATTACCCAACCCAATTGATTAATTAAATGATTATAACAGATTCCATATGAACATCACTAAATAGGACAACCATAATCATTATTAATTATTAGGTTAATTAATTTGAAGATAGGTTCGACAGACTCCAATGAGTTGTCACTCAATTAGACAATACCCCCCATCTATTAATAGCCCATAGTTCAATTTCCACAAGTGTCGTTCTTTTGTTCAAACCCCAATTATGGTACAAAGCCCAATTACCCAATTTTAGTAATTAGCCCAACATCATGATTACTTCATTTTAAATAAGCATAATAACGACTTAGCTACGAGACATTAATGTAAAAAGGTTGAACATAACTTACAATGATTAAAAATAGCGTAGCGTTACACGGACAGAATTTCGACTTACATACTCAAAAGATCTCTATCATAAATCTTATTATTATCATAATTTAAATTTAAAATTAAGATTATTGTTATATCTTATTACATTAACATTATGATAGAGATATAGAATATAGATATTGATATTTGATATAGAAAAATAAGAAAAAGATAGAAAGAAAGAAAAAGATCGTACAAAATCTCTTCCATTTCATCGTAATACATCGTCGCTTTTTATAGGTAAATTGGAATTGAAATTTTCATTTACGACCCCTGAACTATGCTCAATTAACAACTTTTTATTATTTAATATTATTCTTATTATGAATTATTTAAATATTATATTTTATTCTTGTGCATAGTTGACTCGTAATTTTTACACCGTTGCGTCGAGCGCTGAAAGTTGGTTCATGCCTCGGTTCCGGATTTTCGAACGTCCTTTCGTACAATTTTATATCTTGTACTTTGCGTTTTGTAACTTGTACTCTTGTCATTTTTAGACGTTCTTCATCAATAATTTGAACCTTTTTGATTGTATCTTGTACATTTGAGCTTTTTGGACGTTTTGGTCTTTCAAATCTTCGTTTTTGTCTTTAAATCTTCATTTTCGAGCGATTTGCGTCTTTCGTCTTCGCACTTATTTATTTAACTATTACAACTAAAAATAAGAAAATTACATTTAAAAACTTTACATATTGGAACGATATTGCTACTAAATATATGTTCATTTGGAACACTATCAAATATCCCCACACTTGAGCGTTGCTTGTCCTCAAGCAATACAGAACTTGAAATAAAAACATACATGAATCACTTTTTTATTCATCACATTTTGTACATCAGTGATTTTGATATAGCGGTATAAACAATGACAGTAATGATGGTTAAAGGTGGGTGTGTCATCCACAGTTGCCTCGGGTTTAGGTCAACGACACTTGCAATCAAATAGCCGATTTACTTTCGGTTTCCAAAGCAAAGTGCACATTTGAAAGGCGGTTTACAGTCCCACATGACTATAAAAATTTAGATCCTTTAAGGAAATTGGATCTTTATGAAAACATTTGATCTTTTGAAAATTCAAGCTAGATTTTACCCTAGACAAGTTTTCTGGAATAACCCTTCACCGGTGTTTGCAAAATATTTTTGTGGGTTGTGTGGGTTTCAGATTTGAAAATTTTAGCTCAACACTTGTGGTTTTGTGTTACCCACTTGCTAACCTTGTATTAGGAAAGCAACACGTCCAGTTTACTTGTCCCGTATATTACCTTTCGGCAAACTACCGTCCGGTTGTAAAGGAAAGCGATGAACAAGAAACTGTTAAGGCAATGTCCCGTGACATGCAGATGATTATGGTCTTATTAACGTGTCGGATGCTAGAACTATCCTTGGTAGGAGCGATAGTAAAGATCATCCTATAATTTTTCGGTCTGGCACAAGGTCCTGTCTCCGACCATGCTATGCAACCACCGTTCTTACGGTTGACACCCGATTTGGTTCAGGTGACCTAATGAATTCCAGGTGAATTCCTAGGATTTTACGTTCAATGGTAATGAACGCATTGAAAATGGATTTTCAGAAAACAAATCGGTTTGTATTTTTGATCAAAATATTTTCTCGTTCAAGCTCGAGTTTAGATATCATTGAATTCCATGAGTTTGAATTCTCAATCTTTAAGTTCAATCTCAAGGATTGAGTAATATCAGTCTTAAAAGCTGATTTTTAATCTTTAAGGAGATTATCCTTTCTGGGGATCTGATTCATTAGTCTTATCAAGCTAATTTGCACGGTGCCTCCCCATTGTACGAGATAAATCCTTCTCATGGTTAGGATAAATCTGACCACATGGCGACCCTGTTTGATGCTGAGGTCCGTGGATTTCCTGATGATTTTAGAGATGACTTTTCTAGATTTTTCGTCAACCTACAGCTGGTCTGGACGACAACTTCTTGACCTAAATCAAGAAGCGCGTGTCTTTTTCGGAAGACTTTACTTCCTTTTAATGATGGAATTGATTCATCGTGTAGATCCATCTTTCTTACAGTAAATCGGGTAAAACTGATTAGTATCGTCCAAAACAAAAGTACCTGCAATAATTCTTATACAAAAATGTGATAGATAGTTTTTAATTGAATAACATGGTACATTCTCCCCACACTTAGTTTCTTTCTTTGCCTTTTTATTCTCCTTTATTCCATTTTAAATGAATTCAAGCGTTTTAAGTTGTTTTTCAATTTATGTCCTTTTCGAGGTAACGATAATTTCGGTATTATCACCTAGTTTTCATCGTTCATAAATATGTATAAACATGATTTTGAGTTCATTTAGTTGAAAATTTTTCAAATTTTCACAAAATTTGGCAAATAAACCAAGTATAAACCTGAGAGAATTTATAACCCTTCCCCACACTTAAGATCATGCAATGCCCTCATTTGCATGAAATCAGACTATAATATAAATTCATGAGGGTGATTAGCGTAGAAAAGTGATTAAAAATACCGAGTTTGCAAACATATTGTTATTTCACATTTGATTTTTTGCGTCTTGTCAAAATCAGTAGCTTTTGCTGAACTTCATGACAGTCTTTGAAAGTGCATTGTTTTACCCTGTTTTGTACATAAGATAAAATACAAACATATATATATATATATTTTTTTGAAGTTTGGTTTATAACCCCACTTTTCAAAAATTTATAAAGTATAATATTTTTGGCATCCTTTAGATCAATAAAATTAAAAATAATGATAACAAAATTTGTCGCCCCGCCCTCGGGTAAAGCAATTTTGGTTCAACTACCTAATCTTCAACTCACGACGAATTTTAGAAATCATTTTTTTACTTAATGAAATAAAGTAAATTTTGTTTTTAAATTCACACAAAACTTAAATTTAAAAAGCATATTAATTTCATATAAAACCTACAAAATAAAAAAAAATCAGAATGGGGGGAGAAAACTAGTTCTTTAGTGTCTGCTAGCGGAAAAGACCAATCGAATTCCATTCTCGGAACTACACGAGAACAGAACAACTAACTCTAGATAGCATTTTCTTTTTAGAACATTTGAATCTCCCCACACTTAGGTAGCCGTGGTGTCAAAATTGTGATTAACTTCATCGTTAATTTCTCTTGGTCCATAATCAACTTGCATATCCGTGACTTTTTCTTTAAGCCATTGGTCGGATTCCTGTGTAATATCCACAATTTCAACTAGTTTCTCCTTTTCTTTTGGTGATAGATTGGATACTAACCGGTTACATAACTTAAAGTTCCCCTTGGTTTTAGCATCGCGAATCCGTTTAATAAGTTTCTTCATTGAACTATTAATAACGGGATTATTTAATTTCGTATCAACAACGGGGTTCTTTGTTATCATGTCATCATTAGGTGTTACTTCATTTTTCCCACACTTAGGCGTTTCATTATTGCTAAGCACTGCCGTTGGAGTTGGTAAAACAACATGGTTATTACCAATCGTTTTTATTGGTTCAACGGTTTTGGTTGGTGGAGGTTTAGATTTTCGAATCATAAAGGTGATCGATTTGTCACCACTTTTAAGTGTCATTCTTCCATTTCCTACATCAAATAACGCCTTGGTGGACGCTAAGAATGGCCGACCTAAAATTAGAGGAATGTTTGGGTCCTCTTCTATGTCAATGACAATAAATTCGACTAGAAAGGTTAAATTGCCTACTTGAACGGGTAGGTTGTCAGCAATTCCAACTGGGTGCTTAATGGTTTGATCAAGGAGTCGAACACTCATATCCGTTGGACTTAACTTACCTACACCTAATCTCTTATATAAGGAAAGAGGCATAACACTTACACTTGCACCTAAATCTGCTAGTGCATCATACATGACACAATCACTAAGTAGACAAGGAATAATAAATTCACCCGGATCACCTACCCTAGGTGGAGGATTTGGTGGAACTGTCTTCACTGGGTTTATATTTACGGCTTTTATTTCTTGCACTTTCTTATTCTTTTTCTTCTTCTTCTTTCCAGAGGTATCACAATCTTTATTACCTATCACTTGCTCATACTCAACTCCTTTTCTTGGAAACGGGATGGGTGGTTTGTATGGTGCCACCACTGGCTTTACATACTCGGGTGGTGGTGGTGTAACTTCTTCATTGTTACTCTCATCTAAAACCTTCCCATCTTCTGGTGCTGGTTTTTCAGAATTCGTTGAAACCATATTAACATTCTCATTCCGAGGATTTACTTCAGTATTACTCGGTAGCTTTCCTTGTTCCCTCTCACTCATCATGCTAGCAAGAGTACCTACGTATTTTTCAAGATTCAAAATGGAAGCTTGTTGAGTTCTTAATGACTGATCAAATCTCTCGTTCGTTTGGGTTTGAGATGTAATGAATTGTGTTTGAGATTCAATCAGCTTTGCCATCATTTCTTCTAGATTTGGCTTTTTCTCTTCGGGTTGTTGTGGTGGTTTATACAAGCTAGGTCTTTGTTGATTGAAAGTGTTGTTTTGAGTTGGTTGGTTATTCGGACCTTGTTGGTTATACCAGTTATTTTCGGGTCCTTTTGGATTGTAAAGAATGTTTTGATTTCGATTGAAGTTTAGCTTTGGCGGTTGATAATTATTTTGATAATTATTTCCAGGCCTTTGGTTCATATAGGAAACATTCTCTCGTTGTTCCAATGTTGGTTCAATGTGACAATCTTTCAATAAGTGTGGTCCACCGCATAGCTCACAACTGATTCGTATTGCGTGAATATCTTTATTCATCTTTTCCATTCGTCTTTCGAAAGCATCTATTTTTGCGGAAACGGAATCAAAGTCATGGCTAGAATCGGCTCTAGCCACTTTAGATGAACGAAAAATATCTTTTTCTTGGTGCCACTCATGCGAGTGGGAGGCTGTGTTATCAATAATTTTGTAAGCTTCAGTTGCGGTTTTCTTCATAATGGATCCACCAGCGGTTATGTCGATGTCTTTTCGTGTGGCGATGTCTACGCCTTTATAGAAGATTTGTACTATTTGAAAAGTATCTAATCCGTGTTGAGGACATCCTCTCAACATCCTTCCGAATCTTGTCCACGCCTCATATAATGTTTCATTTGGCTTTTGCGTGAATGTAACAATTTCTCCTTGAAGTCTCACGGCTTTAGATGCCGGAAAGAATTGTTTAAGAAATTTTTCAACTAAAACATCCCATGTGTCAATCGCCCCTTCAGGTAACGATTCTAACCAATCTTTGGCTTCTCCCTTTAAAGTCCAGGGAAACAACATGAGATAGATCTGCTCATCTTCCACTTCTCGGATTTTGAATAGTGTACAAATTCTTTTAAACGTACGAAGGTGTTCGTTAGGATCTTCATTCGGTGCACCACTGAATTGGCATTGGTTAGTTACCATGTGTAGAATTTGTCCTTTGATTTCATAATCTGGCGCATTAACTTCTGGCTTAATAATGGCGTGACCTTGGCCAGTGCGCTTAGCTCTCATTCGTTCTTCCATACTTAGAGGTTCCGTTACTTCCATAATTGAATTTGTTGAATACGAATCACTAGAGGATTCTGATTTAATGGTTTGTGGCTCAGGAGGAATAATTAGTGGTTCAAGATCTTGGAATTGTCCTTGAATATGCTCCGGGTTCTTAATTGTGAAGTCGGGTTCAAAAGATGGATTATCGGAAATTTGAGTTGGAGTTCTTGTTCGACTAGATGACGATTCTAAAGAAAAATCAACGGCGACAATATTTGCTAGATGTCTTGATCGAGTTACAGGTGGTGAACGTATGACCGGCGGCGAACGTCTTGCTCTGTGCATTCACTGAATATCCTATTAGTTTTTAAAAAGGAAAGAAAAATTATAATAAGTTATCCAATTAATAGACTTTTCTGATTTTGCCCACGTTTCGAATAGCCAAAAGATGCAGCAGAGGGGCAGGATTCGTTTGGTCTCAATATAATTGAGTACTGTTTGGCTCCAATAACCCGGTCCACGTACAAATCCAACTATTACTACGAACCAGAAAATTTTGATGTCTATTAATTTAACCACTTAAAATAAATTTTCGTAATTTTAAGAAATTTAGAGAAGAAGTAGAAAAAATTCTAAGTCTTAAAAACTAGAATGGCGAGAAATAAGAGAGAAAAAGATTGCGCGTCGAAAAGTGTCGAAAAATAAAAAGGTCGAAAAATAGGCGTCGAAAAATAAAAAAAAGAAAGTAGCGCGAAAAACGGCGTCGCAAAATTCTAAAGCACCTAAAACTTAGTCTAAGGAATAAGCACTTAAGGGATTTTACGGCAAAGCCTAAAAATTCTAGAAGTAAAAATAACTATGGCAAAACTAAACTTAATACTAAAAGTTGCGAATATAGTCTAAAAATCTAAAGGTAATAAAACTAAAAAAAACATTTTTTTTTTTTTTTATAGACAAAATTTAAAAAAAATATATTTTTTTTTAATAATTTTTTTTTTTTTTTACGTTTTTGTTTTTTTTTTTTTTACGTTTTTTTTTTTTTTTTTTCGTTTTTTTTTTTCGTTTTTTTTTTTTTAAAATTTTTTTTAAAAAAAAAAAAAAAAAAAAAAAAAAACGATTTTTTTTTTACAAATTTTTTTTTTTTTTTTTTTTTTTTTTTTTTTTTTTTAAAAAACGATTTTTTTTTTTATAAATTAATAATTTTTTTATAATTATAATTTTTTTTTTAAAACTTTTTTTTTTTTTTAATTCATTTACTATTCATGAATAGTAAATGAAAATAAATTAATTAATTTACTATTCACATGAAAGCGACATGATAGCAATTATTAATTATAAGTTACATAATATACCCCTGAAGTATTTAATAAATACGACTTTTTTTTTTTAAAATTTACGTAAACTTTTGATTCTTAAATATTATTATATTATTATATTCTATTTCAATATTATTATATTATTATATTTTATTTCAATATTATTATAATTAAAAATATAGCGTTTTAGCGCTCCCCGGCAGCGGCGCCAAAAACTTGATGATGTAGCGTGAGGGTACGAAATAGTATTATTTTTTTTATACAAAATACTACAAAATATGACACAAGTTTTATTAATTTACGGATGGGATATACCTAAACCTTGCTACAACACTATAGGCAGTGTACCTAATCGTAGAGTAGTGTAGTTTTTAGTAAGTCCGGTTCGTTCCACAGGGAGCTGGTGATACTTACTATATTTTTAACAACTATATTTATACAAAATATATATAGTTATATAAGTAGTAATATTATTATAAAAGGGGGGTTTTACCGTTTAATGACCGGTTTGTCGATTCTATATTTTAAGCGCAAAGATAAATGACGATAATTAAAGTGCGTAAAATAATGACAATAAATAAAATGACAGTAAATAAAATTGCGAGTAATAAAATGACAGTAAATAAAGATACGATGAGAAATATAATAAAAGAATTATGCTTATTTAAACTTCCGTAATCATGATTTTTGACGTGTTGATTTTAATTTATTACCATGGGTTAATTGTCCTTTGTCCTGGTTTATTTGATACGTCTATCTGGTTTTTTGTCCATAATAGTCCATCGGTCATAAATATAAAGTGCGAGTATCCTCGTCAAATTACCCTTATACCCGAAGTCAAATATTCCAACTGATTAAGGATTTAAACTGTGACGCAGTTATCACTTCTGTCAACAATTACACCAGTTATCACTGTATGTAATCCACCCCTGTTTTAATTAGTTTATGAATATTAATTCATCCACTTGATCAGAATGAATAATCAATTACCCAACCCAATTGATTAATTAAATGATTATAACAGATTCCATATGAACATCACTAAATAGGACAACCATAATCATTATTAATTATTAGGTTAATTAATTTGAAGATAGGTTCGACAGACTCCAATGAGTTGTCACTCAATTAGACAATACCCCCCATCTATTAATAGCCCATAGTTCAATTTCCACAAGTGTCGTTCTTTTGTTCAAACCCCAATTATGGTACAAAGCCCAATTACCCAATTTTAGTAATTAGCCCAACATCATGATTACTTCATTTTAAATAAGCATAATAACGACTTAGCTACGAGACATTAATGTAAAAAGGTTGAACATAACTTACAATGATTAAAAATAGCGTAGCGTTACACGGACAGAATTTCGACTTACATACTCAAAAGATCTCTATCATAAATCTTATTATTATCATAATTTAAATTTAAAATTAAGATTATTGTTATATCTTATTACATTAACATTATGATAGAGATATAGAATATAGATATTGATATTTGATATAGAAAAATAAGAAAAAGATAGAAAGAAAGAAAAAGATCGTACAAAATCTCTTCCATTTCATCGTAATACATCGTCGCTTTTTATAGGTAAATTGGAATTGAAATTTTCATTTACGACCCCTGAACTATGCTCAATTAACAACTTTTTATTATTTAATATTATTCTTATTATGAATTATTTAAATATTATATTTTATTCTTGTGCATAGTTGACTCGTAATTTTTACACCGTTGCGTCGAGCGCTGAAAGTTGGTTCATGCCTCGGTTCCGGATTTTCGAACGTCCTTTCGTACAATTTTATATCTTGTACTTTGCGTTTTGTAACTTGTACTCTTGTCATTTTTAGACGTTCTTCATCAATAATTTGAACCTTTTTGATTGTATCTTGTACATTTGAGCTTTTTGGACGTTTTGGTCTTTCAAATCTTCGTTTTTGTCTTTAAATCTTCATTTTCGAGCGATTTGCGTCTTTCGTCTTCGCACTTATTTATTTAACTATTACAACTAAAAATAAGAAAATTACATTTAAAAACTTTACATATTGGAACGATATTGCTACTAAATATATGTTCATTTGGAACACTATCATTTGCTAAATTAAGGACAAGAATTGGAGTCAGCATGCTTGTATAATATTGTTTAAAAACTGCATTCGAAGACTTAAGTTATTGTGTAATATTATTGTAAACCATTATGTAATGGTCGAGTGAAAACGCTATATTTTAGATTATCATTATTTGATAAACTTCGTAATGTTTTAAAAACGAATGCAGTCTTTGAAAAACGTCTCATATAGAGGTCAAAACCTCGCAACGAAACCAATTAATATGAAACGTTTATAATTGATATGAACGGGACATTTCAATGTTAAATGATAGCATGGTGTATGAATATATCTTAATATCATATATATCGTTGTAATAGTATTTTAATATATATATATCTATATATATATATATATATATATATATTGATCAATCCTTAATTAGCGATATTACTGAATTACGGATTGAGTGCAATAAGATTACAATGGAGGATGGAATGTTTGATGATTATTTTGGGCCCCGATGATCGTCTTTCACTTTAACTATCAAGTGATCAACCACCCTGACCCGGTCTTGATTATTAATTGGCATAATTCACCTTTTCGCAATGTAAAGATCCCTTGGGCAAGATCACAAGTGGAAATTACAAAGGCTTAGGCAAAATGGCAGATAATCAACAACCTATAAATGAGAGGCCATGCTCCCTATTTATAGTATTCGAGGTATCTGCGATCTGCTAGTCACTTAACTATCCGCGGAAACTCAGCGGATTAAACCGCAGTCATTTGCTAGTGTGAAAAGATAACTGCTATACTTATTTTCAGCGAACACTCCATAACCTTGCATTATAGTTCGCGCAGTTCTGCTCTTAGCCTGTAGCAAATAAAATATACATATACAATGCTATGTATATGATCAAGTCCCCCCAGTTTATTATGATACATTTTCGCGAAGCAAATGTATCATGATAAACTCTAAAAATAAAGAAGTGCTTATTTAAAATATTTCACAAGCAATAGTTTATAATTTTTACCGTCCATTTATTACCGGTGTTTTTATTAGGCTCAACGTGTAATTACAATGGTAACTTTCGGCATTCTGTCAAATCAATACGCTGTAAGGGTTAGAAATTTACCGTTTACACGTTGCGGTAATTTTAGCCGTTTAAATGTAATGATTTCCTTTTCCACTTGCTCGCCCTAATTCCAATTATAAATAGCTGAATAATCCGCATAAAAACTTTACGCTTTCTCACTCGATTTCATTTTCAATCAAATTCATCTAATCACAATCGTACCAAGTAATTAACGAATCCAACCTTTAATTTCTTCAATTCCAACATCTAATTTATTTTCCTTATTACAAATGGCATTGTCTTCATCTATGCATACTCCTGGAGGTTATGTTTCCTATATGACGGAAACAAAACTCCAAACCCTACAGGAGTGGTATCCGCCACTTGCCCAATTTGTTCCTACCGCACCCGCGGCAGAACAATGAGCTGACACTCCCCCTAAGGGGATGATTTCTGTTTATGAGGCTGCCATCTCACAGGGCAACCTACGATTTCCACTGACTCAATTCTTTCGCAGCATATGTGAGTATTATAAAATTGCTGTGGCACAATTGCATCCGAATGCGGTTAATAAAATTGTGCTATTCGAGATGTATTGCAATGCCACTCAAGTACAACCTCTGCTGAACGTGTTTCGCACGTGTAACAGTCTGATTTTATACGATGTGGGATGGTTTTCATTCCGCAGCAAACTGGGTACAATGATTTCGTCAAAAGACTCAATCGGCAACTGGCGCAGTTCTTTCTTTTATATTAACGACACCGCTAAGGTGAACAGCAACATACCAAAAACATGGTGTACAGAACTTGATCCCAATCTAAATGAGAAACCTGTACTTGATGATCTTGAGCATGATATTCTCAAGACACTAAAAAACACAGGCCTAATTCTGCGAGCTTATTCGAATGTACCGCTGTACATCGGCAGAGTTTCAATTCAATGGCCATGGAGCAACTATGTCGCGCTTTTGGTTGACCAGGCAAAAAATGGTATTTCGCTTAAACTTATCGCATAATACTTTTCATACTTTTCCAGAATATTTTTGCTTCACATAACACTATATGTTTATATTGTCCCAGTGATTGCTCTTGACCTTATCATGAGGTCTGCCGATATCAGCAGGATCAGCCCTGCTCGTCGCCTAAAAAATGGCGACGGCGAGATTATACTTATTGATGAGCCAATCATCAATACATGTTATATTACTGGTGGCGAGGACCGCGGCAAGCGAAAAGTTGTGGAAGGTGCTCCCACTCCACGCAAAAGACGACTACGGTCTCTTTCTGAACAAGAAATAAGTAAGCGATTGCTATGTTCGCAGTATTCATTCATTATGCGCTTTGTTATTTTCGCATAGATTCATTACATTTGTTTATCTGGTTATAGTTGTTCTTTCAGAGTCATCCACTGAAACCACCCCGCTCTACAAAATCAGAGGGAGCATCCCTACAGATGTTCTTGAAGAGCCTGATCGCGAAAATTTATCACTTCCTTCGGATGCAGAAGCATCTAATCGAGAAGAGGAAGGAGATGATGATGCGGAAGAAACCGCAGCAGCAGAACTGGCCAATCAACTATACCGCAAACTTTACAAATTTATCCCAAAGGATACAAAAGAGCAATACCGCAATTTATCATATCCTGAAGCTGCAAGGCAACGATTGCATAATTGCTATAACGCAATTTGTCTCACTGTAGACAGTATGAAGCGTTACACCGGGATGTCAGATGAGTATGATAATGTTGTGAAGATTGCCAACGCTAACGAGAGAAAAGCGCAAAGGGCTGAGGCGCGGTTAAAAAAGACTGCGGAAGAGAACGCGATTCTCAAAAAGAGGGCGGAAACTGCGGAACAAAATTTTGCACAGCTGGTCAAGTATCACCCAACTTTCGCAGATAAAGTGATGGACTCCAATCCAGTCACTGAAAAATTTCAAGCGTATGCCCAAGCAGCAAAACTTGCTACCCGCTGTGAGTGGTATGATTTATTATGCAAGCTTGGCAATCTTTCGAAACCTCTACCTTCTGACATGGCGAAAGAAATATGCGCCACAGATGATGCTCGCGAAGCACTCGAGAGAGCGAAGAAGGAGGTCGAGAAAGTTAGCATACCTGTCCTGGAGGAACTTAGTCAGCGCGAGGGCGTTTCACTCGCAGATATTGAAGCATTAAAGCTTTAAATTTGGCTTAGCTAGCTTTTGAATGTATTCTCGCAATCTTGAATTGCGTTTTTTGTAACGACCCGCGTTGTTTACACGCTTAATATTAATGACTTATTTATAATTCGCAGTTGCAACTTCTTTTATTTATATAGCGCTTTACATTATCATATATTCATAATTCAGACTTGCCCTTTGCAATTTCCGCATTCGCTATTATGCACATAACAAAGCGTACTCTATACGAAACAATCTTTTAATCATTATGAATCTTCTAAGTCTGACAAATCGATCCTTAGGCAAATTTAGCATTGCAAAGCATCTAAGTATTGGCAAGATCGAATACTTAGGAAATTTTATCCTTTCGCAATTAGTAACACAAGTGGGCAATTTCATCACTTTGTTTTTAACAAATTATTTCGCAATGCATTTTTGCATTATTATAACATTTAAGTAGGACATGTTTGGCGAAAACCATGCCACCTTACTTAAAGTATCCGCAGAACAAACATTAACTCAGTGTTATAAAAGATAAGTAATTGTATTCTGCGAAATTATCACTACGTGTGGCCACACGCAATGCATTCGCTTTGTTAAAGAAACCACTACTAACACTGAAATTAACTTTGCCTCATTCATTATTGTTTCACATTACAAGGTTAAAAAATAAACGCAACAATCATATTCGCATTATTATATCATACATTGATGAAGTTTGCCTTAGCATCTCATTATAGCTTCTAAGATTTCACACTTATTTAGGATTAACTGAATGTCCTTCAAGACCCATATTCGCATTTGCCATGATCATAGCACAGAATGGCTCCATCTCCACAGAAATTAGCGTGCCAATTCCTTTATTTGCAGAAAATTTAACCATGCCATGTATAGTAGAAGGAATAGCGCCAAACATGCGCAGAGCAGTGCGCCCAAGTATCATATTGAATCGCGATTGATTTCGCATTATGTTATTCAATAAAGCTTGGCGCCTTAGCGACTCATCGCTGTCATCAACTAGCTCCATTTGCAATTCTAACTGGCTAACATGCCAGGATGACTCTCCTGAGAACCCAGCAAGTGAAACCACAGTAGGTTTCATCAAAGCTTGAATGTTTGTGGGCAGCTTGCTAAAATATTGTTGGTACATGACATCGACACTGCTACCAGTATCCACATGTACCTTCATTATCATTATACCAGTATTCGCAATACGGCATGAAACCACCACAGGTTTATCATCATCCGCGGTCAAGCTTGCAGGAGGAAAAGTAATGGAGGGGCACCTCCAACTTACCATCTGCTCAGAAATTTGAAGTACTGACAGTTCGCCCTGCACTTCTACCACATTAATTTCTTGAATTCCGCGCTAATTTTATTTCTTATTTACCATCTTCACCCCCAGATTTTTCACTGCAGGAGCCTTTCGCTCAACCGCATTTGATGCATTTGAGGTGTTAGCTTCTGTAGGCATTATAATCGCATTTGCAGTGTTTTGTGCGATTAAATGGTCCAGCTTGCCTTGCTCGTATGCTTCTGCAATGAATTCCGCCAAATCTCTGCAGCGATTGGTGTCATGACCATAATCATCATGGAAAACACAAAACTTTGATCGATCGCGCCTGCTATTTTCTCCCAAAGGCTGCGGATCTGGAAAAGATTTAGCGACTCTTTCCTGTAACAAAATCTCCTTTGGTGTTTTTGTTAGCATCTGAATGATATTGAAAGATTCATTGTTCCACTTTCGCGTAGAATAGCGATCACGACGGCCATATCCATGGTTATCATTTTGACCTTGAAACCTGTCATTTCGCGGGTATCTACCTCTGCCATTTCTACGCGAAAAACCTGATCCGCGGTAATTATCACTGTTACCATCACGAAAAGAATCATTGTCATCTCACCAACTGTTGTCTCTACCCCACCCACATGCAGGGGTTATAGTGCTATCCTCTCTACCGCGGAGATAATCATATGTTTCCTGTTGAACTTTAGCAAAAGTGTGCGGGACATCTCTTCACAGCCTTCGCACTAGAGTTGGATGTCGCTGCGGATTAATAGCATGCAAAAATCCAGAGATTTTTTGATCTTCATGCAGGCTTGGAATCTTTTGACATTCGTAGATGTACCGTGTAAGTAACACATTCAAGGTTTCCTTGTTACCTTGTTTAATATCGTGACATTCGATATGCGTCTTTTTCTGCGGTAGTAGATTCTGGAATTGTAACAAGAATTTTTCGCGAAGATCAACAAAGCCAATAAATTGCAGACCTTGAAACCACTCCCTTGCTGACCCTTGCAAAGCCATGGGGAACACTCTACACGCAACTGGTTCATCTCAGTTATAGGTGCTTACCACCCCTTCAAGGCGTTGCAGAAAATCTAAGGGATCGGTTAAACCCGAATAAACTCCCAGAGTTGCCAGCACGATCGGCGGAGAAACAATTGGATAGTCAGAAATATGCTGGGCAAACTTGTCCGTAGCAGTAGTGATTTCTGTTGCCTTTTTTGTGCGAGTATCTGCATTCTCCGCACAAAACTTAGCAATCATATCTTGCAAAAAATTTGGCTGTTCAAACTTATGTTGCATTGATTTTGGCGCAATACTTCTGAAAGCATCCACCAAAAAATTTTGAGCATTTCATCTGCGGGCAGCATCATATGGTTCACCTTCTTCCCCATAACGCGGGAAAGGTGTTGGTGGGCGTTTTCACTTAATATGTGGAATTTTAACAAATTCTTCCACACTATCCGAATCATCAGAAAATTCGCTTTCTTCTCTTGGAGCCTTAGCCATTTTTGAGTTATATGCAGAATTCAAATTAACGCACTCTTCTGCATTATCACTATCACTATCATTTCGCTCAATAACTAGGCGATCAACATGTGATCCTGAATTATTTAACGGCCATAGGTAAGTTCGCGGTATGCGAGACTCGCGACTACATTTAGCATCTTTCTTAGCCTGTTCAATGGCAGTGCCACCAATTTTGTCTGTTCGCAGACTAGATTTTCCAGATAAAACTTTTACTCGCTTCCCATCAGCGATTGTTTCATCGCGATTTTGCAGCAAAGTTCTGCGCGCAATCATTTTCTCAGTAGCAATTTCTGGCTGCGAATCACTAGCGTTGTTTACAGTGGATGTTTTAGCAATCGGTTCTTGAACCGATTTTCCTGCGGTTATACTAGTATTTGTTTGCAATGGAAATATCACAACGTTCTGCGAATCACCGGGCAGTGCATCAGCATTCGCAGAAATGCCAGTTTGCTTTGCATTTGTCATCGTGACTGTCAAGCAGATCAACTGATTGCATATTCAAAAATTACCTGTAAATCATCACAACAAAAACACGATTGAAATTAAACCGACGAATTTAGTTGTTTGATGGCTCGAAACAAAAAATATTCAGTTTAATTTGTAAAACGTGTCCCACGGATGGCGCCAAATGATCAATCCTTAATTAGCGATGTTACTTAATTACGGATTGAGTGCAATAAGATTACAATGGAGGATGGAATGTTTGATGACTATTTTGGGCCCCGATGATCGTCTTTCACTTTAACTATCAAGTGATCAACCACCCCGACCCAGTCTTGATTGTTAATTAGCATAATTCACCTCTTTGCAATGTAAAGATCCCTTGGGCAAGATCACAAGTGGAAATTACAAAGGCTTAGGCAAAATGACAGAGAATCAACAACCTGTAAATGAGAGGCCATGCTCCCTATTTATAGTATTCGAGGTATCCGCGGTCTGCGAGTCACTTAACTATCCGCGGAAACTCAGCGGATTAAACCACAGTCATTTGCTAGTGCGAAAAGATAACTGCTATACTTATTTTCAGCGAACACTCCATAACCTTGCATTATAGTTCGCGCAGTTCTGCTCTTGTCCTGTAGCAGATAAAATATACATATACAATGCTATGTATATGATCATATATATATATATATATATATATATATATATATATATATATATATATATATATATATATATATATATATATATATATATATATATATATATATATATATATATATATATTACAATGATAATCGTTACATATATATATTATTTCGAAATCCTTAAGTTAGTAGTCTCATCTTACTTATGTAGTTCATTGTTAATACACTTAATGATATACTACCTCCGTCCCAATTAGATAGTCCTGTTTTTCCATTTTGGGATGTCCCAAATTAATAGTCCACTTTATCATGTTAAACTGTGTGCCCTTTTGTCTGTGAACTATTAAATTGGGACGGAGGGAGTAATTAATTATCAATATATCATGTTAAACATAATGTGTTCATATCTTAATACAATTCATATGTATTTATTTTAATTAAAACGTTGTTATAACAATAATCCTAATATATATCATTTTGAGTTTCTTTAATTCAGTAGTTTCATTTTATGCATATAACCTTTTGTTAATATACTTTGTAAAATACTTACTTATCATGATATCATGTTTTCGTGAATCGTCGGTCAACTTGGGTAGTCAATTGTCTACATGAAACTCATTTCAAATAATCAAGTCTTAACAAGTTTGATTGCTTAACATGTTGGAAACATTTAATCATGTAAATATCAATTTCATTTAATATATATATAAACATTGAAAAGTTCGGGTTACTACAGTACCTACCCGTTAAATAAATTTCGTCCTGAAATTTTAAGCAGTTGAAGGTGTTGACGCATCATATGGAAATAAGTGTGGGTATTTCTTCTTCATCTGATCTTCACATTCCCAGGTGAACTCGGGTCCTCTACAAGCATTCCATCGAACCTTAACAATTGGTATTTTATTTTGCTTAAGTCATTTAACCTCACGATCCATTATTTCGACGGGTTCTTCAATGAATTGAAGTTTTTCATTGATTTGGATTTCGTCTGAAGGAATAGTGAGATCGTCTTTCGCTAAGCATTTCTTTAGATTCGAGACGTGAAAAGTATTATGTACATTGGCGAATTGTTGATGTAATTGAAGTTGATAAGCTACCGGTCCGACACGATCAATAATCTTGAATGGCCCAATGTATCTCGGGTTTTGTTTCCCCCGTTTTCCAAAATGAACAACGCCTTTCCAAGGTGATACTTTAAGCATGACCATTTCGCCAATTTCAAATTCTATATCTTTTCTTTTACTGTCTGCGTAGCTCTTTTGTCGACTCTGGACAGTTTTCGACCGTTGTTGAATTTGAATGATTTTCTCGGTAGTTCTTGGATTATCTCTGGAACCGTAATTTGTATATCCCCCACATCATTCGAACAAATCAGAGACCTCCACTTTCTACCATAAATTGCCTCAAATTGCGCCATCTCAATACTAGAGTGGTAACTGTTGTTGTAGGAAAATTCTGCTAATGGTAGATGTCGATCCCAACTGTTTCCAAAATCAATAACACATGCTCGTAGCATGTCTTCAAGGGTCTGTATCATCCTTTCACTTTGCCCATCAGTTTATGGATGATAGGCAGTACTCATGTCTAGACGAGTCCTCAATGCTTGTTGTAACATCTGCCAAAACCTTGAAACAAATCTCCCATCCCTATCAGATATAATAGAGACTGGTATTCCATGTCTGGAGACGACTTCCTTCAAGTATAATTGTGCCAACTTTTCCATTTTATCATCTTCTCACATTGGTAGAAAGTGTGCTGACTTAGTAAGACGATCGACTATTACCCAAATAGTATCATAACCACTTGCAGTCCTTGGCAGTTTAGTAATGAAATCCATGGTAATGTTTTCCCATTTCCATTCTGGGATTTCGGGTTGTTGAAGTAGACCTGATGGTTTCTGATGTTCAGCTTTGACTTTAGAACACGTCTGTAGTGACCCGAACTTTTCCATGTTTATATATATTAATTGAGATTGATATTTACATGATTAAATGTTTCCAACGTGTTAAGCAATCAAACTTGTTAAGACTTGATTAAATGAAATAAGTTTCATATAGACAATTGATCACCCAAGTTGACCGGCGATTCACGAACGTTACAAATTTATAAAAACTACATGTTATGGTATATATAGACATATATATATATGGTTGACATGAGATTATGATGAGTAAGTATCTCACTAAGTATATTAACAATGTGTGATATACATAAGAAATGAGATTACTAAGTTAAGAAACTCGAAATGATATATATAACGATTATCGTTATGATAACGTCTACTAAATACATATGTATCATATTAAGATATTGACACACTATATTTAACATGATAAAATGATATTTAAATATATCATTAAGTGTATTAACAATGAACTACATATGTAAAAACAAGACTACTAACTCAAGAATTACGAAACGAGACTTATATGTAACGATCATCGTTGTAACGATATTTTAATGTATATATCATATTATGAGATATTCATACATCATAATATCATAATAATATAATAATTTAACATCTCATTTGATATAATAAACATTGGGTTAACAACATTAATTGAGATCGTTAACTTAAAGGTTTCAAAACAACATTTACATGTAACGACTAACGAAGACTTAACGATTCCATTAGAATGTATATACATGCTGTGTTTTGATATTTATTCTTACACTTTTGAAAGACTTCAAGACACATATCAAAGTACTTCTATTTAACAAAAATGCTTACAATTACATCCTCATTCAGTTTCATCAACAATTCTACTCGTATGCACCCGTATTTGTACTCGTACAATATACAGCTTTTAGATGTATGTAATATTGGTATATATATACTCCAATGATCAGCTCTTAGCAGCCCATGTGAGTCACCTAACACATGTGGAAACCATCATTTGGTAACTAGCATGAAAAATCTCATAAAATTACAAAAATATTAGTAATCATTCATGACTTATTTACATGAAAACAAAATCACATATCCTTTATATCTAATCCATATACCAACGACCAAAAACACCTACAAACACTTTCATTCTTCAATTTTCTTCATCTAATTGATCTCTCTCAAGTTCCATCTTCAAGTTCTAAGTGTTCTTCATAAATTCCATAAGTATAGTTTCATAAAAATCAAGAATACTACCAAGTTTGCAAGTTTACTTCCAAGCTTTCTAATCCATTCCAAGTAATCATCTAAGATCAAGGAACCATTGTTATTTATAGTAGGTTATCTTTCTAATTCAAGGTAATATTCATATTCAAACTTTGAATCAATTTCTACAGCTATAACAATCTTATTTCGAGTGAAAATCTTACTTGAACTATTTTCGTGTCATGATTCTACTTCAAGAACTTTCAAGCCATCCAAGGATCCTTTGAAGCTAGATCCATTTTTCTCATTTTCAGTTGTTTTATCCAGAAAACTTGAGGTAGTAATGATGTTCATAACATCATTCGATTCAAACATATAAAGCTATCTTATTCGAAGGTTTAAACTTGTAATCACTAGAACATAGTTTAGTTAATTCTAAACTTGTTCGCAAACAAAAGTTAATCTTTCTAACTTGAATTTTAAAATCAAATAAACACATGTTCTATATCTATATGATATGCTAACTTAATGATTTATAACCTGGAAACACGATGAACACCATAAAATCGGATATACGCCGTCGTAGTGATACCGGGGGCTGTTTTGGTTTGGATAATTAAAAACTATGATAAACTTTGATTTAAAAGTTGTTCTTCTGGGAAAATGATTTTTAATATGAACATGAAACTATATCCAAAAATCTTGGTTAAACTCAAAGTGAAAGTATGTTTTTCAAAATGGTCATCAAGATGTCGTTCTTTCGACGAAAATGACTACCTCTTTAGTAATTGATATGTAACATAAATTTCTGACTATAAACCTATACTTTTTCTATTTGGATTCTTAAATTAGAGTTCAATATGAAACCATAACAATTTGATTCACTCAAAACGGATTTAAAATGAAGAAGTTATGGGTAAAACAAAATTGGATATTTTTGATCTTTTTAGCTACGGGAAATGTTTAACAAATCTATACAAATCATATCCTAGCTAACTTATATTATATTATACATGTATTCTAATATATTATGTAATCTTGGGATACCATAGACACGTATGCAAATGTTTGACATAGCATATCGACCCATGTATATATATTATTTGGAACAACCATAGACACTCTATATGCAGTAATGTTGGAGTTAGCTATACAGGGTTGAGGTTGATTCCAAAATATATATATATACTTTGAGTTGTGATCTAGCCTGAGACGTGTATACACTGGGTCGTGGATTGATTCAAGATAATATATATCGATTTATTTCTGTACATCTAACTGTGGACAACTAGTTGTAGGTTACTAACGAGGACAACTGACTTAATACACTCAAATCTTTAAAATATAATAAAAATGGTTGTAATTATATTTTGATCATAATTTGATATATATGTACATATTTGTATAGGTTCGTGAATCGATCCGTGGCCAAGTCTTATTTCCGAGGAAAGAAATATCTGTGAAAGTGAGTTATAGTCCCACTTTTAAAATCTAATATTTTTGGGATGAGAATACATGCAGGTTTTATAAATGATTTACAAAATAGACACAAGTTCGTGAAACTACATTCTATGTTTGAATTATCAAAATCGACTATGCCCCTTTTTATAAAGTCTGGTAATCTAAGAATTAGGGAACAGACACCCTAATTGACGTGAATCCTAAAGATAGATCTATTGGGCCTAACAAACCCCATCTAAAGTCCCGGATGCTTTAGTACTTCGAAATTTATATCGTATCCGAAGGGTGTCCCGGAATGATGGGGATATTCTTATTTATGCATCTTGTTAATGTCGGTTACCAGGTGTTCACCATATGAATATTTTTATCTCTATGTATGGGATGTGTATTGAAATATGAAATCTTGTGGTCTATTGTTACGATTTGATATATATAGGTTAAACCTATAACTCACCAATATTTTTGTTGACGTTTAAAGCATGTTTATTCTCAGGTGAATATTAAGAGCTTCCGCTGTTGAATACTAAAATAAGGACAAGATTTGGAGTCCATGTTTGTATGATATTGTGTAAAAACTGCATTCAAGAAACATATGTCGATGTAATATATTTCTATTGTAAACCATTATGTAATGGTCTTGTGTAAACAGTATATTTTAGATTATCATTATTTGATAATCTACGTAATGTTTTTAAAAGCTTTATTGATAAAATAAAGGTTGTGGTTGTTTTAAAAATGAATGCAGTCTTTGAAAAACGTCTCATATAGAGGTCAAAACCTCGCAACGAAATCAATTAATATGGAACGTTTATAATCAATATGAACGGGACATTTCAGTTGGTATCCGAGCGTTGGTCTTAGAGAACCATAAAATTTGCATTAGTGTGTCTTATCGAGTTTGTTAGGATGCATTAGTGAGTCTGGACTTCGACCGTGTTTTCTTTAAAAATGATTGCTTAACATTTTTGTTGGAAACTATATATTATTAACATGTAAATATTATGTGATATATTAATCTCTTAACATGTTTGATATTGTGTGATAGATGTCTACCTCTAGCACAAATCCCATTGACTCACCTAATAATAACGAAGAGTCGAATATATATTGGCAAGATTCACAAGTTCCCGAAGAACCGGAAGAAGAGGAAACTGTAAAGACCCGTCCTTATCCACCTGGACGAAGTCATCAACATTTGGTCCCATTGCGATGATCGACTCCAAGTAATATCCTTAAATTGAGCAAATGCACAGCGGAAGACTTAATTCGTACCTGAGAATAAACATGCTTAAAAGTGTCAACCAAAAGGTTGGTGAGTTCATAGGTTTATCATAACAATCATTTCAATATCTTAATAGACCACAAGATTTCATAATCATAAACATAATACACTCGCAAGTTTATGTAAAGCATTCTAAGTAGTTGAGCACTTGGTAACCATACTTAACTATTAATCAACGTCGCATATTCCCTTTATTATGAAATCTCACTACACCGTACCAAGTGTAGTCACTGAAACGAAGTACTGTGCAACCGTTGAATACTGGTCGTCCAGTCCGGTTGGG
This sequence comes from Rutidosis leptorrhynchoides, assembly GCF_046630445.1. NCBI lineage: Eukaryota > Viridiplantae > Streptophyta > Magnoliopsida > Asterales > Asteraceae > Rutidosis > Rutidosis leptorrhynchoides. The sequence continues at coordinate 284,606,512 of NC_092334.1, read as the reverse complement.
GTTGTCAGGCCCGATAGATCTATCAACAGGATTCGCGTTTACAATACCCATGTAAATATTAGTTACCAAGCTACAGGGAAGTATGCCAGTGGTACAACTCAACGTAGAATATCTTAAGTATTTGTGTCTATTTCGTAAACATTTATAAAAGCAGCGCATGTATTCTCAGCCAGAAAATATATATTGCAAAAGCAATTAAAAAGGGGGCAAATGAAACTCACCTAATGTATTTTGTAGTAAAAATACATAGGACGACACCGAACAAGTATAGGGTTGGCCTCGGATTCACGAACATATATCAATTATATATATTAAGGCATATAATAGCAATTAACTAGTTTATATATTAATATTGTTAATATACTTCTGGTATTAATAATGTGTTAGTTAATTAGTTATATTCATTATATATATATAAATACCTTTTGTTTGTAAAAATATTAATTATAATAATGTTAAAATAATTTGTGGTAATAATAATAATAATAATAATAATAATAATAATAATAATAATAATAATAATAATAATAATAATAATAATAATAATAATAATAATAACAATAATAATAATAATAATAATAATAATAATAATAATAATGTTAAAAGTAATAATAAAATTAATATCAATACTGATAATAAAAATAATGATACTTTCCATTTTAGTAAAAAGATATGTTTAATAGAAATGATAATTCTAATTTTAGTTTTTAATAATAATAATAATAATTATGTTATTAACAATGATGATAATAATAATATTAGTTTTGTTAATGATAATAATAACGCTCATAATATTAATATTTGTGATATTAATGATTTACATAATAATATAACATATTTATTAATAATAACAAAAAAATAAAAAAAATAAAATAAGAATAATAATAATAATAATTTAAAAACAACCTTTGAAGAAAACTAAGTCCAAAAAGATAAGCCGCTGCTGGGGTTCGAACCTGTGACCCCTTGCTAACCCGACACACTCTCTAGACCACTCCTCCGTCCCATTCTTTTCTGTTTTAATTCCTCCCTATATATTTATAACTCTATGTAATATCTGTTTTCTTTTCTTCTTCCTCTTCATTTAATAACTCGACCATAGTGATTCCAGATTACCATAATAACCAGTTCATAAGTTTGGTTTATAATTGAAATTGGAACAGAACCGATAATCACTCCATGAATGATTGAGTTAACTAAACAGATAGTCAAAAAAATAAATAAATAAAGAAATGCTGTAAAACAGCCCGCTGACTTCGACTATGAACTCCAACTCCAATCTCGAATTGTAGATCATTTCAGAATACAATTACAACATAAAATACGTAGGAAAACGTTTCTGGAAACTTGATGGATCTTCAATTGATCCTAAAACATCAATTACAGTTCGAATTTTTCAATGAACCCCTCGATTGACTTTTTATAGTAAAGTTTGACTCGACAAATTCTATCTCAATTCAAAGAATTAAGTCTTGTGAATTTACAGATAATATCAAGACATGTTTTAAATCACTTCTGCATTTTTAGATTTTAAAATCATTACAAATTCGAGCACTTGACAGAATGAAGAAGAAACAGAGGTAAACGACTAATGGTTCTGCAGTGTTTGATTTGTTTTGATAATTTTTGACTGTGTAAATCATATTTTCAGTTGTTAGAGAATAATGTCGATTTACTTCTATCACTTCCCTGATTTGTATCAATTAGCCAACTAATTGATCGACAGAAATTATTTACCAAGGACAGGAAATATAATAAAAAAATAAAAGGTGATAGGTATCTGTATCTAATTTTGTTTTGAATTGTAGATGGAATTTGATGTTTAGCGATAGCTGAGGCAGAAGACAAGAGCCAGTACAATCAATTACTTCATGGAACAGTAAGGGTATTAGTTTGTGATTGCAGCTGTAAAATATATATAACTTTATATGTTCATAATTATGTTTACTTATAAATATCAATTATTTATATATATATTACATTAGATTCTGTAATATTAATTAATTATATAAGTTTATTAAATAAAACTGTTATTAGTATTTATTTTTAATAAAAATACTAGTAGTATTAATATTAGAATTAATAATAAGAATAACATCTTTATCGATATTATACTAATATTAATAAGAATACAAGTAGTTGTAAAAATGATAATAATAATAATAATAATAATAATAATAATAATAATGCTGTTAATGATAACCATATTAAATTGTATTATTCTTATTTTATTAATGTTGATAACTTTAATAATAATGACATCAACATTGATAATTATAATGTTAATAATATTAATGATATAATAAATCAAATGTGTTAATAATAATATAAAAATTAGGTTTAACTGTTAATTACATTTGATATTACATTTTATTAATTTTATAATACCCCATAATTATATCATATATTTTACAAATACATCTATTGTATACTTAACATTTCTAGATATATGTTTCAACATAACAATAGAATCATTTATCTTATATAGATTCATAATAGTATCATATATATCTATATATGTATATATATTTATATATTCATTTTATTAATAATCTAATTACTTTGTTCATTCGTTTATATTTTAAATTTCAAATTGATTAAGGTATTTTATTTTTATTTTTTATTGATTCAAAATATTATTATATATTTACTTATATATATATATATATATATGTATATATATATACATATTTATTTACAACCATTGTTCGTGAATTGTCGAGAGCAGTCGAAGGTCAATTAAATATATGAAACAGTTCAAACTTTTTGAGACTCAACCTATCAGACTTTGCTTATCGTGTTGAAAATACAATATCGTATCGAGAGTTTCGTTTAAAATTAGTCGAAATTTTCCTGGTCGTGACAGTACCCACCCGTTAAAGAAATTTCGTCCCGAAATTTGATCGTGGTCGTCATAGCTAACAATCATAATGTTTTCATGACGATTAGGAGTTGACAAAATAGAGTTTTATTATTTTTGATTAATATAGATAAAACGATTCGATTACTCGAAGAGTACGAGTGAAGCTATCGCAAATGAGCGAAATGATAAAGTTAAGGGTTGTCTTAACTTTTAACATAGTCATGGTTGATTTTCGGAATTCATGGAATTTAAAGAAATCTTCTAATCAGAAAGAAAATGTAATCACACGATTTATTAGCAGATTATCGGAGTTACGGAAGAACAGAAATATCAAGGAAATATTTTCATGATATGCTTAGAAATTAAGTAGAATGAAAGAGTCGTGTAACATGACACATGATGAGGATAAGGTCTGCGAATCATCATCACGTTACATTAGAAATTTAGCATGACTTACTGTAATATAATCACGTCGGCCAAGTGTCATTATATTATACTAACTCATGCATCAGTTCCCAACACTACTTCAAAATCATTCATATTTTATACTTAGATTTTACAGAAGTTTCCAATATAATGAAATAAAGAAAACACGAAGAGGTAGATAATTCAGACAAGAATATTTATGAAAATATCCTCAGAAATGTCGAAGATATTTATGATGATATTTTGGAATTTCTAAGTTCGAAGGTTGATGAAGAAAGATTTTCCGTAAGATTTTAACATAACTTCGGAACAAGATATTCACTAAAGATTTCATCGGATCCAGAATTACCTGGATTCTTTGAATATAGGGCTTGGTCCTTGTATTTGTCCTTGGTCTCCTTCATGGTTAGCTCAATCCATTTTTCAGTACCAAATTTTCTATCGAGCGTTCCCAACACTCTATTCTTTATCATCAAACTCTTGGTCATTTAGGCCATCTACAACATGCTGCTTCGTCAGCATTTTCAAAGTTAATGGATCTGGGTCATCGGTTATCAAACCGAGGTGGTTTCAGGAGAATTGTGTTTTTAGATGATTAAACGCTGATGATAATATGGTGGAATATAAAAGGTTCTCTGGTAACAATAAATAAGCACATATATATATCAAGGTTATAATAAGGTCGTTTCGGATGAAAAGTCGGAGTTGACTTGCTGGAGCTGTGACAAAATTTGCTGCTTTGAAAGGGATTACCCAAATTATTTTGGGTAGTAATAACACTAAAAGAATTAGCACAGCTACGTGTTAAACGTTTACTCAGTTTCCGAGAGTTTTTCAGATGCATAATTATATGCATCAATCTTTTCTTCCGTAGATGAAGTGTGGTTGGTTATCCTCTCGATTGAGGTGTTTTCAAGAATCAAGAAAGGTTTGAACGCAGATTGTAATCGTTAAGATACAATTGAGGTTTAAGATGAAATCAAGTGGCAAACTTGAAGAATTGTTTAGTTTCATATGTTATAATCAATATTTTAATTCATTTTAATTGTCCAATGTTGGCAGTTCACAGTCAATAGTCCACAGTTAACAGTTCAATAATTCATATATAGTTTAATATATAATATTCGAATTAATTAATATGTATCGTGACCCGTGTACATGTCTCAGACTCGATCACAACTCAAAGTATATATATTATTTGAGAATCAACCTCAACCCTGTATAGAGAACTCGATCATTACTGCATATAGAGTGTCTATGGTGATTCCAAATAATATATATAGATGCGTCGATATGATATGTCAAAACCTTGTATACGTGTCCCGATATTTAAAGTGCGTAAAATAAATAACAGAAATTAAATGACGATAAATTAAATGCGTAAAGTAAATAACAGAAATTAAATTCCGATAAATAAAATTGCGATAATTAAATTGCGATAAATAAAATGTAATCAGTTAGCTAGGAACAGTTAGCTGGAACAGTTAGCGTGGATTCTTAACAAAATTTCAATTAGTTAATTCGTTTGTTTCTAACAATTTTTTATTTGTCCAATGTTTTCTTCGTTATGCCACTTGTTGGATTCTGATAGGTCAAAATCCAAATATAAAATTGAATGAAAATAGTTATTCTGCGGTGAACGGATTCGTATCTCTGTGGATGTAAGTAGGATAGTAAATGACTGTTGAATCAGATTCGAAGAATGTACAGTGTAACTTATTAATGTGAAATCTAAATATTCCTCGGGTATTACCTACTCGTTAAAATATTTTCACCATTAACAGTTTGTACAAAAGAATTTTTAATTACAATCTTTATGAAAATATACATACATATATATTTTTTTCAGATGTAATCATGGATTTAATGAGTCAATAAGATATTAAACTCATTTGATTTACCGTTAATTCTAGATTACCTAATCTCTAAAACTTTAGAAATTACATAATCGCCATGTCGAGCGAAGATAATTGATGTAGAACGATATGTAGAATGAAGATAAAGTAGATAGAACGATACGTAAGATGATGATTAGGCTCGAGGTACAGAATGAGATGTTGAGGCGTGTGATGTTGAAACTTGGGTTGTTGGTAGTACTGGTATTGATGTTAGTGCCGGTGATGTTGTTGAAGCTGATAAGTTTTGCACCATATTTTCCAACGCCACGACTCGAACGCGAAGTTCATTGACATCTTCTATTATTCCGGGATGATTGTCGGTCAGAGCGAGCGAATGAATAAGGTTTAAAATTTTAGATAGAATATAATCGTGGTGAGGTATTCAAGAAATGAGAGAGAAAATGGTGTTTCAAATAGGTTCGCCGATAAGTGCTTCAAGTTCTTCACCAAGAGGTGAATTCGATTGGTGGAAAGGATCACATTCTTCGCGTCTTCATTGATTAAGTAACTACGAATTATCAGATGAATTGGGGATGGCTGATTAGCTGATTCATTCTGGTGACGCTGCTTTCGGAGCTTAGGTGAATAACCATGTCGGAATAGCTGTCGGATTAACTATCGGAATAGCTATCGGAATATGTGGGACTCAAACTGGCTGAGGGATCCATCTCGTACGATCAGATGAAGGATTTTCAATAAGAAATAGATTATAGGATATACATTAGTACCCTGCAATACATAGTTTACATATACATATATAATACTAAAATCCCATAAGTTACGGAGGAATCTACGGAAGCTGTCAGGCAAAGGTAACAATAACAGATACGCTGCCTATGCAATAGAGGCAGTAAGACATGTCTAGACTAAGAATGATAAACAGATAATTTCCTAAGGATGATAAGTAGATGATTTCAGACTAGAAATGATAAGCAAAACTTTTGACATGCAGATACGGTCAAAGTCCAGACTCACTAACGCATCTAAATAACTATCAGTTAGACACACTAATGCAAGACCTGGTTCACTAAGACCACCGCTCTGATACCACCTGTAAAGACCCGTCCTTATCCACCTGGACGAAGTCATCAACATTTGGTCCCATTGCAATGATCGACTCCAAGTAATATCCTTAAATTGAGCAAATGCACAGCGGAAGACTTAATTCGTACCTGAGAATAAACATGCTTAAAAGTGTCAACCAAAAGGTTGGTGAGTTCATAGGTTTATCATAACAATCATTTCAATATCTTAATAGACCACAAGATTTCATAATCATAAAAATAATACACTCGCAAGTGTATGTAAAGCATTCTAAGTAGTTGAGCACTTGGTAACCATACTTAACTATTAATCAACGTCGCATATTCCCTTTATTATGAAATCTCACTACACCGTACCAAGTGTAGTCACTGAAATGAAGTACTGTGCAACAGTTGAATACTGGTCGTCCAGTCCGGTTGGGGTTGTCAGGCCCGATAGATCTATCAACAGGATTCGCGTTTACAATACCCATGTAAATATTAGTTACCAAGCTACAGGGAAGTATGCCAGTGGTACAACTCAACGTAGAATATCTTAAGTACTTGTGTCTATTTCGTAAACATTTATAAAAGCAGCGCATGTATTCTCAGCCCAAAAATATATATTGCAAAAGCAATTAAAAAGGGAGCAAATGAAACTCACCTAATGTATTTTGTAGTAAAAATACATAGGATGACACTGAACAAGTATAGGGTTGGCCTCGGATTCACGAACCTATATCAATTATATATATTAAGGCATATAATAGCAATTAACTAGTTTATATATTAATATTGTTAATATACTTCTGGTATTAATAATGTGTTAGTTAATTAGTTATATTCATTATATATATATATAAATACCTTTTGTTTGTAAAAATATTAATTATAATAATGTTAAAATAATTTGTGGTAATAATAATAATAATAATAATAATAATAATAATAATAACAATAATAATAATAATAATAATAATAATAATAATAATAATAATAATAATAATAAAAGTAATAATAAAATTAATATCAATACTGATAATAAAAATGATGATACTTTCCATTTTAGTAAAAAGATATGTTTAATAGAAATGATAATTCTAATTTTAGTTTTTAATAATAATAATAATAATTATGTTATTAACAATGATGATAATAATAATATTAGTTTTGTTAATGATAATAATAACGCTCATAATATTAATATTTGTGATATTAATGATTTACATAATAATATAACATATTTATTAATAATAACAAAAAAATAAAAAAAATAAAATAAGAATAATAATAATATTAATTTAAAAACAACCTTTGAAGAAAACTAAGTCCAAAAAGATAAGCCGCTGCTGGGGTTCGAACCCGTGACCCCTTGCTAACCCGACACACTCTCTAGACCACTCCTCTGTCCCATTCTTTTCTGTTTTAATTCCTTCCTATATATTTATAACTCTGTGTAATATATGTTTTCTTTTCTTCTTCCTCTTCATTTAATAACTCGACCATAGTGATTCCAGATTACCATAATAACCAGTTCATAAGTTTGGTTTATAATTGAAATTGGAACAGAACCGATAATCACTCGATGAATGATTGAGTTAACTAAACAGATAGTTAAAAAAAATAAAAATAAAGAAATGCTGTAAAACAGCCCGCTGACTTCGACTATGAACTCCAACTCCAATCTCGAATTGTAGATCGTTTCAGAATAAAATTACAACATAAAATACGTAGGAAAACGTTTCTGGAAACTTGATGGATCTTCAATTGATCCTAAAACATCAATTACAGTTCGAATTTTTCAATGAACCCCTCGATTGACTTTTTATAGTAAAGTTTGACTCGACAAATTCTATCTCAATTCAAAGAATTAAGTCTTGTGAATTTACAGATAATATCAAGACAACATTAAATCACTTCTGCATTTTTAGATTTTAAAATCATTACAAATTCGAGCACTTGACAGAATGAAGAAGAAACAGAGGTAAACGACTAATGGTTCTGCAGTGTTTGATTTGTTTTGATAATTTTTGACTGTGTAAATCATATTTGCAGTTGTTAGAGAATAATGTCGATTTACTTCTATCACTTCCCTGATTTGTATCAATTAGCCAACTAATTGATCGACAGAAATTATTTACCAAGGACAGGAAATATAATAAAAAAATAAAAGGTGATAGGTATCTGTATCTAATTTTGTTTTGAATTGTAGATGGAATTTGATGTTTAGCGATAGCTGAGGCAGAAGACAAGAGCCAGTACAATCGATTACTTCATGGAACAGTAAGGGTATTAGTTTGTGATTGCAGCTGTAAAATATATATAACTTTATATGTTCATAATTATGTTTACTTATAAATATCAATTATTTATATATATATTACATTAGATTCTGTAATATTAATTAATTATATAAGTTTATTAAATATAACTGTTATTAGTATTTATTTTTAATAAAAATACTAGTAGTATTAATATTAGAATTAATAATAAGAATAACATCTTTATCGATATTATACTAATATTAATAAGAATACAAGTAGTTGTAAAAATGATAATAATAATAATAATAATGCTAATGATAACCATATTAAATTGTATTATTCTTATTTTATTAATGTTGATAACTTTAATAATAATGACATCAACATTGATAATTATAATGTTAATAATAATAATGATATAATAAATCAAATGTGTTAATAATAATATAAAAATTAGGTTTAACTGTTAATTACATTTGATATTACATTTTATTAATTTTATAATACCCCATAATTATATCATATATTTTACAAATACATCTATTGTATACTTAACATTTCTAGATATATGTTTCAACATAACAATAGAATCATTTATCTTATATAGATTCATAATAGTATCATATATATCTATATATGTATATATATTTATATATTCATTTTATTAATAATCTAATTACTTTGTTCATTCGTTTATATTTTAAATTTCAAATTGATTAAGGTATTTTATTTTTATTTTTTATTGATTCAAAATATTATTATATATTTACTTATATATATATATATATGTATATATATATATATACATATTTATTTACAACCATTGTTCGTGAATCGTCGAGAGCAGTCGAAGGTCAATTAAATATATGAAACAGTTCAAACTTTTTGAGACTCAACCTATCAGACTTTGCTTATCGTGTTGAAAATACAATATCGTATCGAGAGTTTCGTTTAAAATTAGTCGAAATTTTCCGGGTCGTGACAGACTTAATTCGTACCTGAGAATAAACATGCTTAAAAGTGTCAACCAAAAGGTTGGTGAGTTCATAGGTTTATCATAACAATCATTTCAATATCTTAATAGACCACAAGATTTTATAATCATAAACATAATACACTCGCAAGTGTATGTAAAGCATTCTAAGTAGTTGAGCACTTGGTAACCATACTTAACTATTAATCAATGTCGCATATTCCCTTTATTATGAAATCTCACTACACCGTACCAAGTGTAGTCACTGAAACGAAGTACTGTGCAACCGTTGAATACTGGTCGTCCAGTCCGGTTGGGGTTGTCAGGCCCGATAGATCTATCAACAGGATTCGCGTTTACAATACCCATGTAAATATTAGTTACCAAGCTAAAGGGAAGTATGCCAGTGGTACAACTCAACGTAGAATATCTTAAGTACTTGTGTCTATTTCGTAAACATTTATAAAAGCAGCGCATGTATTCTCAGCCCAAAAATATATATTATAAAAGCAATTAAAAAGGGAGCAAATGAAACTCACCTAATGTATTTTGTAGTAAAAATACATAGGACGACACTGAACAAGTATAGGGTTGGCCTCGGATTCACGAACCTATATCAATTATATATATTAAGGCATATAATAGCAATTAACTAGTTTATATATTAATATTGTTAATATACTTTTGGTATTAATAATGTGTTAGTTAATTAGTTATATTCATTATATATATATAAATACCTTTTGTTTGTAAAAATATTAATTATAAATATATATATAATTATGTTATTAACAAACACATAATATAAAATAACAA